>NW_026571070.1:1467504-1595004 GCF_026225935.1 Boleophthalmus pectinirostris
GTATATATGAGATTACAGTGAGGTGAGTGAGTCTGTACCTCGTGCATGAGCTGGACTCTTTGTCTCTCCTGCTGTTCTCTCAGACGCTCACGTCGCTCTCGCTCCTGGAAACCTTCACTGAACGGATTGTTGTCGTCAAACTTCACCTGCAGCACAGAAATCAGAAGAAAAGTTTTAAAACACACATGAACACAAAGAGCAGCTTTAAAAGGACCTGCACACTCACATGAGGAGTGGGGGCGTCTGTGGAGCCGTTGGAGCTCGTGTTGAACGCTGGTCTCTGGGCTGGAGGCTGGGGGCCCATCTGTGGAGGGATGTGAGGGGGCATCCTTTGGGCCATCACCCCAGGGCCCATGCCCTGCGCCGGGGCCCATCCCGGAGCTCCGGGCCCCAAACCAGGGACGCGAGGAGGATGTTGCATCAGCCCGGGTCCGACCGGAGCCCCAGGAGGAACCAAGGGCCCGACTGGAGCTCCAGTAGGGACCAGGGCCCCGGGGGGAGCTCCAGGAGGGACCAGGGCCCCGGGGGGAGCTCCAGGAGGGACCAGGGCCCCGGGGAGAGCTCCAGGAGGGACCAGGGCCCCGGGGAGAGCTCCAGGAGGGACCAGGGCCCCGGGGGGAGCTCCAGGAGGGACCAGGGCCCCGGGGGGAGCTCCAGGAGGGACCAGGGCCCCGGGGGGAGCGGGCGGCATCAGGGGGGCTCCCGGGGGAGGCTGCAGCGCCCGTGGCTGGAGCTTGGATCTGTAATCCTCGATGAGCTCAGAGTGATCCTTCTGCTGCTTTCGAATCTGGACAAACACAAACACATGAATGAATCACAGAAGTTTCCTTCAGTCTCAGGTTTTTATACAGATTAAACTCTTCCTGACCTGCTCCAGCTGCTTCTGCACCGCCCCCTGCTGTTCGGTCACGTATCGCAGTTGGGCGGCGTCCTCCTCGGCAAACGGGCGCCCCGCCTTCTTCGCCGTTCTCTGTTTGGCCGACAGAGCCTTCTTGGTTTTACGGTGTGCGGCGATCTGATCCTCCAGGAGGCGCTGTTGCATCTGGAGCAGCCTCTGCGTCTCTCCCAACCACTCCTCGTACTGACGCCGCTGCCCCTCGTCTACAGGAGAACAACAACAAAACACCTGAAGTCAGAGCAGATTTAAATGAAGACAGAACATGAGACAGCTCTGCCGTCTCCAGTGAGAGTTTCAGAGGTCGAGGTCCTGGTCCTGGTCCTGGTCCTGGCAGACGTGGCTGGAGGACTGACAGCACTGATAGAAGTGGAAGGAGCACTAATAACAGGATTTTACTTCTCCACATTTGGCTCAAACACACTTCCTTCCACTACAACTTTGGTTTTATTGACAATTTTAATCTGTTCTGGTCCCGTTCCTCCTTTTATCAACGTGATGGTCTCCACATAAACCAACTCTCATCATCTCTACTGTACAGACTCATAATGTATCACTGTCTACACACCCTAGATGAACCCTAGATCCATGTGTAAATCGCACAGACAGCGGTGTTTTCTGCTCTCAGGCTGCGCGGATCCATCTTGTTGCCTAACCACAGACCGTTTATATAATAAGAAAGAATCCGTTCAAGATATTCATCGCGTCGTTTTATTCGCGGCAGGGTTCAAAGCGTGAGAAAAAAGTAGCGGCTTATAGTCCAGAATTTACGGTAATATTATTGTAGTGGAAGTAACATAACGAAATACTCACTGACAAAACCTGGTCCGAAGTTTGGGGGAGTTGGCCGCACCATGGGAGGGTTCAACACTCCGTCCTGGAATCACAAAACGTTTTAGTGACTTTTATTTTTGAGCGAAACTAAACTCTAAATGAACCGTTTTTGTTTCTAACCTGTGTGTGATACATTTGCAGTGTTTGTGTTAATAATCTGTCAGAAACTGTGTGTGTGTTTCACGTACTGCATGACATGATGGAACAGATTAGATGAACATATCAAAGTTTGTACGAACTTGGTGCACTTCAAAAAACAAGAAAAAAAAATCTAATCTTACAGAAATACCTAGAAGACTAGAACCACTGTCCAAACCGCGACTATTAACTAAAAACATGCTTTTCTTTAACTTTTTTTTACTTTTTATCTTGTTATGAGCATAAACAGTACCTTTCATGCCTCTTTATCATTAAAATTATGTCGTCCGAATAGAAACAATGGAAATCCTTACATTTTAAAAAATTCTCATTACTGTTCATTTTGGTACAATCATAAACAATAAACTTTTGTCTTCTTCATTACTATTATTAGTTTTTACGCCATAAACGAAAACAAAAATCCTTAAATTTTCTCATTACTGTCTATTTTGTACAATCATAAACGATAAACTTTGTGCCTACGATAACATTATTATTTGTATGTACGACAATAAACGAAAATATGTTTCTGCACTTGTATATGTGTGATATATGTGTATAAATATTTATATTGAGTTTATGTACTGGATATCTATGATGTGTATATGTATGTATGTGTGTACATGTGTGTGTACATGTGTGTGTACGTGTGTGTGTACGTGTGTGTACTGTGTGTGTAATGTGTGTGTACATGTGTGTGTACATGTGTGTGTACATGTATGTGTGTGTACGTGTGTGTGTGTGTACGTGTGTGTACGTGTGTGTACACGTGTGTGTGTACATGTGTGTGTACATGTGTGTGTACATGTGTGTGTACGTGTGTGTGTACATGTGTGTACATGTGTGTGTACGTGTGTGTGTACATGTGTGTGTACATGTGTGTGTACGTGTGTGTGTACGTGTGTGTGTACGTGTGTGTGTACATGTGTGTGTGTGTACATGTGTGTGTACGTGTGTGTGTACATGTGTGTACATGTGTGTGTACGTGTGTGTGTACATGTGTGTGTGTGTACATGTGTGTGTACGTGTGTGTACACGTGTGTGTGTACATGTGTGTGTACATGTGTGTGTAATGTGTGTGTACATGTGTGTGTGTGTACGTGTGTGTACATGTGTGTGTACGTGTGTGTGTGTGTGTGTACATGTGTGT
Source organism: Boleophthalmus pectinirostris (assembly GCF_026225935.1). Classification (NCBI taxonomy): domain Eukaryota; kingdom Metazoa; phylum Chordata; class Actinopteri; order Gobiiformes; family Gobiidae; genus Boleophthalmus; species Boleophthalmus pectinirostris. The sequence continues at coordinate 1,470,522 of NW_026571070.1, forward strand.
GTACATGTGTGTGTACGTGTGTGTGTGTGTGTGTGTACGTGTGTGTGTACATGTGTGTGTACATGTGTGTGTACATGTGTGTGTACGTGTGTGTGTACGTGTGTGTGTACGTGTGTGTGTGTGTGTGTGTACATGTGTGTGTACGTGTGTGTGTACGTGTGTGTACGTGTGTGTACATGTGTGTGTACGTGTGTGTACATGTGTGTGTACGTGTGTACATGTGTGTGTACATGTGTGTGTACATGTGTGTGTACATGTGTGTACGTGTGTGTGTGTACGTGTGTGTGTGTGTGTGTACATGTGTGTACATGTGTGTACGTGTGTGTACGTGTGTGTGTACGTGTGTGTGTACGTGTGTGTACATGTGTGTACATGTGTGTGTACGTGTGTGTGTACATGTGTGTGTACGTGTGTGTACGTGTGTGTGTACGTGTGTGTGTACGTGTGTGTACGTGTGTGTGTACGTGTGTGTGTGTGTGTGTACGTGTGTGTACGTGTGTGTGTACGTGTGTGTGTACGTGTGTGTGTGTGTGTACGTGTGTGTGTACGTGTGTGTGTACGTGTGTGTACGTGTGTGTGTACGTGTGTGTGTACGTGTGTGTGTACGTGTGTGTGTACGTGTGTGTGTACGTGTGTGTGTACGTGTGTGTGTACTAGGGATGGGCATTCGATTAAATTTTCTTAATCAATCGTCAGGAGAATTAGCAATCGATTATCGATTAATCATGAACGTTTTTATATTAAAATGATCATCATTATTATTACTATCTGCACTAATCTGCATCAATAAATTCAACTTTACGACATATAAACATAACGACTCTAGATCCACATCAGCTGTTTGACATTATAATGTGTTTAATTCAGTTTTGTTCAAATCTCACACAAACAAAACTTAAAACCACATGGCTCATTTGCATAAACTAAGCCAAGAAAAAAAAAAGCTCTTGTGTCGCTGATGCAACATGACTCAGGTGAATACAGGTTAGTGTGACCAGATTTGTGTTTGTCAAAACCAGGACAGCGTACGGGGGGAGGGGGGCGGGGCCTCGTCATCCACATTGAGCGACTCTCACCTGACAACGTTTTTTCATGTTTTCTGTGTCCTGGTGCTTTGAGGTCCCTGACACACTGGACACCGACACATATGTGCTGCTTTATACACTGTGCACATGGACTCACACTTGTCCCAACGCAACGGAAAGTCTGGAATTTCTTGTACAAATCCTGGTTAAATCCACATTTGTGCTTCAGTTCCTTACAGACTGACCCACTGTTTGTGTCTCGCTCCTTCTGATGCAGAGACACATGTACACACCTGTTTGGTCACGACACACAAACATACATTCAGTTTGTCCATTAAAATGAACGGAATCCATGAAATTCTTAATGATCAATTATCGATTAATCGACTAATCATGCCCATCCCTAGTGTGTACATGTATATGTATGTATATGTGATATGTTTTTGTATATATGTGTGTATATTTCTGCATAATGACAGGTAAACACTCCAAAGGTGTTAAAAAATATATATATATTATTTAATTGATTATGGAAAACAATTGCGGTAGGGCTCCAATAAGTTTTTTAACCTTCATCCTCCTCCTTTTGTTTTTGCCCTGGCGTTTACCTGTGAGGCTGGCAGAGGAGCAGGTGGCGCCCCCTCCTGAGCGGCGCCGGGAGCCGCGGGCTGCTGCTGGAGTCGCACCATGGAGTTCAGCCCCAGAGGACCCTGGGACATGAACTTATTGATCCCCTTCAGAGCCAAGATTTTGGCCTTCATGATCGGGTCCGAGATGGAGTCGAAGTCTGAGGAGCCAAACACAACGTTTTCAATAAAAAAAAACAATGACAAGATTCAGACTTGGACTGTCTTAGACCTGGTTTAGTCCTGAGTTTGACCTGGTTTAGTCCTGAGTTAGACCTGGTTTAGTCCAGATTAGTCCAAAATGTTTCTTCGAGTCTTGTGTAGTTTTAACAGGTCATGTGTTTTACTAAATTGGCTTTTTACTTTTTTTTTTAAAACCGTGTAATCATGTTGTTTCCCCATCAAACAAAAATACCCGTGGCTTGTTTCTTAAATGTGTTAGAGCTTGGCTTCACTGCATGAGGTCATCAGGTGGTTTCAAAAGAGCTCCTCTGCGTTTTTAAAGTCCACTCCTTCGACGCTTTCACCTCAAATTCACTGCACAGTTCACCTCAGTGTTTTTAGCCTCATTTTGCCTGTTCCTCAAAACTACTGCATCCAAATCCTGGTTGTATCTCACTCCGTTTACATGCACGTCAGGAAAACCGGGAAACTCGTCAAACTGTCGAATCGAATCTCCCAGCGACACATCAGGAGGACGACTCAGCGCGGAGAGGCGTTCAACTGCTCGAGGTGAGAAACGGCAAAGCAAATGTTCGACGTGTGTGTGGACACTTTTTATATTTGGACGTACACTCAGTCGTTTAAGAGGAACAGTGATGACAAACCGCTCCACCTCTGCCGAGCACGTTTTGTTAGTTTCCGCTACATTAAAGTGAAAGTGAAACCAAACAGAGCTCCAGTGTGTTTAGGCCATTTATACGACGAAAAACTTGAACGTAAATGAGATACTGCCAAAAGTGTGGTTATAGGCTGTTTTTCTTTTTATTCTTGCAAAAGTTTTAGTGCTTATGCAAAGTTACTACAAGCACCTGAACGCCTCGTGGGCCTGTTCACACCTGCTGGGTTCTTTGACCTTTGACCTGCTGCAGATTGGGACAAGTTGGCCGGCAGATTTTGGGGCAAAGACGGTTTGAGTTTGGTTGTTCAGCAAACGTGGAGTTCCGGTTCCCTGGGCATGTAAACGGAGTGTCTGACACTGACACTGGCACTGTCCTGGTTGTATCCGTTTCTGGCTCGGTTCTGGTTGTTTCTGGTTCTGTCTCGGTCCTGGTTGTCTTAACAGAATGTTGCCCTTCCCAAAAAATGTAAAAGTGGGCAAGGTACAAACCTGAGGCCCTCTGACTGAATATATTAAAAGTCTTTTATTTCATGGAGGGACACCAACGCGTTTCGACCAGCGAGATGGTCTTTGTCGAGGCAGAACAGCAGAACGGGACACACAGGTGCCATAAAATAATCAATCACGTGACCACATCACATGACTACAGGAAAAAGAAACAAAAAACAAACAAGGTTGGCCAACCATGAGGAAAAAAATTGGTTTCGGGTTTGTACTTCTGTTAAGACGACCAGTTCAACCCTCGTAGACCTGCACTGCTCTTTTTGACTTTTTTATGACCCAGTGAAGCGCTCTGCCTCTTTTCTTCATCTGTCCTGGTCGTTTCTGTTTCTGTTTCTGGCTCTGTCCTGGTTGTTTCTGGCTCTGTTTCGGTTTCTGGTTCTGGTTCTGGCTCCGGTCTCTTTCATGGTCTTACCCATGTTGGTAAACGGCTGCTCGGTGCCGGCCTTCTCCCTGATCAGCGCCTGCATCTGCTTCTGCTGCTGCTGCTCTTGCCTCTCCTGGTCCAGAAGGTCCTGGAGGAGGAGGGGCTGTTCCTCCAGGAGCAGAGGTCGGGTTTTGGAGGGGTCCTGGGGGTCCCCCTGGCCCTTGGACTGGGCCTGGGTCTGGACCGGGCCCTGGTTTTGAGACTGGATTTGAGGGTTCAGAACCACACGAGGATGGAGACTCTGAGGAGGAGCCAGAGAGGAAGGCCCCAGCGCCCTCTGCTGGAAAACACGCTGAGGAGCTGAGAGGCAGAAAAAATATAAGTGGGATTTAACGGGCCCATATTACGCTTCTGATCTGTTCTAACGTGGTTTCCTCGTCACACACACCTGGACCTGGAACGGCGTTTTGTTTCATTCACATGTTTAACTCACTACAGCCTTTTACACTTTTGTCTGGACAAAACAGAAACTCTGACGTCCTTTTTCTCAGTTTCACACTCTGGAGAGTTAAAGCTCTTTTGCCTTTTTGCAGGGCAGAACACTCAACTGGAGAAAATTACACAACCACAAAGGCTCAGTTAAAAAAATTTATACAATCTGGAATTATTCTTGGCTTTTTTCCAGACCACAGAAGCAAGTGAAACTGAATTAATTTAATTTATCATTTATTATCTAGTTACTGCTTACTTATTTATATCATTTATTTGTATACATTTTTCTACCAGTTTTTTTTTTTTGTCATTATTTTTCAGTTTACAAGTTGAGGCTGAGGTTCTAAGGAGAAAAACTTTACAATGATGAAAACCTGTTGTGTCACGTTGTTACAGCATATCTTTGTAAATAAATAAACCTTGAATTAAAAACAAAAAACGACCACTTTGTGAAATCACAGAGGAGAAAACAGCATTTTGAGCTGTAGACAGACTAATATTAAAGTGTGAATGAAACAAACTCAGCTGCAGCTCTGTTTGTGAGGAGGAAACGACATTAAAACTCTGCTTAAAGCCACAAGAGTCAGTTTGGCGTTAGAACCTTTAACGCTGGAACCTGACCAGTTTCTGTTGTAAAGTTTGTGCTCTAATCGAACGAGAATCGAGCGCAGAGGAAAGACTGAAGGTCAGAGAAGCGTGAAAGACCACCATCGCACAACAGCTGTGCATGTGACCGAGACGTGCACTACAGCTCATGCACGTGAAGACTGGGGGAGTGCACGAGGGTTTGTGAGAGGAAGAAACAAGTTTGAAAACGTGAGAAATTGTGGAAATTAAGTTGATGTGGCCATTTGAAGAAGGTCGTCACAAACGTTCACAGTGTGAAACTACAGTCAGAAGAGTGAAAAAGAAAAATGAAAGTTCACAAATCTAGAGTTGGTCTAGTTCAGCCAAAGTTTAGTCAAATTTAGTCCAGAAAAAAGAAGTCGGGTTTTGATCCAGGCTGAGCCCAGGTCTGGGCGTTGTGTGGGTGGGGTGAAGTCAAAAGGTGACGTCATAGTGAGTTACCTGTTGCCATGGAAGCAGGCGGAGCTTGACTCTGAGCAGGTGGAGCCTCGGTCTGAAAGAGACAGTTTGGATTTGAGAAAAAGCACGGCTCAATACTGCTGCAAGGTGAAAGGGAGTATTCAACTGTTCTGCTGCGCCAAAAGAAACTACAAACCCCGACAGATAAAACTACAAACCCCGACAAAGAAACTACAAACCCAGACAGATAAAACTACAAACCCCGACAAAGAAACTACAAACCCAGACAGATGAAACTACAAACCCCGACAAAGAAACTACAAACCCAGACAGATAAAAACAAACCCAGACAGATGAAACTACAAAACCCCGACAAAGAAACAAACCCAGAAAACTACAAACCCACGAAACTACAAACCAGACAGATAAAACTACAAACCCAGACAGATAAACTACAAACCCGACAGATAAAACTACAAACCCAGACAGATAAAACTACAAACCCAGACAGATAAAACTACAAACCCAGACAGATAAAACTACAAACCCAGACAGATAAAACTACAAACCCAGACAGATAAAACTACAAACCCCGACAAAGAAACTACAAACCCAGACAGATGAAACTACAAACCCAGACAAAGAAACTACAAACCCAGACAGATGAAACTACAAACCCAGACAGATAAAACTACAAACCCAGACAGATAAAACTACAAATAAGTCATGACTGACAGCTCTTACATTAGGGAGTAAAGTGTTGCTGAATCAGTGTTGAAACCACAGACTGTATAAAGACGTGGACTACAGGAGTGTGACGTGTGTCACAGCGTTCAGCTTCAGTCAAGTGAAGCTTATTAAAGGTTGTATGGAGGATTTTGTTTTTGTTTTTTTTTGTTTCAAGTTGTCAATGATAGCATTATAGAGGTGCAGTAGCCTTGTAATTATGATGACCAAAAAAAAGAGAATAAAAATTCATCAACTCTGGACGTGGTGGGGCTAAACATTTGCCAATAGATAACGACATTGCCTCGTTATCTGTTAGCTGACAGGCTGTCAATCAATCTCTCCCTACGTTTCTAGTGTAACTGACTTGCCTGCGCCGCCGGTACGTGGTTTACGTACGCCTGTCACGCAGTCCACAGACGCAAGACGCACAGACGCTGTTTACTCCACCAACACAACAGTTCTTAGCGGCTTTTTTTTGACCTATATCTTCCTCGCAGTTCGCACAAAGTTTGTTGCAATGGCGACAAGAATCCAGGAGCAGTTAGCCGCAAAAGAAAGTCCGTTTTTGAGGTCGCTGAAAGAAGAAGACAAGGGGAAAAGCAGCGAAGCCAAACTAAGGTGATTCTTGTAGATTCATTCCAGCGATGGCGCGACTGAAGCAGACGCAGGGTCTAAAGACTGACGCATTGGTCGCCAAATTACTCCTGGACAGGAAACTTCTGCTTATTATGAAAACGTACTTTATTTCCAAGAGCTAGTCAAACGTTTTTCAGGACACGAAAGCGATATCCTATGTCTGAAAACGTAATTTTCAAGGCAAAGAAAGAGTCCGCTTGCTGCTGCGTGTTGTAGCTAGTTCATTCGCACTGAATCTCCGCGCAACCTTCTCTGCTCCCCTTTCCTACTCCTGTCCCCGCTGCCCGTTCCGCTCTTCCCCCTTCTCCTCACTTCTCCGGGCACGGAATCTCCGCGCACCGCTCCCCTCTCCTCTCTCCTCTCTCCCTGCTCCTCACTTCTCGTCCGCGAACGAAATGTCCGCACACCCGCTCCCCCCGCTCCTCACTTCTCCGCCTTGTCTAACCAACACTGTAGTTAGTTGTTTACAAGTCATGTGCAGCTCACCGGCTGTAAACAAACCTGTTTCTGGCGTAAAGAGGAGGCGGAAGAAGGCGTTTCTACGTAGGGAGCTGTAGGGGAGGGGGGGTGGTTTCACGCATGCGCAACATTTGAAAAAGGACAAACAGTCGCTGGATTTCTCGTTCCTTGGAAAATCCTCTATACAACCTTTAAGGCGAGCCGTTACAGTGGTGAATTTGGGGCAGTGTTCCATATTTGGAATTTCGACTGACAGTATCAAAGCGACCAAAGAGCCAATCAGGAGAAGCGAGGCTGTTGAAGGTAACAGCCCAACTCTCTGCTAAACCTGCACTGCGGACGCTTTGTCAATCACACCTGTTGCTATCATCAGCAGGAGAGACTTCAGGGAAAGACTGACTGAAGTCTGTTATTTAATGTTTGTATCTTTATTTTGTGACAAAACAGCAAAATAAAACCCAGGATACTGTACGGGGGATTATTAAGAACATTTTAAGACCAAAACGAGGAGCCTGACAGCTGCAGTTACAGACAGAGCGAACACGGTTTATCAACAGAAAATGAACTGGAGCCAAAGTGCGACCATGTTCACTTCCTGTTTGGAGTGCAGCAGTGAGTGGGTTAGATATGTCCTTTTATATACGGTCTATGGGTGAAAACAGTCATGAAGGAGAGATGTGAAAAGCCAGAATTCTCTGGCCTCGTTTTGATGATTTAGAAACTTTTCTGATTGATTAAAAATCACAGATGAACCTAATTAATCAGATTTATTCAGATCTACATGTCACTGTGTTCTCCACATTTACAGAACTCACCTTGAGTCCGACTGTGGTCACTGCTGGAGCTCCAGGTGCGGGGAGTCTCACAGGGACCATGTGCCCAGTGTGAGACGCCTGATTCTGCAGCGCGCTCCCAGACTCCCTCCCTTCAGGCTTCACTTCCTGTTTGATCTGATTGGAGGCGGCCGATTGGCCGGAGTGCTCCCCGGACTTCCTGTCTCGCTCCTGGTCCACGGGGTCCAGGTCGAGGTCGGCGTTGTCGAGGTTCATCTCCGGGTCGGCGTAAGCGATCAGGTCAAACTGGCCAGTCACCAGGAAGTCGTCCAAGTGCAGGTCGTTAGCGGCAAGATCCAAGTCCTCTTTACCTGAACAAACAAAAGAGAAAAAAACAAAAACAAAAGACAGAGTTTAAGACAAGAGAGAAGAGAGGAGAGAGAGGAGAAAGGTGTGAGAATAGTCTGTGGTAATAAAGAGAGCTGCTCTTAGGTGTGTGACAATAAAGAACTGATTCCTGAGCAGGTTTCTCTTGGTGTAAACCGTGTGACCTGCAGCATTAGGATTCATTCACTCGACAGGAGGCGGGGACTTTTTTTATTGAACCAATCGCTGCTGTTTGGTCGTGTCGTTTGTAATGCTCCAAATCCTGTAGGAAGAAGAACAATAACGTCTTTCCCCGAGATCAAATTCATCAAACATTCTCTTTGTTCTGGATTTAAATCCTCAGGGATCTGGGAAATGTCTGTCTTCATCTACATCTCGAAACCTCACTGTTTACTGTTGTGCTCTTCCACAAAAGGGACACAGGCAGACGACACGACCACGACGTCATGACTTCACAGCTCACAGCTGATTGGCCAGTGTACGTCTACAACTTCCGGGGTTTTTTGCGAATCGTCTAGTGTTTTCTGATTTCTGATCTAGTCTCTGGAGAGAAATGAAATTGAGCAGAGGCACTAGGGGGCGCCAGACTGGATACATTACACTGGCAAATTACACAATGGGCTCTAATGTGAATAAATACGTGAACAAATATAATTACAATGTCATTATATGTTAGAGAAAGAAACACTTCGAAAATGTTAAAGTACGGCTACTACAGCGGGTTTTGTGTAGAAGATATAGAGGATATAAGACTGAATCTAAAGTACTTTCTGCAAATATTACGACCAGAAAGTGCCAGAAGAAGAGCTGGGTGTGACGGAGCTTTGTCAATCTGACTCAGTTTCACTTCTGCTGCTCTAAATCCACACGCACACACACAGACAACAGGCTTTGGCACTTTTTGCATTTTAAACTCAGTTAAACGTGTCGCTGTGGAGGTCTCAGGTCAAATACCGTCTTCTGGGTCTAAGTTGAGGTTGAGGTCCACCAGGTCCTTCACTTCCACATCCTCCAGGTCTTTCACGGCCGAGTCTTCTCCCTCCAGGTGCTCCTCCATCGACTCGCCGCCCGCCAGCTCCACGTTAGCCGCCATCCCGATGGGCTGCTGCTGCTGCTGACGAGGGGGCGGGGCTTCCTGCTCGGGGACGGGGAACGGCAGGCGGAGGCGGTGCTCGGGCGCCCGGTGCCGGAGCTCGATGTACGGCTGACCCATGATGCTGTGGGACGGGTGGGGCTGGACCGGGACCGAGCGCGGGAGGAAGGGCGGCTGAGGCACTCCTGCGGACGACAGGTACAGGTGTGTGAGGTACAGGTGTGTGTGGTGTGAGGTACAGGTGTGTGTGTGTGTGAGGTACAGGTGTGTGTGTGTGTGTGTGTGAGGTACAGGTGTGTGTGTGTGTGAGGTACAGTGTGTGTGAGGTGTGTGTGTGTGAGGTACAGTGTGTGTGTGTGTGTGGTACAGGTGTGGTGTGTGTGTGGTGAGGTACAGGTGTGTGTGTGTGAGGTACAGTGTGTGTGTGTGTGTACAGGTGTGTGTGTGTGAGGTACAGGTGTGTGTGTGTGTGAGGTGTGTGTGTGTGTGTGTGGTACAGTGTGTGTGTGTGTGTGTGTGGTACAGGTGTGTGTGTGTGAGGTGTGTGAGGTGTGTGTGTGTGAGGTACAGGTGTGTGTGTGTGAGGTGTGTGTGTGTGAGGTACAGGTGTGTGTGTGTGTGTGTGAGGTACAGGTGTGTGTGTGTGTGAGGTACAGTGTGTGTGTGTGTGTACAGTGTGTGAGGTACAGGTGTGTGTGTGTGAGGTACAGGTGTGTGTGTGTGTGAGGTACAGGTGTGTGTGTGTGTGAGGTACAGGTGTGTGAGGTACAGGTGTGTGTGGTACAGGTACACACTGATACTCGTCTATGTACTACACACTCGTGCACCTGGTACAGATACAACCTCCTACTCTAACGCTGAAGACTGTGTGATCTGTAGACCTGAAGTCCACCTGGCACTGGGGGCATTAGGGGCATTAGGGGCATTAGGGGCAGACCTGGCATCATGTGCGGGTGCGGGGGTCTGATCCCGGTGAAGTCTGTGGGTCTGCGGATGGGCACAGGGCCCTCTGGGGCACCAGGCACCGGGCCCTGGGCCGGGCGCATGAAGGAGTCCTGAAGCCCTGGAGCTCCTGGAGGAACCGCGAACCTGCCACAGAGGAGAGGGCACAGGGTTAACAACAGTCTCCGTGGTAACCAGAGACAGGTCTCCGTGGTAACGCGTCTCACCTGAGGGGTCCTCTGATGAGCATCTGTCGGGGGAAGGCCCCTGCCTCTCCGGGCGGGAAACCCCGCAGCTGCTGTTCGGGGTGGAGCCTGAGAGTGGGCGGAGCCACAGGCCTCATCTGCCCAGGATACGGCGGCGGGGGCCGTCCGAACGGGTCGGGCTCCTCCTGTGGCCAATGACGGACCGAGGGGGCGGGGCTAGGCGCAGAGGGGGCGTGTCCGGGAGCCGTCTGAGTTTGAGGTAAATGAGCCGGGGCGGGAGGGGCCTGCGTGGGCGCGAGGGGCGGTGTCGGCGTTGGCGCGGCGCTCTGCCCCGGGGCGGCCGCGGCGGGTCCCGGCCCCGCCTCCTGCAGGCCTTTCTCCTGTCGCAGAGCGCTCTTCTGCTGCTGCTGTCGGAGGATGAGCTGCCGCAGACGCTGACGCTGTGGAGCACAGGACGAGCACAGGACGGTCAGAGCAAAGACCCACACACACACACACTCTGCATGCAGCGGGCGAACAGCAGAGGGCGCCGCTCAAAACAACACATTAACATTCAGCGCTCAGCAGCGCCCTCTGCTGGTCAGGACCGAGTCATAGAACTGGAGTTACATGCGTAACCTTCTGTTTGATTTAGTTTAAACTTAACCACAAAAATGTGACATGATGAAGCTCCGTGCTCCTCACGAGCACAAACACATGCTGTGAAGTGTGTCAGGGCACACACGGGCAGTCCGGGTCACACAGGGGTCAGTCTAAGTCTGGGGTCAGTGTGGGGTCACACAGGGGTCAGTCCGGGGTCACAAAGGGCTCGGTCACTGCAGGGTCACATAGAGGTCAGTCTGGGATCAGTCCGGGGTCACAGAGGGGTCAGTCTGGGGTCACAGAGGGGTCAGTCCGGGGTCACACAGAGGTGGGTCTGGGATCAGTCCGGGGTCACAGAGGGGTCAGTCTGGGGTCACAGAGGGGTCAGTCCGGGGTCACAGAGGGGTCAGTCCGGGGTCACAGAGGGGTCAGTCTGGGGTCACACAGAGGTGGGTCTGGGGTCAGTCCGGGCGGACACACTGGTGACTGGTTCAGGCGCGTGCACAAGCCTCATGCATAGAGATTGTCTGCTCTGTACCATCTCTGTCACCTGTCTCAGTTTGTCCTCCGAGTCTCCGATCTGAGGCATCATGCTCATCGGCCCGTCGGCTCCCAGTGCTGACAGCTCGTTGGACGAGAGCAGCTTGTCGTTCTGGGGGCCCGCGGACCCGTGACTCTGCTCGAAGGGGTCGTGGCCCGGAGTGTGACCCTCCTCTGATATCCCAGCATGCTTTGGGGTGTGCTGCTGAGGCTGGGGTCGACCCGGAGAACGCTGGAAAAACAACAACCGTTAGAATCAGACGGAAAGTGAAACAGAGCACGAAACAATCACAATTAAGAACATGTTTAAACTGGGACTAAACCAGGACTACAGCGGGACTACAGCGGGACTAGAGCGGGACTACAGCAGGACTAGAGCGGGACTACACCGGGACTACACCAGGAATAGAGCAGGACTACACCGGGACTAGAGCAGGACTCAGATGTTTACCTGGTGATGTGGGGGGAATCCAGCTGCATCTGCGCTCAGTCCTGGGGCTCTGGGAGAGGATCCGGACGCGGCGGGTCCCTGCCCAGAGAAAGAGTCTGTGCCCTGGGTGTAGGCTTCGGGAGAGGGCCTGGGGGTGCCCACGGGGGAGCGGGGGAAGCGCGGGGTGCCGGGCGTCTGCGGGTTGGAGTAAGGGTCCGGAGAGGGTCTGGAGGTCAGGGGGGACTGGTGGCTGAGAGCTTCCCCGGCCTGCTGGGTGTAGTCGGGTCTGGGGGTGCCGGGGGCCTGGGAGTAAGGGCTGCGGTGAGGCGAGCCCAGACCGGACAGAGGGCTGGAGGGGAAGTCCTGGTTCAGAGGGAAGCCCAGGTCTGTGGGACGAGACGGGTCCCGCCGCGCCGCAGAGAAGTCCGGCTGGTGAGGGGGCATCTGCTGGTGAGGGGGCATCTGCTGGTGAGGGGGCATCTGCTGGTGCGGGGGCATGGGCTGGTGCGGGGGCATGGGGCTGGTGCGGGGGCATGGGCTGGTGCGGGGGCATGGGCTGGTGCGGGGGCATGGGCGCCTTGAACACGGGCCGATGGTACGACAGACGAGAGTGGTCCACCCCAGAAGGACTGAGCATCCCAGGACGAGGCTGCTGCAGAGCTGAGGAAGAGGAGGAGGAGGAGGAGGAAGAGGTTAGAGCCAGAGCCACGTGTACAGAGACTAAAACAACAATGTCACATAACAATAAAATGATGTCAGTTTAATCACTGACAACATTTAAAACACGTCTCTGAAGATTCTCGGAGCAGCACTGAGCCAGAACTATGGGCAGTATCAGTGTATTCTGGTGTAACAATGTGAGTGTGCGTGGGAGTGTGTATGTGTGTATGTGTGTGTGTGTGTGTGTGTGTGTGTGTGTGTGTGGGTGTGAGTGTGTATGTGTGTATGTGGTGTGTGTGTGTGTGTGTGTGTGTGTATGTGTGTGAGTGTGTATGTGTGTGGGTGCGTGTGTGTGTGTGAGTGTGAGTGCGTGTGCGTGTGTGAGTGTGTGTGTGTGTGTGTGAGTGTGTGTGTGTGTGTGTGTGTGTGTGAGTGTGTGTGTGTGTATGTGTGTGAGAGTGTATGTGTGTGGGTGCGTGTGTGTGAGTGTGTATGTGTGTGGGTGCGTGTGTGTGAGTGTGAGTGCGTGTGTGTGTGTGTGTGTGAGTGTGTGTGTGTGTGTGTGTGAGTGTGTGTGTGTGTGAGTGTGAGTGCGTGTGTGTGTGTGTGTGAGTGCGAGTGTGTGTGCACGTGTGAGTAGTTTTGGGTTGATTTGGCCTAATTTATGTCCCTGGAGCCACAATAATTATTTCCTCACCACAGAGACTCATAAACAAGTGACTGAAGAGGCTCAGTTATGTGTGTGAACTAAAGTCTGTAAATAGTTTGGAGTATTTTTGTTCCTCCCACTGCTGCTCCTAAACCTTCAGTGTTCTACTGCAGCTCCTGTGATGTCATGAAGTGGTGAACAGTGTGAAACACGACCTAAATCTTTATCGAAGTCTTTTATCTGGTGTTTTACTGCGGGGGAACCGGGTGTTCTGACGTTCCGTGTGGGGGTCTTACTTTGTTGCGGGGCCATGCTCCTGAACATCTCAGCTGCTTTGGCGTCCGGAGAGGGCGCGGGCGACCCCAGTGCATCGTGGGCCGGGGAGGCGCTCAGAGAGTTCCTCCGCGCCTGTAGGGGAGGCTGCGGAGCGCTGGGCGGCCGCGGCGTGCCCACCATTTTGCCGTAGGGGTCCCACGGCGACGAGGGTCGCGAGGAGGGCGGGGAGAACATCTGCGGAGAGGAGGGAGAGAAGCCGGAGAGAGGCGGGGCCTGAGGGCGCAGGAACACGTCATCCGCCAATCCCGACGCGCCGCCGCTCCCCCCCAGCTGCTGATTGGACGCCATGGGGCTGCGGCTGCCGGTATCCGGGGAAACGCCGCCGCACAGCCTCTGATTGGTCAGGATCTGCTGCTGTCGCTGCTGCAGGAGCTGCTCGTTCTTCACCTGCTCCAGTTTCTGAGTGGCCTCCATCTTGGCCAGCTGTTTACTCTTCTGACGCATTTGCTGCAACGCACAGAGCGCAGTGAGACGCCGACGCCATTGCACTGCACAAACTAAAGGACCGTACACAATACTGATGCCCCCCACCCTCCTCAGCCTGTGTGTCAGATGCCCTCCCACCCTGCTACAGCGTGAGCATCAATTATAAGAAACATCAGTGTGAACTGTGTCATGTGACCAGGCCCAATCTGATTATGGATTATAGATTTGAAGAGCGTTTGTGAGTAAAGTCGCCCGTGTAAACACACACTCACACAGACGTGTGCGTGTACAAAGGAGTCTGTGTTTACTGTCCGACACTTGAACAGTTAAAGTGCTGATAAAAGTGGGCAGAGTGGAGGTGGTCCATTAGTTTGCGCTGAGTTGAGTTGGTATGGCGTCGTTACATGGCGTGGTAATGCTCTCTGTCCCTGATTCTGAGGATGGAGCATGCAGTGACCAGAAGGGGGCGCAACACGGAGACACCACTGAGGCTTTACATCCACAAGAATCTAAAAAACCTTTAAATGTCTATTGGATGTAAAAAGCGTGGTCCCTGTGGTGGTGCAGTTCTAGCAGGGGCAGGGGTGACTCACTCTCTCTCCTGTTTCACTTTAAATATCATCATGACTTATTGATTTCACTTAGAATAAAAACAGTGTTCAAAGACAGACTGAGCAGCAGACACCAGCTCTGGGCCACGGTTTGGGTCTGAGAGTTCTGAGTCCAACTATCTGAGATCCTCTGAGGGTCAAATGATCAGATTGTGGAGCTACATTTGACCCGTTCTTCACCCGGCTGGAGGATTGGCCTAAAGCTGAACCGCAGACACAGGCAGAACATGCAAACTGTCGGGAGATCAGATGTGAGGAGACTGGTTTGAGCAGTAAATGTGATCACGTCTGCACTCTAAGAAACACTGGGCTGAATGAGAAGCAGTTTTAAACGTCCCGTATCACACTCTGCTCCGCTCGCTTCTAACGTCGTTTCCTCGTCACACTCCTGTGTTTTATTCACACAAACCTGCACATTTAACACCAGTTCTTCTCTCAAACTGAAAACACTCTGTTCAACCCTGTGATGTCACTGAGTGGTGATTAGGGGAGTGCAAAAATATTGAAATATTGATAAATATCATATTGTTTAATGTGATGATACAGTATCGATATCGTGGGCTGTTGTATCAATATATCACCAAGAAGATTTTTTTGGGTTTATTTTACTAAATGATTTAGTTTCAGCTCCAGTTTTGTTGTTGTTGTTTGAGGATTTAAATGTTTGTGTTTCAGATGAACTTTGCACAAGAAGTGATTTAACAAAGACTTTTAGTGTCTCAGACATGATTTAGTCTTTGTTTTTTATTGAACGGTATCGAATCAACTTGTATCAAACCAAAAGTGCACTGTATCGAGGTGTGTATTGTATGACGGCCTAAGTATCGTATCGTGGCCAATGTATCGAATCATAGCCTACGTATTGAGGTATGTATCGTAGCCTAAGTATCGTGGCCTATGTATTGAGATATGTATCGTATTGTGATCTATGTATCGAGGTATGTATCGTATCGTTGCCTAAGTATCGTATCGCGCCCTAAGTATTGTATCGCGGCTTGTGTATCGAGGCATGTATCGTATCGTATGTATCGTAGCCTATGTATCGTATATGTATCGAGGTGTGTATCTTATCGTGGCTCGTGTATCGAGCAGCTCCTAGTGGTGATACAGGAAGTGCTCCACTGTGTTTTTAAACTCCACACACCTTCACTAGACAACTGAACACTACAACTTCGTGACATCACGAGGTGGAACAGAGCGTTTTGAGTTTTGGAGACGTAAACAGACTCAGAATAAAGAGTCAAACAAACACAAGTCCAGCTGTGTGCGTGTGAGGAGGAACATTAGAACACGAGTCAGTTTTGTGTGATATGGGACGTTTAAACCTCGGATCACAACATTAGTAATAAAAACATGTTAATAAGTGGATAGTTTTTATGCACGTTGAGTTTTCACAGTGTAAATAATCGTTTGGGAAACAGGTTAATTTGAGTGATGTGTGAAGCAGCCCTCCTCTCGTCAGTGTTTGGTGTTTGGTGTTGACATTTTGCAGCTGGTGTCGTCGTCGTCTCTCCCTGGGGGTGTGACGTTAAACTCAAACCACGGCTGTTACGCAAATTAGACTTTAATGTGAGCTTCGTTTTAACACGGTCTGAGCGGAAAGAGCCGGAACTACAACAGATGAGCTCGTGTCATCAATCAAACTCTTAAACGGGACCATGAACGAACGCTCGCTCTGATCACAGCAAAATGAAAATGTGCTCTTTAAATTAGAGTGACCAGAATTTCTAAATAAAAAACTGGGACCTCCCCGGACTTTTGGGGGTTGGTGATAAAAAACAAATAATAAAAAGTTAAACGAGTGCGTAATTAAGGAGACCATTCATGACAAACATGTGAGTCAGTAGAGTCACATTTTCTTTGTGTTTTGGTCGTTTTTAAGCAACTTGTTTGTATTTTACTGAAACAAAAGACAGTTTAAGTCTCTCTTTACTGTTCTCAGGGATCAGATTGGACAAAAACAGGGACATCTCGGAAATTTCTCATAAAAAACTGGGACCAATCAGTGGTTTTGTATAAATCTGCAGGAACGGGGTCCCCACTCTTTTTCACTGACAAAATTTCAAAACTTTTCCATGAGTTTTTCATGAGCTAAAGTGAATTTTCCATGACTTTACTGCACTTACATGTGTAAAATTGATCAGACTTTTAGAGCTAAATCTGAAATGTGAACTCACCTTATGGTTTGGGATTAAAGTTTTTGAACATTCAAAATCCTGTCAGTGCATTTATTGTCGTTTCTTTTAAAAGGCCCATCTCATGCAAAATCAAATTTTCAGATCTTTCTACCTTCTAAGAGTGATGTGTGGGCCTTGTATTTGTCGTCGAAGTGGTTTTTATTGATTTTTTTTTTTTTTTAAACAAATTGCAGCGTATTTCTTCCAACCTCCCACGTGACAACGAACTAAAGCTGCTACAACGGTGACGCGGCAGATACACCTATGACATGTTTGACGTAACAGAAAACGCTTCGCATTCGCCCCCCTCCCCCGCTCCATTGCCTCCACCCCGTTTATGAATACTTCACCGATCACACGGTGCTTGAGCTTCGTGCTCTATCAGGGAGCACGTCTGTCTCCCCCTCCCTCCCTGAGACGGCGGAGGAAGGGCGGCTCACTCGTCGCCTACGTCACGTTTGGAAGGCGGAGCCTGTGCTTTCTCAGGACGGGCGGGGGGAGGAGCAATAGTCGGACTTTCATAGTTCCTGGTCTGTGACTGTCTCCAAGAAATCAGTAAAATTTCAGAACTATTGTGTAATGGATGTTCCAAAACCCAAACTGTGCTTGTTTATGTGCAGAAGATATAAGGTGAAGAGAGTTATTTTACATCAGATGGGCCCTTAAAGGAAAACTGTTCTGCAGAGACCACTCATGACCAACATGAGTCAGTAAAGTCAAAGTTTTCTTTGTGTTTTGGTCGTTTTTAAGCAGATTTTCTATATTTTACTGAAACTAAAGCCAGTTTAAGTCTCTCTTTACTGTTGTCAGGAATCAAATTGGGCAAAAATAGAGACACTGGGACATTTCTTGTATAAAACTGGGACAAATCAGTGGTTTTGGATAAATCTGCAGGTACAGGAGACACAGGCTCAGGGTTTTCCGTGACTTTTTCATGATTTTACGGCACCTACATGTGTAGAACTGATCAGACTTTTAGGGCCAAATCTGAAATGTGAACTCTTTCCACTCACCTTATGGTTTGGGATTATAGTTTTTGAACATTCTAAATCCTGACAGTGCATTTACTGTCGTCTCTTCTAAATAAAAGACGCAAAGACGTTCAGAAATAATCAGAACAGACTCATGAGAACTTAGAACGCTGGAGTTGAGTGAAAGAGATCCTCAAATACTTTTCCAAAACTTTCTCTGAATTTACAAAAGTGCCATGACATTTTCAATTTCCATGACAATTCCAGGATTTCCATGACCGTGGGAACCCTGGGACTGTCCCGGGTCAACAGGAACATCTGGTCACTCTACTTTAAATCCATTTTCTATACGTCTCGATTTCCAGACCGTCTTCAAACGTTTTTTTGTTTTGTTTTTTTTTTTGGTCTGTGTTTGGTAAAGCGTGCAGCGCTGTGTCACCGTGGAAACCGCCAACAGAGACACACGTAGGACACCCCCGGCGCGACGTCACTGCAAAGCATCAACACATCTAAAGCTCGTGTTTTTTGGGTTTTTTTTGTTTTGTTTTTTTTAAATGGAGCACTGATCCGAGCTGGAGTTTGGGCTGAGTGCTGCGGCGGTGGCGTGTGTGAGCTGTGGTGCGGTTTAGAGTCCGGATTGGCGGCAGTGGTGGGCGTGGCCTGTGGTGGGCGTGGCCTATGGGAGGGAGGGGGGGAGCTCAGGGCGTTGGACACAGAAGTCTGCCTGTAGAGTGAGGTCTTACCAGAGGCTCTTGGCCCGCTCCTGCTACAGATGCCTGGAAGGGACAATCTTTATGTGATGGTGATTTTAGCCCGGAGCCCCATCTCTCATTTACCTCTCCCTTTTCAATGACAGTTAGAGACATTAGTGAAACCTCAT
Source organism: Boleophthalmus pectinirostris (assembly GCF_026225935.1). Classification (NCBI taxonomy): domain Eukaryota; kingdom Metazoa; phylum Chordata; class Actinopteri; order Gobiiformes; family Gobiidae; genus Boleophthalmus; species Boleophthalmus pectinirostris. Next base: position 1,488,887 of record NW_026571070.1, read on the forward strand.
GCACATCGTTAATATTCAAATGATTATGTCAATATGCAAATGAGCCCCGCCCCCACACACCTGGGAAACGCATGCAGCTCACTACGATGGAACTAACCAGGGGAAACCGACTACAGACCGGGACTAGACCGGGACTAAACAGGACTAAAACAGACTACAGACCGGGACTAGACCGGGACTAAAACAGGACTACAGACCGGGACTAGACCAGGACTAAAACAGGACTAAACCAGGACTAAAACAGGACTAAACCAGGACTAAAACAGGACTAAACCAGGAGTAAACCAGGAGTAAACCGACTACAGACCAGGACTAAACCGACTACAGACCAGGACTAAACCAGGACTAAATCAACTACAGACCGGGACTAGACCGGGACTAAACCAACTACAGACCGGGACTAGACCGGGACTAAACCAACTACAGACCGGGACTAGACCGGGACTAAACCAGGACTAAACCGACTACAGACCGGGACTAAACCAGGACTAAACCGACTACAGACCGGGACTAGACCGGGACTGAACCAGGACTAAACCAGGACTAAACCAGGACTGAACCAAGACTAAACCAGAACTAAACCGACTATAGACCAGGACTAAACCAGGACTAAACCAACTACAGACCGAGACTAAAACAGGACTAAACCGGGACTAAACCAGGACTAAACCAGGACTGAACCAGGACTGAACCAGGACTGAACCAGGACTAAACCAAGACTAAACCAAGACTAAACCAGAACTAAACCGACTACAGACCAGGATTAAACCAGGACTAAACCAAGACTGAACCGAGACTGAACCGACTAGAGACCGGGACTAAAACAGGACTAAACCGGGACTAAATCAGGACTAAACAGACTACAGACCAGGACTGAACCAGGACTAAAACAGGGCTAATCCAGGACTAAACCAGGGCTCAACTGGGACTAAACCAGGACTACACCAAGAATAAACCAAGAATAAACCAGGACTAAACCAGGACTAAACTGGAACTAAATTGGGACTAAACCAGAACTAAACTGGGACTGAACCAGGAAGAACCCAGATCTTTATCGTTGGACAAAACAAGGACTACATCAGGACTAAACCTGGTCTGCATCACAGGACAAAGCAAAGACTAAACCAAGACTAAACCAGGACTAACCCAGAACTAACCCAGGCCTAAACCAGGACTACATCAGGTCTACATCAGGACCATATCAGAGCCAGACGTGGGCCTAAACCAGAGTGAGTTTCGGTTTCCCCTGCGTCTCTACACAGATGATGTGGATGGCGTCAGAATGGCCGCCTCACCTGCCGCATCTTCCACTCCTGCTCCTGCTCCGTCTCCTTGGGCCTTAGCGGGTCCTTGAACATGGCGTCCGTCTCCATGGAAACGGGGTCGTAGTTCATCTGCGGCGGCGGGGCGAGGCGTTTCAGCGGGTCGGGAGGCAGCTGCACTTTATTGATTCTCTGAGCGGCGCGGTTGTCTCGCGCTTTTTGCTGGAAAATTAAACGGAATTTAAAGAGGAGGGTTTGAACAACGCCCGGGAGAGATCACTAGATTACTCAAACATGCACGGGTGGCGTCTACAGAGAACCTGGTCTGAAATACTTGGTTATATTAGAACTCAGCAGTGGGACAAACGAGTGTAAGTGCATGAGCATGAGCAGGACTTTTGGACTGACCACAAACGGAGCGCGGTCCTGGGAGCTCGCCTTCCTCCACAGTTTGGCGATCTGTTTCATCCTCGACGGCCAGTCTGGGAAAAAACAAAACATACATAAAAATTTATGAAGAAATGGGCTCAACTTAAGTCTAAAGCAGAGCTGAAGCAGGACTAAAACAGGACACTACTAGGATTGTCGGCTTGTTCGCAGTGACTCAGTTGTTCAGTTGTGTCTAGAAGCGGCACGTTGCACTTACTTTTTCGGTTCGTTCCTCCGTTCTGTTCCTCGTCGGCGTGGAGTGATGAGTGTGTCTGTGGGTGTGTTTCGCTGTGCGGTCGCTGTCTGCTCCGTTTGTGTGTTTGTGTGTTCTGTGGGTGGTGCGGTTTTGTAGTTTACTGAAGTCGTACTCGGACACCCGAGTGGATTCGTGTATAAGGCGCTCGCTCTGGATTGTGTTGTTTTTTGATGGGGTTGGAGGCTTAAGAGCGCGACTAATACTCCAGAAAATACGGGAATTTAAACTCACCTGGATACTGTTCTTTGTGTAGTTAAACTCACCTGGATACTGTTCTTTGTGTAGTTAAACTCACCTGGATACTGTTCTTTGTGTAGTTAAACTCACCTGGATACTGTTCTTTGAGTTGGGGGAACTTGATGTTGCAGTAGAGCACAGGTGCGACTGTGGCCTGTTCTCCCAGAGGCTCCTCCTTCTCCCACTTCAGCATCCCCCTCTGCGCCGTCGACAGCACGTCCTGGTCGTCCGCGGGAGACTGCGCCTGATTGGACGGCGTGAGGGAGTGGGCGGGGCCGGGGAGGGGCGCGGCGGAGCCCGAGTGAGGGGGCGGGGCCACCCTGAAGCGGGGCGTGGCCTGCGGGCCCAGAGGCATCATGGGAGACGCGGGGAAGTGAGAGGAGGTGCCCATCAGACCGTTGACCAGCGGGAGGCGCGGGAACTGTCCACCTGAACACATTACATCAGCGTTAAAGCTGCACTGTGGAGCTTTTCTACTTGGGCCCATGGAGATGTTAAACTTATCTCCATGGAAACAAGCAGGTGACACCCACAGGTCACGTTATGGGTCAGTGATGGTTTACAAGTTTGTAATGTGTTTGTAATATTTAATAAATGTGTGTTTGTATGTGTGTGTGTACAGGTGTGTGCGTGTACAGGTGTGTGCGTGTGTGTGCGTATGTGCATGTACAGGTGTGTTGTGCGTGTACAGGTGTGTTATGTGCGTGTACAGGTGTGTGCGCGTGTACAGTGTGTGTGCGCGTACAGAGGTGTGTGCGTGTACAGGTGTGTGTGTGCGTGTGTGTGCGTATGTGCATGTACAGGTGTGTTGTGCGTGTACAGGTGTGTTATGTGCGTGTACAGGTGTGTGTGCGTACAGGTGTGTTGTGCGTGTACAGGTGTGTTGTGTGCGTGTACAGGTGTGTGTGCGTACAGGTGTGTGTGTGTGTACAGGTGTGTGTGCGTACAGTGTGTGTGTGCGTGTACAGGTGTGTGTGCGTGTACAGGTGTGTGTGCGTACAGGTGTGTGTGCGTGTACAGGTGTGTGTGCGTGTACAGGTGTGTGCATGTACAGGTGTGTTGTGCGCGTGTGTGCGTATGTGCATGTACAGGTGTGTTGTGCGTGTACAGGTGTGTGTGTGTGCGTGTACAGGTGTGTGTGTGCGTACAGGTGTGTGTGCGTGTACAGGTGTGTGTGCGTGTACAGGTGTGTTGTGCGTGTACAGTGTGTGTGTGTACAGGTGTGTGCGCGTACAGGTGTGTGCGCGTACAGGTGTGTGCGCGTACAGGTGTGTGCGCAGTGTGTGTGCGCGTACAGTGTGTGTGCGTGTACAGGTGTGTTATGTGCATGTACAGGTGTGTTATGTGCATGTACAGTGTGTGTGCGTATGTGCATGTACAGGTGTGTTGTGTGTGTACAGGTGTGTGTGCGTACAGGTGTGTGTGCGTGTACAGGTGTGTGTGTGCGTACAGAGGTGTGTGCGAGTACAGGTGTATGTGCATGTACAGGTGTGTGCGCGTACAGGTGTGTGCGCGTACAGGTGTGTGCGCGTACAGGTGTGTGCGCGTACAGGTGTGTGCGCGTACAGGTGTGTGCGTGTACAGGTGTGTGCGTATTTGCATGTACAGGTGTGTGTACCTGGGGCAGGGGGGTGGGGCTTGCTGCTGGCCTGAGGTTCTGATTGGCTGTTGCGGTTTGGACTGAGGACAGCAGTGAACAGATCTTCTACGTCTTTACCTTCGAGCTCTGACAGAAAAAAACACAAGATCCATCAGAACAAATGCACAACACACAGATATAAAAGTATAAACACAGACGTGAGGAAACTCACCTGGGATTTTGTAGAGTTTACTCAGAATCGCACCTGGAAAACACAACACAGGTTTAATAATGTGAACTTCTTTCATACTGATGAGACTCTGCAGTTAAACTCATGATTCACAAGTCTCATCTGTCCTTAAATAAATGAACCGCTTACTCCTCGTCATTTTTTCTGCGTCGTTTTAGATGAGCGCCCCCTGCAGGTGAAGTCTTTAGAGCTTTTGTCTTGGGTTGGGTGATGTCCCTTTAATTGGCCGCTGACGATGTTTACAGTGAATCACGGTGATGGACGACGACATCAGGAGGGTAAGTTCATTGTTTATTTGATTTAATTTTTCAACTCAAAATGTATAATTTTGTTATTTTATGAACATAATTCCTCATCCGGGGCTTTGACACGTGATGGAAAAAAGCTTCATTTAAGAAGAGTTGGTCCATTGATGCAGCTGTTGGTTGTTCAGAAGGACACGACTTCTGCCCGACGTGTGCTTCAGTTCCACTTTTGTTTCTCGTATTTGTCTCTTTATTTCAACGGCAGCGCATGAACCACATGCTCTTATTTTTATGAAGAACTTTACACTTTTACTGTGTGGTTCCCTGCACGGAGGAGAATCATTGAGAACTTTACGCACTCGCTCCACGCTGGAGATATTTACCAACGAGGAGCAGGATTTTGGCAGAGTTTTGGAGTGGACGTGGATTTATTCTGCTGTACTTTGGCTTTGAGACACTTTAAACACTGCGCTCTGGAGACTGGATGTTTTCAGCTGAATACAAGTTTCACGCTGTTTGTTCAGTTCTTCTGTTTTAGCGGTGAGACTCACTGAGCTTTGTTTGGACACATGTAGAACGTGTAGAACGTGTTGAACATGAGCTCTGTTTGTGTCGTACATTTGTCTCTGCAGGTTCTGAAACAAGCTGCGTATTAGTTCTATCCAGGATTTAATTTACAGTCTAATCCCGGCAAAGTTTCTAGGTTCCCCGAGGCCTACAGAAGATCAGTGCATCGTGATGTTGGGTCGTCCATCACCATCCATTCCCATGACACTGTCCATCAGAACAGTCCTACTTTTGCCGTGCCCCTTTTTGGTCGATAAATCGTCTTCAGCTCAGATCTTTATCCTCGTTCAGCCTTACTGTTATGAAAGCCCGCAGCCTCTGTTGGCGCCACTACTTCCTGTCCACTTTCAGCTCTGTGTGGGTTTTGCTAAAGTGAACAAATATTTAAAAATCTGAACAGCGAACCGGAAGCTGTGGGCGGACGTGACAGATGTGACAGATGTGACAGACCACATGTGAAAAAGACCACAAACAGAACACTAGAGCTTCTGCTTTTACAAACACAGATGTTAATACTAATGTTGAGGCACAATAAACCCTAAAAACAAGGCCACAGACTCAAGTATTCTGCAGCAGAGTCCATTTATGGAGACCCGCACCTGCCTGCACCTGCCTGCACCTGCCTGCACCTGCCTGCACCTGCCTGCACAAACCCGTGATTACCAAATGAAACGATTACACTTTCTTCAGTACAAATACAAATTCAGACGCAACTTTACTGTCAAAAATATGTCATCACTTCACAGGTGTTATTTACTGAGCAGAAGACTGAACCAGGACTGAACAAGAACTAAACCAGGACTGAACCAGGACTGAACAAGAACTAAACCAGGACTGAACCAGGACTGAACAAGAACTAAACCAGGACTAAACCAGGACTGAACAAGAACTAAACCAGGACTGACCAAGAACTAAACCAGGACTGAACCAGGACTGAACAAGAACTAAACCAGGACTAAACCAGGACTGAACAAGAACTAAACCAGGACTGAACCAGGACTGAACAAGAACTAAACCAGGACTGAACCAGGACTGAACAAGAACTAAACCAGGACTGAACCAGGACTGAACAAGAACTAAACCAGGACTGAACCAGGACTGAACAAGAACTAAACCAGGACTGAACCAGGACTAAACCAGGACTGAACAAGAACTAAACCAGGACTGAACCAGGACTGAACCAGGACTAAACCAGGACTGAACCAGGACAGAACCAGGACTGAACCAGGACTGAACCAGGACTGAAATGAGACTAAAATGAGAATAAAACAAGACTAAAACGAGAATAAAACAAGACTAAAACGAGACTAAAACAGGACTAAAATGGAATTAAAACAAGACTAAAATGAGAATAAAACAAAACTAAAACAGGACTAAAATGAGATTAAAACAAGACTAAAACGGGACTAAAACGAGACTTAAACGAGACTTAAAAAAGGCTAACCCAGGACTAAAACGAGACTAAAACAAGATTAAAACAAGACTAAAACAGGACTAAAATGGAATTAAAACAAGACTAAAACGAGAATAAAACAGGACTAAAATGGAATTAAAACAAGACTAAAACGAGAATAAAACAGGACTAAAACGGGACTAAAACAAGACTAAAACGGGACTAAAACGAGACTAAAACGGGACTAAAACGAGACTTAAACGAGACTTAAAAAAGGCTAACCCAGGACTAAAACGAGACTAAAACAAGATTAAAACAAGACTAAAACGGGATTAAACCAAAAATGAACCAGGACAGACTGTCGGGAAAGGCCCGGAGGTGTGCCCGCGTAGACCGCTGTATGACAGCAGGCGACATGACCGACACAGAACTCCACACCACCGATCGATCGCGCTTTGCAGACACCCTGCTCCACGCCCTGGGCTTCTCTCACCTCTCTCTCACTCTCTCAAGTCAAAGATTAGTCCTGGCTTAGCCCTGGCTTAGCCCTGGTTTAGCCCTGGCTTAGTCCTGGTTTAGTTTCCTGGTCCTGGTTTAGTTTCCTGGTTTATGGTTTCCTGGTTTAGTCCTGGTTTAGTCCTGGTTTAGTCCTGGTTTAGTCCTGGTTTAGTCCTGGTTTAGTCCTGGTTTAGTCCTGGCCCGTAAAATTCCAGAACGTTAAAACCCGCCCGTTTCAGCAACTATTCGCGGGTCGTCCTTATTTTAATCAATACAAAATTTCAATGGTTTGTTTACTTTCTTTGGTTTGTCCTATTTTATTTTACGATTTCAATAAAAGCGCACAGAGCCTTTACCATTCAGCAGAAAAGTTCTGAAGCACTCTAAACTCTAACTGACTCTGCTTAAACTCACCGTCAGACACCATTTTGTCGAGTTCGGGGCTGAGGATGGCGTCGAGAGGCTCCTCCTGCACCGAGCGCTGAGTCCGGCCCGAGTCCATGGGGCCGATGTCCAGCCCGGCTACAACGACACAACCACAAAACACCACACAGTCACTTCACTTTTCTAATCTGCAGCGAGAGGAGGAGGCAGCAGGAAAGAGCAGGAATCTGGAGGAAAACCAGGAGTTTAAGTGCGTGAGAAACGAGGAGGAGAGAGGAGAGAGGAGAGTCGGAGTGAGAGTGGGTTTGTCTGGGGGTAAAAGAGGAGACGCCGTGAGGGAAGTCTTACCGAACGGAGACGGAGAACGCTCGCCCTGGAACTGACCTGAAGGTTCAACAAAAATAACGACGTCAAATAAAAAAATAAATAAAAATAAAAATCAACACAAAAAAACACACACAATTGCCCCAAACAAACTCGACACGACCAGTCAAACCCAACAAAACAAACACCACTGTTCACCAGACCTGTCACCATTATTATTATTATTTATACTGATATCGCGCTGGGGGTGTTCTGAATGTATGTGCATGGCGGAATGTTCTGCAGTTACCATGGTGACACAGTGCACACGTGAGCAAACAATGGGAAAAAGTTTTAGGAAAGTCTGAAAACTCAAGGAAAAAATACAAAAAAACTAAATGGATTTAAAGAAGCATTTTGATTTTCCTGAGTTTGATTTGACACAACAGCTCAGTTCAGCTCACGCTTCTCTGTGGTCGGTTTGTGTTCAAATACAGGTCAGATTAAAGTCTAACAAAGCCTCAGACAGTGCAGTGCCTTTAGTTAGTGTCACACAAATAAAGAACGTTCAAGTAAAAATACATCAGTGGATTTATGGTTCAGTATATGACCACAGAACAGTATTTTGGGGCCAGTATTTACCGCGTACCCATTTTCTTTGTGGTTATTTTTGTGTAAATAAGATTTAATATGTAAAAAGTAAAATTAATAACGTCTACGACTCATTAGAGCTTGAAAAAACAAAACAGGATGTCTCAAAAAATATGACATTTCACAGGCCAATAGTTTAGGCAGTTCAACTGAAATAACCTCAAATTCTCACAGAATGTTTAGAAACAGATCAAGATTTTATATGTAATGTTTTATTTTTGTTGTGTTTTCAGGTTGAGCCGTTCACTTCCAAACAGAATCATTTTGTGTCTTGAATCTGCTCGCACACGTGTGTGTGTGTGTGTGTGTGTGTGTGTGTGATCCTTTAGTCCTGCATGATCAGACAAACTCTTTACATTTTTGGTTCCAAGTCCAAATTTGTTTTGCCAGTTGAAGTTTTTCCAAATGTTGTGTTGAAGCTGCTCAGTCTTGGGTGAGTTTGTGCAGCAGATTCAAGACACAAAATGACTTCAATTTGGGAGTGAACGACTCAAACTGAAAACGGAACAAAAATAAAACATTACATCTAAAATCTTTCTACACATTCTGTGAACATTTGAGGGTTTTTCAACAACAGCTGCCAAAATTACTGGCCTGTGAAATGATGTCAGATTTTTTGGGACATGTGTGTGTTATAAAGTGTTTTATTCTGTAGTTTCTTTAGTGCAGCTCGAGGTTTTGAAGAGTAAAACATGAGGAGTCACATGTGCACAGGAACATGGATCATCTACAGGGATCATCTCACGAGGTCTGGATGGTTCAGTACAGGTGGGGATACGGTGAGGACTGGTGATGTTCAGTGAGGATTAGTGAGGTTTGGTGACATGTGGTGAGGTTTGGTGAGGTTCTGTGAGGTTTGGTGTGATGCGGTGATGCTCGGTGAGATGTTCAGTGAGATGTTTGGTGAATGGGCCTTTACCTGTTTGTCCTGTGGCCAAAATGTGAGGGTCCGTGTTGAGAACATCAGACAGATCCACCAGCGCCTCCTCTGAAATGGCTGAACATGACCAACACAAACACGAATGAGATGGAAATGAGGCTCAGACATCCTCTGCATCCTCTGAGCATCTCCTCTCTCCTCTGAACACCTCCTCTCTGCATCCTCTGAACACCTCCTCTCTCCTCTGACACTCTGCACTCTCTCTCTCTGCACTCCTCTCTCCTCTGAACACCTCCTCTCTCCTCTGAACACCTCCTCTCTGCATCCTCTGAACATCTCCTCTCTCCTCTGAACACCTCCTCTCTGCATCCTCTGAACACCTCCTCTCTCCTCTGAACACCTCCTCTCTCCTCTGAACACCTCCTCTCTGCATCCTCTGAACATCTCCTCTCTCCTCTGAACACCTCCTCTCTGCATCCTCTGAACACCTCCTCTCTGCATCCTCTGAACATCTCCTCTCTCCATCCTCTGAACATCTCCTCTCTCCTCTGAACACCTCCTCTCTGCATCCTCTGAACACCTCCTCTCTCCTCTGAACACCTCCTCTCTGCATCCTCTGAACATCTCTCTCTGCTCCTCTAAACCTCTGCATCCTCTGAACACCTCCTCTCTCCTCTGAACACCTCCTCTCTGCATCCTCTGAACACCTCCTCTCTCCTCTGAACATCTCTCCTCTGCTCCTCTAAACCTCTGCATCCTCTGAACACCTCCTGTCTGCATCCTCTAACCCTCTCTCTTCTACATCCTCTGAACATCTCCTCTCTCTCCCTTGACCTTCTCTCCTCTGCATCCTCTGACCACCTCTCTGCATCCTCTGAACAACTCCTCTGCTCCATCTGACCCTCTCGTTTCCTCAGAGCAGGACACTTTCCTCTCTCGTTTGTTTCCTCAGAGCAGAACACTTTCCTCTCTCGTTTGTTTCCTCAGAGTAGGACACTTTCCTCTCTCGTTTCCTCAGAGCAGAACACTTTCCTCTCTCGTTTGTTTCCTCAGAGCAGAACACTTTCCTCTCTCGTTTCCTCAGAGTAGACACTTTCCTCTCTCTTGTTTCCTCAGAGCAGAACACTTTCCTCTCTCGTTTCCTCACAGCAGAACACTTTCCTCTCTCGTTTGTTTCCTCACAGCAGAACACTTTCCTCTCTCGTTTGTTTCCTCACAGCAGAACACTTTCTTCTCTCGTTTGTTTCCTCAGAGTAGGACACTTTCCTCTCTCGTTTCCTCAGAGTAGGACACTTACGCAGGGGTCCGTGCTTCTGGGGGGCGTGGCCGTGCGGCGCAGGGGCGGGGCCTTTCATTGGGCCCGAGGCAGGGCTGGGTCCTGATTGGCTGAGACCTGGAGCCTCTTGCCCCGGCCTCCTGTCAATCAAACGGCTGCGGTCCAGAAGATCACGACCGAAAAAGGCCTCCTGAACCGAAAACAAAGAGAAGCACAAAGAGAAGCACAAAGGGAAGGAAGACGTCTGGATTAGAAACAATAAAAGAAAATTCAAGGTATAAAAGAATCTTGAACTTTTACATTTGGACCTTCACAGTTAAATTAAAGAGGTATCAGACCCTCCACCAGAAAAGTTACACATTGCGTCTTTAATTCATATATATTCCAAAAAGGTTCATTTGGTTTTCTCTTCTACATATTAACAGTTATATATTTGATGAATCTAAGTGTAGTTCTTGGAGTGAAATAAACTCACTGACACGACGTCTGACCTGTAAATATGAAGGAAACGTCTCCTCCAGCTTGGTCCTCTTCTTCCTGTATCTCTTCTTCACTTTTTCCATGGAGTGATCGGCTGAAGTGTCCATGGCGTCTGCGTCTGCGGGAGAACAAACAGTGTTCAGGTGTTAGTGTTCAGATAAAAGTGTTCAGATAAAAGTGTTCAGATACAAGTTTTCAGAAGTCAGTGTTCAGACATTCATGTTAATAAAAGTGTTCATATAAAAGTGTTCATATAAAAGTGTTCAGACGTCAGTGTTCATATTTAGGATGAGTGTTTTTTCAGTTTGAGTTTGAGGTGAAGTTCTCACCGTCGTCTCGTCCTGGATACGTGTCTGTGGAGTCGCTGCGGCACAGTTTGATTCGACTCGGACCTTTTCCTCCGCGCTGCCGAACCATAAAACCCCCGATACCTGACACACACAAAGAGAAGACAGAAAGAGAGAGGAGAGAAAGTTCAACAGAGACCCTCACAAACACACTCCTAGAGCAGGTGATGTGACGTGTGATTATTCTGGCGAGTGCTTCAGTAACGTGTGTTTTCTGTAGAAGCGTGTACCGGGTCTGTAGGGTTTCCTCTTGCGCTTCTTTCCGTCGGCCGTCTCCGTCTCTTTGGGACCGTAGTCTTCGTGATGAGGCTCTCGCTCCGGACTCGAGTCAGACTTCATCTCACAGTCCAGATCTGCTGCACGACAAAAACACAACGCGCGGTTTAATACCCACGATGCCACAGCTGCCCCGGACTGAGGGAGGAGGCTGCCGATCTGCTCCATCTGCTCCATCTGCCCCTCTGCCCTCAAACCGACTCTGAATATAGAGTATGTGGACGTGATCCTCAGACTGACCTCTAGGGGGCTCCTGCTCCGTGGGCGTCTCAGGCTCTGGCGTCTGCAGCACAGAAACACTGTTCTGGTTGATGATCCGCAGCTTCAGTTTGGGCTTGTTCCTGTAAAAATAACAACAGACTTTTTTTATTATTGTTTTTATGGACAGATGTTTCTAGATTTCACCATCACCTTTTTCTCATATATTAAACTCTAACGCTGACGTGTTCGTAATTACAAAAACCCAGGACATGAGGACAAGTTATAATTTGGTGTTTTGGCTCAAAGAAAGCAGAAAGAGGCTCACAAGACTCTCTCATTTGGGTTGCTGGTTCAAAGCTGAAATCCAGTGTGTTTAAACCTGAAATGTGTCTCTGATCTGAACGGTCTCTCTCTAAACCCCGGCACCTGCACCAGTCCTGACTAGGGATGGGCATTCGATGAAATTTTCTTAATTGATCGTCGGGAGAATTAATGATCGATTATCGATTAATCATGAACGTTTTTCTATTAAAATGATCATCATTATTATTACTATCTGCACTAATCTGCATCAATAAATTCAACTTTATGACATATAAACATAACGACTCTAGATCCACATCAGCTGTTTGACATTATAATGTGTTTAATTCAGTTTTGTTCAAATCTCACAGAAACAAAACTTAAAACCACATCACTAATTTACATAAACTAAGTGAAGATAAAACTCCAGCTCTTGTGTCGCTGATGTGGTTCAACTTGTGTTGGATTAAAAGACATGACTCAGGTGAATACAGGTCAGTGTGACCAGATTTGTGTTTGTCAAAACCAGGACAGCGTACGGGGGGAGGGGGGCGGGGCCTCGTCATCCACATTGAGCGACTCTCACCTGGAAAAACTTTTTCCCTCTGGACACAGAAACATATGTGCTGCTTTATCCACTGTGCACATGGACTCACACTTGTCCCAACGCAACGGAAAGTGTGGAATTTCTTGTACAAATCATCGTTAAATCCACATTTGTGCTTCGGTACATTGCAGGCTGACTGAATGTTTCTGTTTGCTCGCTCCTTCTGATGCAGAGACACATGTACGGACTCGTTTGGTCTCACTACGCTACGCACAGCAACCTACTTTCGGTTTGTCAATTAAAATGAACGTAATCAATGAAATTTTTAATGATCAACTATCGATTAATCGACTAATCATGCCCATCCTTAGTCCTGACTCAGCGCTCGTGTCTTGAGGAGAGGGTGAGGGTGAGTCTGTCCGGTCCATTGGTGGTTTTCAGGTGCATGACACGGTTTTCCCTGTTGATCGCTTTGCACTTTGAAATCAAATATCTAAAATGCAAATTCACAAATCTCGAAGCTGATCATTTCTGTTACTGACGACAGCAAAGAACTCAGTGTATTACAACACAAATCTGCATTTCAGCTCCCACCCCCCCACCTGTATTAAATATTATTGTCCTCTAGAATATTGTGACGTCTCCTGAAACCCAACAGTGCACTGAGGAAAACTACAAACACATTTAAACTAGGACTGGAGATCATTAAGAAGTTGTTGATACATAGGCCACAATTCAGTTTAGATTTGATACAATATATTTCAAAATGATTTGATACGGTTAAATAAAAATAAAGTCTAAATCATATGTGTTTGTTAAATCACTTGTTCTTATGTAAAGTTCATATGAAACACAAACATTTAACTCATCAAAACAGTGAAAATGTCAAATGTGTTGCATAAACGAGTTTCCTTCCTCTGAACAAACAACAAAACTGGAACTGGAACAAAATCATTTAGTAAAATAAACAAAAAAATACTCTTGGCGATATATCGATACAGCAGCCCATCGATACTGTATCACCACATTAAACGATACGATATATTAATATTTAGATATTTCTGCACAGCCCTGTTTGGCACCACAGCTTTACATTTGACTGGGATCAATTTAAAAAAGTTTATGTCATACAGTCGTTTCTTTTAACTTGATTTAATATGTAACCTGTGACCTTGTGACCATCTGACCCCGTGACCCTGTGAATGTCTGACCCTGTGACCCTCTGACCGTCTGACCCTGTGACCCCCTGACCCTGTGACCCTCTGATCGTCTGACCCTGTGACCCCCTGACCCTGTGACCCCCTGATCGTCTGACACTGTGACCCCCTGACCCTGTGACCCTGATGCTGACCCTGTGACCCTCTGATCGTCTGACACTGTGACCCCTGACCCTGTGACCCCCTGATCGTCTGACACTGTGACCCCCTGACCCTCTGACCCTCTGACCTGTGACCCTGTGACCCTCTGATCGTCTGACACTGTGACCCCCTGACCCTGTGACCCTCTGATCGTCTGACACTGTGACCCTCTGATCGTCTGACACTGTGACCCCCTGACCCTGTGACCCTCTGGTTGTCTGACCTGTGACCCCTGATCTGTGACCCCCTGACCCTGTGACCCTCTGGTTGTCTGACACTGTGACCCTCTGATCGTCTGACCCTGTGACCCCCTGACCCTGTAACCCTCCGATCGTCTGACCCTGTGACCCTGTGACCCTGTGGATGTAGACTGACCTGCGGTAGCGGCGTGGGGAGGTCAGAGGCTCCACCAGAGCCTGGAGGTGGGACAGACCCGACTCAGTGAGACAGACTCCATCTTGAGTGTAGGTCTTCAACTCTGACACACAAACAGAAGGAAGAAGAAGAAGAAGCAGCGTTAAGACAGAAACAGGAACTAAATCAGGTACAAGTTCAAAACTGAAAACGTTACAGTAAAAATCTAAATCATTTCAGTTTGAGAAGTTTAGATTAGATACACATCGACTGACTTAAAAGCTACAGTGTGGAACTTTCTGGAGGTGGCACATCACCATCTAAATAAGTTCAAGCCACACTTTGGAACATTCTCCATGGACACAGATGTTTTATTCTACACTGTGGGTCAATCACAGTAAGGACGCACGGTTTTCAGTGCAATAAACACAACCAAAATGAAAACAACAAAAAAAGCTTTATTTTAGTCTGTTTTTGGATAAAATGTTCCATACTGGGCTTTAACTGGACCCTGATTACATGTATGTCAATAAAATTCTGATCGTTTGAATATTTAACCCTGTGGAGAGTTCTGAGCAGATCATTTTGTCTGAGATGAGGAGATGTCTGGAGAAAGACTGAAATAAAACCCAGGTTAGAGTTGTGAATTGTGAGTGACATGTTTCTGTGTTTGTTTCTGTGTTTGTTTCTGTGTTTGTTTCTGTGTTTGTTTCCGTGTTTGTTTCCTGTGTTTGTTTCTGTGTTTGTTTCTGTGTTTGTTTCTGTGTTTGTTTTTGCGGTCTGAGGTGCAGATGTGCAGTTTAAGTTCTGTTCTGGTTCCAGTCGTGTGACACTGACCTGGCTCTCTGAACCTGGAGATGATCTGAGCCATGTACGGAGAGTCGAAGCTGTCCGACCGAGCTGCAACACAACAAACAACAGTTCAGACAAAAGAGAGGACCCAAATAAATATCTCAATATTTATTCTCAGTATTTATTTAGATTCATTCAATAACGAGATTCAGATCATTTATTAAAAACAAGAATGTCCAAGAATGTGTCAAAAAATTGCCCAAAATGGATCAAACAGCAGAGCTGTGACTTTATTCACTCGTTTGGGAGATTACACTAGAGGTTTTCTGTTTTATGAGATAATTTTTAATAATTTTAATTAAAGATGATTTATTTAAAGGTGTTTTCATTATTACAGGAGACTATGGCGCCCCCTACAGTCAAAAAACAAATGAGATTAAATTGGCAAAACAAAATCAGAACTTGATGCTCATTGTGAAGAAACTTAACAAAGAAACAACACTGGTCCAACAGCCCCGGTCCAGCCCCGGTCCAGCCCCGGTCCAGTCCTGGTCCATCATCTGCGTCCTCAGGTTCAGCCCAAACCCTTTAAACATCCCTCTGTAAAGTTGCACTGTGGAACTTTATCCCGTGTCCACTCACCGTACGTGCCTCTGCCGTGGTTCTTACAGAGGGAACAGTCGAAGCCCTCGTCGGACGTGGACTCCACCTCCTCCTCCGACATCAGGCCGTGACACAGAGCGTGCACCCACCTGCAAGAGAAAACACACACCGACTCCTCCGTCACACACCTAAACGAACAACGAGTCATAACACACACACCGACTCCTCCGTCACACACCTAAACGAACAACGTCATACACACACAACGAAACAACGAGTCATACACACACCGACACACACACACCGACTCCTCCGTCACACACCTAAACGAACAACGAGTCATAACACACACACCGACTCCTCCGTCACACACCTAAACGAACAACGAGTCATAACACACACACACTGACTCCTCATCACCTTTGCTTCAAAACCATCTCTGGTAGAAATTCAATTTTTCCATTGGACAAATGTTTATTTATGTCAAAAATGTTTCTCAGCTCATCCAAGCTCCTTCTTCAGTTCTGGTCAGACGCTGGAGGACACGTCCTTATATCTGCCCGAAGAGAGGAGCTAACTACACTGAAACTCCTCTGGAACTAACGCACACTTGTTTACAGTTTCTGTTTGTAGCTCGGCCTGTTCGTCTGTATCTGAGTGAGGGACATATCAGCGGAATCCCTCAGGCTCGTGAAGAGTGTTTTCACACCTCTGGTCCTGACCTGGCTGTCTCTGTTGCTCTTTGTTTTAGTTTTGAGGATGGAGTTGTAGATGGAGACAGGAAAGGGAATCCTTCCTCAGACAACTAACAAAAAATAGCCTCTTTAACTCTCCTCTCAAACCGTTTTTCTCTGCTCAGACCTGTACGTCCCTGTCCTCAGAGGAGTGGCCCGAGGCTTTTAGGTGGAGACGTACAGCAGACTTTACTTTTGACAACTCTACTGTCCAGACATCAACTTCAGCTCCAAAACTGAACATAAACAAAACCTCATGCTCCTGTCTGCTCCCTGTCTTACCTGTCGCACTGCTGGCACTGCAGGATGAGCTCGTCCTGGGCGTAGGTGCGCTGGCACAGGGGGCAGCGGCTCAGGCTGGAGCAGGGCCCACACAGACTGTAGTTATTCATCCAGTCACAGTGAAGCCCGGGAGACGTCGAGCCGCACTGGACGCACCACACACACCTGAGGACAGAGGGACAGGTGAGGGACAGGTGAGGGACAGGTGAGGGACAGGGACAGGAGGGGACAGGAGAGGGACGAGGGACAGGGGAGGGACAGGAGGGACAGGGACAGGTGAGGGACAGGGACAGGTGAGGGACAGGTGAGGGACAGGTGAGGACAGAGGGACAGGAGAGGGACACAGGGGGGACAGGAGAGGGACAGGAGAGGGACAGGAGAGGGACAGGTGAGGACAGGAGAGGGACAGAGAGGGACAGGTGAGGACAGAGAGGACAGAGGGACAGTGAGGGACAGGTGGAGGGACAGGAGAGGACAGGAGAGGGACAGGGAGGGACAGGTGAGGGACAGGAGAGGGACAGGTGAGGGACAGGTAGAGGGACAGGAGAGGGACAGGTGAGGGACAGGTGAGGGACAGGGACAGGTGAGGGACAGGTGAGGGACAGGAGAGGGACAGGAGAGGGACAGGTGAGGGACAGGGGAGGGACAGGGAGGGACAGGTGAGGGACAGGTGAGGGACAGGGACAGGTGAGGGACAGGTGAGGGACAGGAGAGGGACAGGAGAGGGACAGGTGAGGGACAGGGGAGGGACAGGGGAGGGACAGGGAGGGACAGGAGGGACAGGAGAGGGACAGGAGAGGGACAGGGGAGGGACAGGGAGAGGGACAGGGGAGGGACAGGTGAGGGACAGGTGAGGGACAGGTGAGGGACAGGTGAGGGACAGGAGAGGGACAGGGGAGGGACAGGGACAGGGAGGGACAGGGGAGGGACAGGTTTGTAAAGCAGAGGTGCAGAGGTTCCCAACACTTCTTGTGCCACGGACCGGTTTAATGTCAGACAATATTTTCACGGACCTTTGCAGCTTGTGGGTTTAATATTCACGTTAATGCATCATGTGACTGAGAGAACACGCACCAAGAGTGAGTCTTTAGGGCGGCTCACACTTGGACTTTAGAACCATGCCGACTGCTGTGGGTTCTACGCTCAAACCTGCAGAACTGAACCGAACCACACGGCACCGTTTGTGGCAGCGGAGCGAACGGTTTAGCGGAGAAAATAAGTCCAGCGGCGGAAATATTCATTAAATAGTGAGACAGATGTGAGTCGTGCTGCGATACTCTCGACTCTGTGAGTTTAAGGAGCTAAAAACAGAGGAGCGAGGACAAGAGGAGACGCTGTATGGGTTCACTGTGTGTTTCAGAGTGGAGTTTATTCACCGTTTTCCTCATATGAGTAACATCAGCGCGCGCAAACAAACACACACACACGCACAGGGCTCGTATACTAAAGTTGTGTGCGTACATGAGCTCCGTGTTGTGCTTTGGCCCACCTCCTCCCACCGGGTCAAAGTCCCAGTCGCGCCCACACTGGACAAACGTACCAGAGCGTTCAGGACGCGGTTCTAAAGTCCAAGTGTGAGTGCACCCATAGACTCATGTAACGGAGAGAACTGGGTCATTTTACAAAATAAAACACCTTTCAGACTCAGATAATAAATAACACGGGGAAAAATGTACCGTATTTTCCGCACTATTAGTCGCTCTGGATTATAAGACGCACTGTCATTAAATGGTCTATTTTCAATTTTTTTTCACAAATAAACCGCGTGGGACTTTAAAGGAAACAACAGTGTGATGGGTGAGTGGTTTTGTTTGTTTGTTTGTTCACGGTGACTCTGGGCTTTGTTCAGTTGTGGCGTGTAGGGAGGTGCTGTCTGGGACCAGCGGATTGTCGGCGTGTTCGCAGTGACTCAGTTGTTCAGTCGTGTCTAGAAGTGGCACGTTGCACTCGTGGCTTTTTCGGTTCGTTCCTCCGTTCCGTTCCTCGTCGGCGTGGAGGGATGAGTGTGTCTGTGGGTGTGTTTCGCTGTGCGGTCGCTGTCTGCTCCGTGTGTGTTTACGTGTTCTGTGGGTGGAGCGGCTTGGTAGTTTACTGAAGTTATGATGTGACACCTGAGTGGATTCGTGTATGGGGCGCTCTGGATTGCGGGGGGTGCAGTAGTTTTTTGATGGGCGCGTCTAATAGCTCGGAAAATACGGTAAGTTATTTATTATTTCTGTGCGGCCCAGTACTAAACAACCGGAACCACTGATGTAGTGTATCGTGCTTTTGTATATTTAACCGTACAGATAGGGCCTGGGAGAGATCACTAGATTACTCAAACATGCGTGGATGACTCTAAAACCTCTTCAGACGTGTTTCTGATGAGAAAAATTATTATAATGGTGGAGAAAGATGGAGGAAGATGGAGGAAGATGGAGGAAGATGGAGGAAGATGGAGGAAGATGGAGGAAGATGGAGGAAGATGGACGAGGAGTACAGTTTTTTCCGTCTCTGTGCCCTCACCACTTGCACTTCCAGGCGCCCTTGGGCACGTTGTGGAGCGGCGGGTCCAGGCAGTACGTGTGGTAGCTGATGTCACAGTCGTCACAGAGCAGGAGGCGCCCGGGGTCGCTCGCCTCGCCACACGCCTCGCACACCGTACACTCCAGACAGCGCCACCCTTTGGTCAGGATCACACGGGTTATCTGAGGACGAGGAGAGAGGAGAGAGGGAGACATTTAACACAGAGATAAAGACGGATTTTGTTTTGTAACCGTTTAACCGTTTAACTCTTTCCCCCCTGGATGCCGACTAGGAACAACCCACACATATATGACCAGGGCTACACCCATAGAGCATAAGTGCATAAAAGAAAACAGACTTCCACAAGTGATTATAAATGATTTTTACACTCACGAACTTAATTAAACTTTAGACTCTGAACAATTCATTTATGGATGTTTAAATGTGATTCAATAAATTTACAAGTTTATAACAGCGAAACGAAAACAAAAAACTACATTCAGCATCTGATTATGCATGTTCTGAGTACTATGTTCATTTAAAAATATAAATATATATATTTGTCAAAGTATTTAAACAGATTTCATATCACCAGATACAGTAAAGCCAAGTGTACACCTGTTTTTACCTGTTGTTCACCTGTGTGCACCTAATTAATTTTTTCCATTTAACTTATTCAACTTATTTAGCTTATTATAATATAATAATCAGTGTTGGGGAGTAACAGATTACATGTACCGTAGTTATGTATTCAGAGTACAAATTATGAGTAACTGTATTCAGTTACAGTTACTGTTTCAGTGAGTGGTAATTGGATTACAGTTACTTTGTTGAAATAAATTAATTACACGGCGGTAATTTCCTGTTTTCACATTATTTTTACTTTATTTTATTTATTTTTTTTTTTCGGTAATTCCACTCATTGCTGGAAACTAAAAAGTCTAAAACCAGGTCTAAACTAAACTAGAAACTAAACAGTCTAAACTAGGTCTAAACCAGGAAACCAAACTAAAACCAGGTCTAAACTAGGTCTAAACTAGGTCTAAACCAGGACTAAACCAGGACTAAAACCAGGTCTAAACTAGATCGAAACCAGGACTAAAACAGGATTTAACAGGACTAAACCATGCTGCAGGGACGTGTCTCCTCGTCTTCTATCAATAATATTTTTAATACAGTTAAGTATCCTCGTCTTTGCTTCTCTACAGCAAATCAAGTAATCCAAAGTATTCAGATTACATTACTCACTTTAAGTAATTTAATGGATTCCATTACAAACTACATTTTGGGGTATGTAATCTGTAATCTGTAGGGGATTACATTTTAA
Organism: Boleophthalmus pectinirostris; assembly: GCF_026225935.1. Lineage (NCBI taxonomy): Eukaryota > Metazoa > Chordata > Actinopteri > Gobiiformes > Gobiidae > Boleophthalmus > Boleophthalmus pectinirostris. Next base: position 1,509,206 of record NW_026571070.1, read on the forward strand.
AAGTCACCTTCCCAACACTGATAATAATATAATAATAAAACTCTTCTCCGTCAGTGGGAGTCCAGTATTTGTCATCTTGGTCACTTTCTCTTGCGCAGAGTTTCACATAAAAGTTTGTTTCTGTAGCAATTCTGTCAAACATCTCATCTTGGAAAAAAAAAGACTGAAATATTTTAAAGGACTAGTCTGAGCAACACTCAGATTTCGGGGCAATTTTGATTCATAATCAAGTATAAAGTCCCTGATAGTTTGTTCAGACATCGCAGGAGTTTCACTCTCTGAAAGTCTGTCGCTGTTTTCCACTTTATAATCAACTTCATCATTTTGAAATCTATAAAAGTCACTTTCTCTAAATTTCTCCATAATATACGCCCGCTAATCATTGTTTCTAAAACTGCACCACAATCTTTCCATTGCACGAGTTTCATGTTGTGTTTTTTCCGGAAACTACAATCGTCACTACTTCGATTAACTTTGGCAAAAACACATCCTCGAATCCTATTGGTCAGTCTAGTGTGGGTTGTAGTGGCCCCGACCTATCGCAGTCTCTGTTTACATGTGAAAAACCGAGTTGTTTCTAATGGTCGTTAAATCACGTCTTTAGTGAAACAGCGGAGGAGTCAAAACATGTAATTAAGGAAACAGGGGGGTGGTCAAATGTCGTCTTCATGGGGGAGAGTTAAATAAATAACAGTGAGTATAGTATAGTAGAGATGCCCACAGACCTTGACGTTGACGCAGTACGGGTGGTAACACTGTCCACACTGAGCGCAGGCGAGCAGTCGGCCCTCCTCTCCCTGTCCGAAGCTCCCGCACACCACACACATGTCCTGCAGGGGGCGCTCACGGTCAGAGTGTGCATTTAAAACAGCGACGACGGGGTTTTATGTGGTGGGTTTTACCTGTTTGAGGGTGAAGTGGTCCGAGGTGGAGAACATGACCACGGTGTTGTGCATGGAGTTCTCCTCCTCGTCTCTCTGGAACGACTCCATGAAGCCGCCCTGAGACAGAACGCACAACAAACACGTCACAGGTTACACTCGTAAAGAACAGTCATTATAGAACTATTCATAATTATATTTAAGAACTTATTCAAATCTTGCCTCGTTTTTACACAGCATCAGACTAATAAAAATAAATGACCGCGTCTTTGTTTAGTGTCAGAAAAGTCCTTCCTTGTGCGTAAAATGTCTCTGCATTTTGGATGTTTGTTGGAGTTTTCTGTGTTGACGACAGAGGCAGAGGGATTTGGTTTTCGAATGGAAAAAATTGTCATTGTTCACATTTTTATACAGCGCTTTTCCACCTTCAAGGCTCAAAGCGCTTCACAACAAGGAACCACTCACACACTCACACACTCAAACATTAGTTTATGCAGAAACTGGGGGTAAAGGTGGGTAAGTGTCCAATGATGTTTATGTTGAAAGCGGGATTCAAACCGCAAACCTTCGAATCAGAAACGCTCGATCAACTGAGCCACTGTCAGAGCTACTTCCTGTACGACTTCCCTTTTCAGTTGTTTTTCCACAGACTGTAGCGACGGCAAAGCTCTAGAGCAGCAGCTTTAGGCCCCGTCCACACATCCGGTGTTCGTTCACACTAATCCGACTGAAAACAGCTCCAGAGACGGAACGATCTGGTGCCGCCTGAAAACACTGATGCCGTATTTTCCGGCATCCGACTTAAGCCTCCAACCGCATCAAAAAACGACCGCGTGCCACAATCCAGAGCGCCCCATACACGAATCCACTCGGGTGTCCCCGCACGACTTCAGTAAACTAAAAAAGCCGCAAACACACACGGAGCAGACAGCGACCGCACAGCGAAACACACCCACAGACACACTCATCACTCCACGCAGACGAGGAACGGAACGGAGGAACGAACCGAAAAAGCGAGCGCGACGTGCCGCTTCTAGACACGACTGAACAACTGAGTCACTGCGAACACGCCGACAATCCGTTGGTCCCAGACAGCACCCTCCCTACACGCCACAACAGAACAAAGCCCAGAGTCACCGTGAACGAACAAACAAACAAAACCACTCACCCATCACACTGTTGGGTTTCCTTTAAAGTCCGGTGTCGTTTATTTGTCAAAAAAAGTTAGAAAATTGACCATTTAATGACAGTGTGCCTTAATAATCCAGAGCGACTAAAAGCCCAGAAAATACAGTACTCTGATGTAGGTCTGTGCACTGCAAAGTAATTCACCGACAAAACACTGATAGTCGAGAATATGTGTCCATTCATATAAACGTGTGTCTGTGTGTACGACCTGCACACGTATAATCTCTGAAAAGTTTCACATGAACCATCTCCAACACGACAGAAACACAGAACAGACTCACCATCAGCAGAACACCCCTCTGTCACAGAAAGAACACTCATATTCCACTGAGTCGTGTCCTTTAGTCCAACAGAAACCGAACCGCATCAGCGACACAAGGAAGGAGCTGGTTTTTTTTTGAGCGCTTAGTTTATGCAAATGAGTCATGTGGTTTTAAGTTTCATTTCTGTAAAACGTAAACAAATGTGCTCAAAGCTGCGTGGATAGAGAAGGATTACGGACACAGAAACGACGTGTCTGGACGCAGATTGTTTCTGATACGGTGATTCATTTCATTTTAAACGTAACCCTACAGCAGTGGGTTTAGAGCAGCGGTTCTAGAGCAGCGTTAGTCTGGTTGTTCTGGACACTCACTCCGGGGGACACACTGAGGCTGTCCTGGGTCTTGAGTCGACTCCGGCCTCTTCCTCCTCTGGAGCCGATGCCTCCTCCTCTGGACCTCCTACGACCCGGAAATCCAGAACCACGACCCTGAAGACAGAACCCAGATCACACACAGGAACAGTCACACGTGTGTATTTGGTCTCATTTCAGAATCAGAGAGTAAAACCTGTTGTTCTGTGAAATTCTCCAGTAAAACAACAGAAAAGTGCAGTGTTTGAATTCCTGAATTACAACATTCTGAGCTGCACTTTTCCTCAGAATCTCTGAAGAAACTTTACTGTAATCAAGATTTATCAAAAACATGACAGAGTTGAGCCACAGAACTTGTGTTAAGAAGTTAAAACTGGTGTTAAGGAGTTGATTTTTGGTCTTATCTCCTTTTTGGGGAGTATTATAATGTGACAGATGAGTCACGACCTGGTGGTTTTGGTTTCATGTGGCACGTTCGCTGACACATTACCATGGCAACAGTGTTTTTGTGACGTTCTGAGCTCCTACAGAAAACTAGTGACTCTCTGGTAAATGTCTCCTGTTCTCGTCCAGGTGTGGGTTTCGGGGTTCGGGGTGCGTTTGTTTTTACCGTCTTCATGCCCCACAGAGGAGAGTCCTGCGAGCGGGGCTTGGGGCTGTCCCACCCGTCCCCAGAGTCCTGAGAGGAGGAGGGGGGGCTCACGGCTCGGCGGCTGCTCCACCACGAACACTGTGAACCACAAAACACGTGTTAGAGCGCGTTCCTCCTCGCACCAGAGCAGACTGACGGAAATGTACAAGTTAAAGCGCGTAACGGGTCATGATAACAAAATCTGAAGTCCATAAAGCAGAATTATCCCTCAGAAAATTACTTTAAATGTTCAATATTATTAAAAAACATGAGTTGTGTTTTAGTTCACAATTCAAGCTTCAGCTGAAATCTTATACTGTTGAGAAATATCCAAAAATGTCCCAAAGAAAAAAAGGTACAAGCGATAAATCAATAAAACTGAGCCCCACATGATTGTTCTATCCGTCCTGTCTGGAGTGATTGTGCAGTAATTATGGTGACAGGCCTAATTAATATACTGATTATTGATTCAGATAATCCTATGTCCTGTCAATCATTATATCATGTTTTTCCTTACGTCCTCTTCTACATAATTTATATTCAGAATTACGTCTGATTTGACTCCAGCTATTTTTGCAGATTATTTAGAATTCAAGATTAACAGCTGGACCTGGACCTATGTGAAACTGCAACTGGACCTGGACGAACTTGTACCTATACTTGTGTGGACCTGGACCTGGACCTGTGTGGGTGTGGACCTGGACCTGGACCTCTACCTGTGAGGACCTGGACCTGAGTGGACCTGGACCTGTACCTGTACCTGGACCTGAGTGGACTTGGACCTGCACCTGAGAGGACCTGGACCTGAGTGGTTCTGGACCTGTACCTGTACGCACCTGGACCTGCGTGGACCTGTACCTGCACCCGAGTGGACTTGCACCTGGACCTGCGTGGACCTGTACCTGTCTGGCTCGCGCTCGTCCAGGAGAGATGGCCGGTTTCCCCATTCCGATTTTGGGAGTGAAAGGGATGACGGTGGGAGTGACCTGAGGCTGTGGAGGAGAACAGAACATTTTAGTTTGACAGGTTCATGATTCTGATTCAGTGGAACTTTCTTTTGAGCAGAATTTAACGGTGTAACGTTTTGGTTTGGGATCCGTCAACTAAACTCAGCTTTAAACTTACGTCAGAATTAAGTTTCATTCCCAATAATCATTTTAATTAGGAATGAGGTGTTTACATGGTCTTTTTAAAGAGGAATTCATTTTTATTCAGAATTTAATTATTTTTATTTGGAATTAAATCTCTGATGTAAACATGGCTTTTGTTTGTGAGTAACACTTGAAACTGTATTATACTCAAGGACAGATTCCCGTACCCTGGACAGCGGCGGACTCTCTCTGTTGCTGGGCGATGTTGTCAGGGGCGACAGAGGGGGCGGGGTCAGGGCGAGGCGCGTCGGCGAGTTTTCGGGCGACGCTTCGGTGGAGAACGGCGACTGCCTGAGCCGCGCCGTGAGGTCGTCTTCCGCCCTGCAGCCGGACTGGAGCGAGCGCAGCGCCGAGCGGCCTTTCCCCCGCCGGGGCATCAGCAGCGTGGGGCTCGGCGACGACAGCGCCAGCAGAGACGGAGGCGGCGACGCGGACGAGATCAGAGCCATCACCTCCATGTCCAGACTCGGGTCCAGGTCCAGCACCGGGCTCACGGCGTCCTCCAGGTCCGAGTCTCCCTCCTCTTTGTCCTGAGAGTCTTCAAACATGTCCACGGACCCGACCTCCTCGTCGTTCATGGAAAACTCCGGACGCTCCACAGACCTGTCACAGTCAACGAGAATACTCAAACTACTTTGACACTGACAGAAAAAAATAAAATAAAGGTCCAACATCACACAAAACTGACTGTTGTTCCTTCCTCAAAAACAGACCTGGAGTTGTGTTTGTTTCATTCACATGTTTGAGTAACTCTTTATTATGAGTCTGTCTACATCTCCAAAGCTCCAAATGCTCTGTTCCACCTTGTGATGTCATAGCGCAGTAGTTTTTTGCTTGATAAATTTAAACAGTTCCTTTTCCCTTTAGTTCAGTAGAGATCGGCAATTTCAGGGTTGCAATGATGTTTTTTTTTTTACTGAAGGTGTGTGGAGTTTAAAAACACAGTAGAGCATTTTCTATTACCACATGATGACATCACAAGGTGGAACAGAGTGTTTTCTGTTTGAGAGAAGAACTCAGCCTAAAACTGGAGGGTTTTTGTGTTAAGGTCGTCATACACTTCAGGATTTTTTTGTCTTAAACAATCTTTATAAGTGCGACAAAAGCGCACAGCATAGACACGAGGAGAATCTGGTGAGATTTTAAATCCCCGATCTCAAAGACTGCAGCAGGATCTGTCTGCGGACCATGGGATATAAAGTTGTGAGCACGATCATGTCAGCTGTAAAAACCAGACTCAGAAGAGTCAAAGATCAGACTCTGCTCTTCTAGTTTAGATCCAAGTCCAAACTGTGTGATTATTAATTGTGAAATGTGGAGCAAAACTTCAGATCCAGGGTTTTTAAAGCAGAAAAGATTGGAGATAAAGTGGTGGGGAAGTGGAGTCACTGTGGAGAATCTGCAGCTTCAGCTCGATCCGTAAACAGACACACGTGAGGAACTACTCCCACCTTTTTACTTTTAAACTACCGTATTTTCCACACTATTAGTCGCTTTGGATTATAAGGCGCACTGTCATTAAATGGTCTATTTTCGAACTTTTTTGACAAATAAACCGCGTGGGACATTAAAGGAAACCCAACAGTGTGATGGGTGAGTGGTTTTGTTTGTTTGTTCACGGTGACTCTGGGCTTTGTTCAGTTGTGGCGTGTAGGGAGGTGCTGTCTGGGACCAACGGATTGTCGGCGTGTTCGCAGTGACTCAGTTGTTCAGTCGTGTCTAGAAGCGGCACGTTGCACTCGCCTTTTCGGTTCGTTCCTCCGTTCCGTTCCTCGTCGGTGTGGAGTGATGAGTGTGTCTGTGGGTGTGTTTCACTGTGCGGTCGCTGTCTGCTCCGTGTGTGTTTGCGTGCGCTATGGGTGGTGCGGCTTTGTAGTTTACTGAAGCCGTACTGGGACACCCGAGTGGATTCGTGTATGGGGCGCTCAGGATTGTGGTGCGCGGTCGTTTTTTGATGGGGTTGGAATCTTAAGGGCGTGACCTATAATGTGGAAAATGCTGTACTCAAAAAACTGGATTAAAAGCGCCGTTTTGTGAACTGAGGTCCTTATTTGCGGAGGACAAATTCTATGGATAATGTGAATGAGATGTCAACCTTTAAACGTGAATGAAACAAAGCACAACTCCAGGTGTTTGTGATGAGAAAACTACATTAGAACAAATCAGAAAATAGAGTATTATGAAAACTTTAAATACAGTTTGATTAAAAAGCATAACCAATATCAGATAAACGGAAGAATGAACAAATAATTAGTCCTGGAAATGACTCTAAAAACAGCAGAAACCTCTCCACCACTGCAACAAAAATATGAAAAATACAGAGCCTCAAAATCTTTCATTTCAGTTTTCATATCCTGACAGTCCTACCTCTCCAGGCGTCTGTGGTTTGTCCGCCATTTTGTCCTCATCGAGCTCCGCCCCCTCCGCGCTCTCCTCCATCTCCGACTGTTCGACCGTTGTTGCCGCGGCAGGTTTCTCTCGACGCTCCTCCGGCTCCTCGTCGTCTTTCCTCGTCGTTTCTTCCTGCATTTCGACAAGACCTGCCTCAGCCTCTTTTAACGAGACTGCTTCTGATCGGTCGACCGTTTCCATCGTCTCTTCCTCCTCCTCCTCCTCCTCAGTCGCCGCCGTTTTGTCTTGCAGTTGAGTGAGCTCCGCCTCGTTTTGTTGCTCCGCCGAAACCGAAACCGTGACGTCTGCTTGGTCATTCTTCGGGCTTCTCTCTTCAGGTTCCAAAGCTGTGACTTCTGGTTGGTCATGTCTTGGACTTTTCTCCTTAGGCTCCTCCCAATCCGTAATAATCTCCTCCTCTTCCTCCTCCACCTTGTCTTGCGTTTTCAATTCGGCGCTTTCTTCAGTCGCACCAGCTTCTCGTACGTCATCGACAGTTTCTGCTGCTTCTTTAGGCTCCTCCTCGACCGTAATTTTAGGACACGTTTCTTCCATCTCTTCCGTTTTCTGTTGTTCAAATATTTCCAGATTTTCCGCCACCTGGTCTTTCGTTTGGGAAGTCTCACTCTCTTTCACTTCTTCCAAAGCCACATTTTGGGATATTTCTTCCATTTTTGAACTTCTGGACCAAGCTAATAATTTTTCTTGCTGCGACATTTCTTCTTGAATTTTAAGGACCTCTTCATTCTGGATAATTTCAAACTCCTCGTCCAGTTCCCCGTCTTCGGATCGGTCGGTCTTCTCGTCTGTTCTCAGCGCGGTTTCAGACGCCGCGAGTTCTTCCTCTTTTTCGTTGACCATTTCCGAAACTTCCTCCAGCTCCTCCGGCGCTTCCGACTGGTCGTCTTTGGCGCTTTCCACGGCCACATTCCCAAACGAGCTCCGTGACTGGTCGGTGTCCAACATCGATGAGCAGGAGTTGTCGTCCATCTCGGAATCTTTTAAAAGCTCTTCTTCCCGATTTGTCGATTCTGATTCATGATTTTTAAATTCTTCTTCTAAATTCTTCTCGTTGGTGGATTTAATTTCTTCGCTCTCACTAAAAACATTCTGATTGGGCAGTTTGATTTCCGGACTCGCTGGTTCTTTTTCACTGGCGGGTTCAGCTTCGTGATTTGTGGGTTCTTCGAGTTGATCCGTGGATTCCATTTCCTCGTCGTGATCGTGTGGGATATGCGACGTTCCGTGATCGAGTGAGAGTTGTGGCGTTCTGTGATCGTGTGGGAGCTGTGGCGTTTCGTGATCGAGAGGGATCTGTGGTGTTTCCTGATCGAGCGGGATCTCTGGCGTTTTGTGATCGTGCGTTTGATGATCATATGGGATCTGTGGCGTTTTCTCATCGTGCATTTCTTGATCGAGTGTTTCATGATCATGTGGGATCTCTGGCGTTTTGTGATCATGTATTTGATGATCATGTGGGATCTGCGGCGTTTCCTGGTCGAGAGGGATCTGCGGTGTTTCCTGGTCGAGAGGGATCTGTGGTGTTCCGTGATCGTGCATTTCTTGATCGTGCGTTTCTTGATCATGTGGGATCTGTGGCGTTTCCTGGTCGAGAGGGATCTCTGGCGTTTTGTGATCATGTATTTGATGATCATGTGGGATCTGTGGCGTTTTCTGATCGAGAGGGGATCTGTGATGTTTCCTGTGATGTTTCCTGTCGAGAGGGATCTGTGATGTTCCGTGATCGTGCATTTCATGATCATGTGGGATCTGTGGCGTTTTCTGATCGAGAGGGATCTGCGGCGTTACGTGATCGTGCATTTCTTGATCGTGCGTTTCATGATCATGTGGGATTTGCGGCGTTCCGTGATCGTGTTGGATATGCGGCGTTTCGTGATCGGCGGGGAGTTCGTTTTGCACGGAGAGAATGGAGAAGGAACCCTCCAGAGAACCAGCTCTGGTGAGGGGAGAACGAGGAGGAGGAGAGGGAGGAGAGGAGGGAGGAGGAGAGGGAGGAGAGGAGGGAGGAGGAGGAGGGGAGGAGAGTGGAAGTGAGGAACGAGGGGGAGATGAAGGCAGATGAGAGGAGGAGGGAGGCGAGGAGAGTGGAAGAGAGGAAGGAGGAGGAGAAGTGGGAGGAAGAGAGGAGGGAGGAGGAGAGGAAGCCAGAAGAGAGGATGGGAGAGGAGAGGAGGGCAGAAAAGAAGAGGAAGGAGGAGAGGAGGGGGGTGGAAGAGTGGAGGGAGGAGGTGAGGAGAGTGGAAGAGACGAGGGCGGCGGAGAGGAGGGAGGATGCGAGGATGAGGTCGGGGGAGGGGCAGATACGGCTGGAGAGGTGGAGGGAGAAGGAGAGGAAGATGGAGGAGAGGAGAGAGGAAGAGAAGAGGAGGAGGGAGGGAGGAGGGGAGGAGGAGGGGAGGATGTGGTCGGGGGAGGGGAGGACGCAGGTGGAGAGGTGGAGGGAGGAGAGGAGTGAGGAGGAGATAAGGCAGAGATGTTTGAGGCGTTTGGGGGAGACGGAGATTGGTGTGAGTGGCAGGGGGAGACAGGGGCAAGGGGGTGAGTGGCAGGGGGAGACAGGGCAGGGGGGTGAGTGGCAGGGGGAGACAGGAGCAGGGGGTGAGTGGCAGGGGGAGGCAGGGGCAGGAGCAGGGGCAGCGGCAGGGGCAGGGGGTGAGTGGTGCTCCTCTGGTGGGGCTGGAGTCGACTGGATTCCTGTGAAGACAAAAGAAAGAAGAGTCAGCACATTTAAACCGATGTTTGGACCTGGTTTATGGTTCAAACTAGGGCTGGGCGATATGGATCAAAAAATATATCTTGATATATTTTGCTATATCTCGATATACGACATATATCTTGATATCTGTACAGGAAAAAATAACCCCCTAAAACTGAAAACTGCAAAAACAAATCTGCCAAATTCCACAAGGTCTTTTTTTTTAATTGAAGTGTAAGAGGTCGGCAGTTCATGTAGGAACATTTAAGATTACAAAAAAACCTAATTACATAAATAATTATTTAACTGTAAAATAAAAGAAATAATACATATTTCCTTCTTTTCATTCATAAATAAAACAACTCAACACAAGTTCATCTCTGCATTAACTCCGTTCTCCAAACCAGAACCATGAGCTGATTTAGCAGAAGAAGCTCAGGATGTTCCTTATTTTAATAGATCCATGTTCCAGCAGTGAGGAGCTCTGAGGTTTAATCCCACAATCCACTGCAGATCAAACCCAACGATTCCAAACACTATTGTACAAGTGACACTGCAACAGATTATTCATTAAAATCTTCTGCATAAATAAACTTTACATTGCTAAACTTTACAATATATAAAACATAACGACTCTAGAGCCACATCAGCCCGTTTCAGATAATAATGTGTTTTACATTTTACAGAAACGAAACTTAAGCGCATGGTTCATTTGCATAAACAGCACTTCTCATGCAGCTCAGCTCGTTCAGCTTCTTTCGGGCTAAAGGACACGACTCGGTGGAATATGAGGATGTGCTGCTGATGGTTTTGTCTGTAAATGGTGGAAAAGTTTTGTGGTGCTTGAAGCTTTTCACTGGCACCAACTTTCGGCGTTCACGGCTGCAGTAAGTAACCGTGAACGAGACATGAGCAAACAAAATCAGGGAGGTGGAGGCGACAAGAGAGAAGACAAACAAGCGAAGCGGCGAAATCAAAATTGAATATAAGTATTATATCGATATATACGATATGTCAGAATCCATATCAAGTTTAAAAACGATATATTTAAAATATCGAGATATCGCCCACCCCTAGTTCAAACTAAAACAAAACAAAACCGAGACAAACTTCACGGCTGGAATAATATAAGATCACAATAATAATAAAATGTTTCACTATTTAATTGAAAAACCTACAATTCACATCAGGTGTGTGCAAAAATATCATTCAATGTGATGATTTGGTATCGATATCGTGGGCTGCTGTATCGATATATCACCAAGAGGATTTTTTGGTTTATTTGACTAAATGATTTTGTGACAAAGCTCCAGTTTTGTTGTTTGTTCAGAGGAAGGAAACTGGTTTATGCGACACATTGACATTTTCACTGTTCTGATGACTAAAATGTTTGTTAAACCAACTTCTTGTGCAAAGTTCATATGAAACACACAGACTTAGTGTCACAGTCAAGACTTTGCCTATTTTTATTTTATTTTTTAATTAAACCGTATCAGATCGATTTGAAATATATCGTATCGAATCAAAATCTCACGGTATCGAGGTGTGTATCGTGTCGGCAACTTCTTAATGATTCTCAGCCCTAATTCTCATTTGGGGAACTGGATTAACTGGATTTAACTGTGGAACTTTTCTGGTGGAGGCTCCGTCACGTGTTTTTTTTCTCCATGGAGATATTATTACTTTGTCCGAAATGTTCCACAGTACGGCATTAAACCTTTACTATCTTCACAGAGACCAAACCAGACCAAGTTCCAGGTCAGACCCGTCGGAATGTTTGTTTTTTGAAGGTGTTTTTGAGCCGTAAATCCTGCACCTGTGATTGAATAAATGTAAAGTGGAGCTGTTTAATGTCACACTGCGGAACATTCCAGACAGAGCAGCGACGTCAACGTAAACGTCCTGAGATTTACTTTCTATTAAATGATATGACTACATACAACGTGCTCACACTTCTGGACAGATTCATCTGGAGCTGGTTCTGGGGTCTCGTACCTGCTGGAGGACTCTGAGGTCTGACATCTGCCTCATGTTCTTCTGCTGGTTCTTCACTTGGACCAGTCTCCTCCTTTTCTTCTTCCTCCTCCTCCTGCTGCTCTTCTAGACTCTTCTCCACCTCCACCACCTCCTCCTCCTCTTCGAGCCTGCTCTCCTCCTTCACCTCGTCCTTTTCGAGTCTGCTCTCCACCTCTGTCCTCTGTCGCTCCTCCTCCACGTCCACGTCCACCTCCACCTCTCTCACTGAAGGCTCCTCTTGTTCATCCATCCTTTGTGGACCAGGTTCTTCCCTCTCGTCTGTTCTCCGCAGATTGTCCTCCACCTCGGACGGCTCCTCCTCCATCTTTTCCTCCGATCCCTCTATCCTCTGGAGATCTTCATGTTCCTCCTTCTCCTCGGTCATCTCAAAAGGCTCCTGGTCTATTCTCTCCACCCTGAGAAGGTCATCTCCCGTCTCCTCCGGTCCGTCTGCCCTCTGGAGGTTGACCGCAAGCTCCTCCTCTGTCCTTCCTGAAGCCTCCTCGTCTCCTCCCTCCTCCTCCGTCCTTAGCTCCGTCTCGTCCTCCTGATCTGGTTTCGTTTCAGTCTGTGGTGTGAACTCGTCCGTCTCCATTTGTTCTTCTGGACTCACTTCCTCCACGTCCACCTCCACCTCCACGTCCACGTCCAGCTCCATCTCATCAGGCTCCTCCACCACAGGAACATCTGAAACTGCAAAAAACGATGCACTTTAGGTTTCATTCACTGAAGGACAACACAAAAACCAACCTACAAAAAACTGTAAACAATAATACTTCAGGTCTGCAATGATAAAAACAAATAAATATGAAAATAATTTTAATTCATGGAAAACAGTGAAAGTTTATTCTTTGGCATTTTGATTTAATTTTTCCAGAGTTTTATGTCCATGTGCTGTTTGTTCTTTTGAATTTAACTAAGAACGAAAAACAATAAAACAGGAAAACAGTTTGTTATTTCATTCTTCCATTTTAGCAAAAACAGAACCATTTCTGTTTTCTGTTAAAATAAGAAAATTTTAACCAAAAACAGATTTTGAACTCTATTTCCAAATAATAAATACATTCAAATAACACCAATCTCAATGCCTATTTTAATTTTGATATTTTATTCTCTCTGGTTTATTTGCCCCAGAAGTTCTGCTGCTGGAAGAGAATAAAATATCAAAATTAAAATAGGCACTGACTGTTTTTGATTAAAGTTTATTTCAAATAACACCAAATTAAATATTGGAAGTAGAGGTCAAAATCTGTTGACACTAAAATGGAAAAATAAAATAACAAACTGTTCATATTTTATTGGTTTTCATTCTTAAGTGAAATTCAAAAGAACACATGGACCTCAGTGTCTATTTTAATTTAGATATTTTTGATTCTCTGGTTTATCTGAAGTTCAGTGTCTCAGAGTCGCGTGTGAATTCAGAGGAGAGGTTATCTCTGCTTCCTGTTTCTTGTCACGGATCAACAGTGACTTTCTAAGGCGTCGCTATAAAAAGAAGAAACATGTTTTTCAGGCGAGTCCTTGGTCCATGTCCCGTTCGTTCTTTTGATTTTCAATTAAGAATGAAAAACAATAAAATGGGAAACAGTTTGTCGTTTCATTTTTCCATTTTAGTGTCAAGAATAAAAATTCAACCTCTATTTCCAATATTTTATTTAAAGTTTTTTTCAGTTAACACCAATCAAAAAACAGTTTTGTGATTATTTTAATTTGGATATTTTATTCTCTCTGGTTTATTTGCCCCGAAAGTTTTGCTGCTAGAAAAGAATAAACTATCCAAATTAAAACGGGCACCGAGACTGTTTTTTGATTGCTGTTGTTTGAAATAAACATTAAATTAAATATTGGAAATTAGAGGTCGAAATCTGTTTTTTTGTTTGACTAAGACAGAAAAATGAAATAACAAAGTGTTTTGCCATTTTATTGTTTTTCGTTCCCAATTGAAATTCAAAGGAACAAATTGTTCACGGACCTCAGTGACTATTTTAATTTTAATTTTAATCTTGATATTTTATTCTCTGGTTTGTCTGAAGTTCTGTTTCTCAGCGTCGCCTGTGAATTCAGAGTCAAATGTTTCTCACCATCGATCAACAACGACTTTGTAAGACGTGAAATTAAACGCGTCGTTATAAAAGAAGAAACATGTTTGTCACAAAACTGCAACGATTTTTCAGGTTCGTCTTTTTAAAAGCAGAACTTCAAATAAACCAGAGAATAAAAAATCTAAATTGAAATAGGAACAAATAAACTTAAATAAACTTAAATAAACTTTTGATTATATATTGAAAATAATTTTGTTTTGTTTTTTTTATTTGAAACTAAATAATAAAAATAAACTGTAAAAATAAACAAACGGAATAATAAAAATAAACAGTTTTCCCATTTTATTGTTATTCGTTCTTAATTAAAATTCAAAAGAACAAATGGACTTTATATATAAATATTCAGAGTTTAGAAAAGGCTTCAGTCTAGAGCCCGACCGATATGGATTTTGTTGTGGCCGATATGAAACTGATATAATGGGAGTTGGAGCTGCCGATAGCCGATATAATCGCCGATATATTTAGTGATGTAAAAATTCACTGTAAATCTTGAATTGTTTAAAAAACTTAGGTTTGGCTCTAGTGGATTCTAAATTGGGTTTATTTAGGCAACATTTATTTTTATTCTGACTCTTTATGTCATATTTACAGACAGTAGATTGGCCTAATGGCATTTTTGCATCACATTCTAGCTATTAGTGATGGGGATTCCAGTTTTTTGGCTCTTTCGGCTCCCAAGAGACTCTTGAGATTGTTTTGCTGCAAGCAGGACTAAACCAGAACTGAACCAGGACCGAGTGTCAGGACTCGGTTTCTATCTCTCTCCTTCACTCGAGCCCAAGATTAGTCCTGGTTTATTCATTTTATGTTGAACTACAGCCAAATATGCACTTTTTTTTTATCCTATGCACACGCAGATTTCTGAAAGTTTTGTTTTTAGCCACTGCTGCTGTCAAACTACGGGTCGACATGCGGCATGAAGAGAAAAAGTGAGAAAAAGAGAAAACACGGCTCCCAATAAGAAGCAGGCTCCCGTTGTTCGCTCTAAGAGCCGCTTCGATCATGACCGACCCATCACTACTAGCTAGTAAATAAACTACCGCTATTAGCCTTTAGCCGTAAAAACGTGCGCACCGCGGCAATTAATTATATGCATAAATGTGGATCATTCACACGTCTATTCACAGCTCATTTACATATCAATGCTGGTCCAGTAACAAATATACGGCCAATATAATCACTTTACAATAGACCAATAGAAAACAGCCTGTTTATGTGCGGGAGCTACAGCAGCTAATCGCTAACAAAACCTAAACTAGCTTCAAAGTCGACATATTTCCAACACTCAGACTCACACAGGCTCCTCCCACATCACAAATCTGCACTAATAAATGTCCTTTTAATCCAGACTCAAACCGATTGTCCATAAAAAGAAAATAATCTCAGTGTTGCGCACGGCTGCGGGTGTAAACAAACACACGTGTGTGAAGTGACGTGACTCTGTGATGTGTTCAGGGACAGTACGGACACAGACACAGACAAATTACACCGTAGATAAATACTGATGCGGAGCCACATATGAGGACATTTATCTGTCTGTAAATTGGATTAAATGAACAGAATGTAGAGATTCTAAGCTTTATAACGAGGTACAACATGCCCACGGCCCATATCAGAAAGCATATCGGCCGATAGCCGATATGTATCCAGGTGCCCATATCGGCCGACAATATCGGCCAGCCGATATATCGGTCAGCCGATATATCGGTCGGGCTCTACTTCAGTCTGAACATTTCTACAGTTTTAAACAAATAAAGGTTTATAAACGTCTCAGTGCACAGTAGAAATTATTATTTGACTTTTTATCAACTGATCAAAAAATGAATCAGTCGACTAAAATAATTATTTTCTGATACGTTTTCCAGCCTGAGAGTGTCACATGCAGTTTAGTCACTCACCTGCTGACGATGCAGTTTCTGGTTCCACTCCCTCCATTTCTTGTTGCGGAGTTTGAGATCGAGAAACAGGAAGCGGCTCTTCACAAACAGGAAGTTCCTCCTCGACAGTGTTTACTTCAGTCGTCACAGAATCACAAACGGGACCGGGGACAGCTTCTGTACCAGGCTCCGCTCCAGGCTCCGCTCCAGGCTCCGCTCCAGGCTCCGCTCCAGGCTCCGCTCCAGGCCGCCCCTCCGCTCCGGCCTCCGCTCCGGCCTCCGCTCCGGCCTCCTCGCTCGCCGGGGAATGAGCCGGGCTCGCTGCAGCAGAACTCGCCTTAGACCTGGACGGCGAGGGGACGGGGGTGGCCTCGGTCGGCGGTGGACTCTGCGGGGGGCTCGGGTCGTGTTGGGGGGAGGGGGCGGGGCTTGTGACTGGAGTAACTTTAGCTTCATCAAGAGGAACGTTGTCACCGGGACTCGCAGACATGGGGACTTCAGACTTGGGGCTGGAACTCTGCATCTCCACCTCGTCCTGATCGGGCTGAGAAGGTTCTGGACTCGGTGGACATGATGCTGGAGAATGAACTGGCGATTCTGGAGAATGAATCGGTGATTTTGGAGAATGAACTGGCGATTTTGGAGAATGAACTGGCGATTTTGGAGAATGAACTGGCGATGTTGGCGTGACGGGACTAGCAGATCTTTGAAGACTAAGGTGCGGACTTGAGGCTTCGGCGTGGATAACGACGGGGCTGACGGGGCTGACCATTAACGTGTCTGGAAGCGACTTGGGAGATTCAGGATGCGTTTCCTCAGCTTCGAGACTTCCCGTCGCAGAAACCTCATCGTTACAAGGTGAAACCGGACTCCGCTCTCCCTGATTAAGGCTCAAAGTAGCTTCAGTCTCACCGGTAGCCGCAGCCTGTTGGGGTTTTTCCGCTGGAACATTTTCGCCGGGCCGAGGGGAGCTGGGTTCAGTAGCATGTGCGGGGCTACCTTCAAACTGTCTTTGGGTGCGGACAGGACTAGCGAGACCAGCAGGACTAGACCTTGGCGGACTATGGACTATTTGAGCTGCACTTTGAGATGCGCCGTCGGAGCCGACCTCTGGCGACTTACAGTGTGGAGGACTAAAGCTCGCTGGTGTTGGCGCTGGGCTAGTGGGGGCTGTTTCAGAGCTTCCTGCGTGGGTCACATCAGAAACCTCGGCGAAAATGGCAGTTTCTGAGTCGATTATTTGCACCGGGCTGTGAAGAGAGGGGCTAGCTTCCTTTTGTGGTTCTTCATCTTCTTCTTCGACGTCTACTTCCATGTCTTCCGGCTGCGGGGACGCGGGGCTCGCCTCGATGACGGCGGCGTCCGACTGCATTGGGCTAGCAGGCATTTCAGTGTCTCTTAAGGGACTGGCGTGGGTGAGCGTTCGGGCGGGGCTCGGCGGCGGCGTTGCGTCTCCGCTTCGATCAGCACAAGGTGATAAAGTTAGGCTACTGTGTTTTGCTGAAGTGCTAAGGCTTCGTGGTGCGACGGGGCTGGCGGGGCTGGGGCTACTTTGAGCTGTCGATTCTTCTCGGAGTTCCTGGTCGGGCGTTTCAGGTAGGTCCACCGCGCCGGGGCTTGAAGGCAATTTTTCCAGTGTTTGGCTTTCAAAATCGGGACTCTGCGACGGGATCGGGGGCGGTGCGCGGTCCTCTTCAGATTTACCGACGCCCGCTTTGCTGAAATCTGGTATTCGGAGCTCTAAAGGCTGGAGCGGGTGCGTCACGTTGACTCGTTTTGGGCTCGCGGGTTGAGATAAACTACATTGCGATGGCGTGGCGAGGGGCTGGGCGGGGCTACATGGCGCTGAGTGGAACGAAGCGTGGCTCGGCGATTTGGACCAGCGGGGGGCGGCGGACAGGTCCTTTTCCAGTGTACAAACGTCCTCTTCAGTCTTTTCAGGCAATTCACGATCAAGGTTTAGCGACATTTCCAGTGTCGGCGGCGGAGGAGGAGAAGGACTTCGGGGAGGGCTAGGCGGGCCGCTTTCGATTTGCGGTTCCGCCGTTTCAGCTTGAGGAGGGGAGCTTTCGTCCGATTTTTGGCAAATTTCCGCAGAATGCTCGGCTTGAGGGCTTCGCGGTTCACTTTGAGATTTGGGACTACCCTGAATTTGAACTTCGGTTGATACTTCTTCGTGCAATTCGCCAACCACCATTTTGTATTCCTCCCCGACGGAACCCGAACGTGAAGGACTGCTCTGCTCCTCCGCGATTGGACTTCGCTGCACCGGTAGCGTCACTTCCTGTTCCATTTCCTCGCCTGAATCGTCGTCCACCGTCCGTCGATCTGTCGCGTCGAGGTCGGCTTGCGTATGGCTTTCTTGCAGTTTTGCGGAATCCAGTTCTGATGAGTCTTCGCGGTGAGAATCTTCCGGAGATGATTTGGGGCTCGTGGCCATTTCCGTAGCTTCTGTGAGATGGATGGGCGAGCGCATTTCGACGTTAGCTGCTTCCAGATTTACGACCTGATCTTTTGAGTCTGGACTTTTCGGGCTCTCCTCGGGCATTTCGACGCTCGGTGGAAGAGACTGCTGCTGCTCCTCCATGGGCTCCGGCTGGTCCAGACTCTGTGGATGTTCTGCGGGCTGAGGTGACCGTGGACTACAGGGGTGAGAATCCGAAACGCTTTGCCCAACTTCCATCGGCTCAGGTTGTAATGGCTCAGAGTTTTCCGACAGCTGACTCGGTTGAGGTGATAACTGAGGACTAGGCGGGTGCACTGGTGTGGAATCGTCTTCATCTTTCAAACCGCTTTCTTTCGGGCTTCGTGAAGGAGATTCTGATATCGAGAGCCGTTCCTGAAGGTTTACCAGTTCTGGATCTAATCTGCTTTCTCCAGAACTTAACTCCGCGGATGGTGAACCAGTTTGGCGATCATTCGAAAGCTCAACTTGTGTCTCTACTTCTTCCAGAGGAGGACTTTGAGATGGCGAGGCGGGGCGTTCTTGTATTTCTGAAGGATAAGGGGTTGGTTGACAGACTTTTGAAGGTTCTACAGTATCGGGAGTCGGTCGGGAGATTTCTGAAGGTTCTGATTCAAACGGTACCGGACTTTCTCTTGTTTGACCTTCTGTGAGAACATTTTGCGAGGGGCTTGGGGATCGGGGTCGGAGCGCTGATGGAGAACCGGGCTGCGATTGCGTAAATTCCACATTTTCCGGACTTTCTGGGGATTCTGAAGGGATCTGTCGAACCGGACTGTGGTCTTTTGGACTCGGAGGAGGAGGTTGCGTGTGATGATGTGGTGGTGGTGGTGAAATGGGCGGAGCTTCTTCTGTTAACACTGGGGGGGTGGTTACGGTGGCGGCTGGGGGGCTGTGGGGAGTGGTCGGCCCAGGCAGTTCCGCCCGTGGCCTGCAGATGGCGCACGTGTAAGGTTCAGCCCCCAACCTCGCCTCTCCAGCCTGAACGATGCACTCTGTATGGACACTCCTGCAACACCGAGGCAATCACAGTTAAAATCTGCTCTGGAAATTCAAACAGAGGTGGATTATTTTGTTTACAAGAAAATATTGACATCCTTGTTTTCACTAAATGTTAAATTAAAATGTCATTCTTTTTGTTTACTGGCATCTACAAATCACCTCACCTGTTGTAGTTCCAAATGTAAAAGAAGTAAAAATTACAGTCACACGTGAGCATTGTGTCACCATGGTAACTCTAACAGCGTTAATCGACCTTTTTCTTTTTCTCAACAGCCGTTAGTGTCCCTCCGTAGGTTTGCAGAACTCGCCTATTCTCCAGCAGTTTCATAAATCTGCCCCATCACCAAATCTTCAACCAACAAACTCCACAAAGGAGAAACATTCTAACATGAACAATTTATCCACAACGATCAAGAGAAGAAAGAACAAAACTTTACACATTAGTCACACACAACAAACTCAACTAACGTTATGAGTAGTGTCCAGACGTCCTCGTTTCCCCGGGACGCAGGGCATCCCCAGGTTTGATTAACCCAAATTTACAAATTTAAGACCTTTTTAAAAATGAAAATTAAGACCAACATCGCACCCATTATGTCGAATTTGAATAATGACCATAACAAAAAGTACTTTTATTATAAAGTCTCGTTCAGAATAATTTATAGTGGTATCCGTTGCTTGTAAAATGGCCAAACAATAATTTCTAAAACTAACAAGACAAACTAAGTATTGTTTGCACATTCTCCAAATTAGACGTTCATTCACGTCGCATGATTTCATGTTGTTGTTTTTTTCCCTCTCTCCGTTTAACATCACACCACAGCCCGGTTCAGTAAACAAAAACATAGGCTAATGAAATGTAAGACCTTTGT
This sequence comes from Boleophthalmus pectinirostris, assembly GCF_026225935.1. NCBI lineage: Eukaryota > Metazoa > Chordata > Actinopteri > Gobiiformes > Gobiidae > Boleophthalmus > Boleophthalmus pectinirostris. The sequence goes on from NW_026571070.1 coordinate 1,529,131, forward strand.
GAAAGACTTGGACTTCATATTTTAAGATGTTTTAAGGCTTTAATTTAAGAACATGAAATTTAAGACTTTTTTTAAACTTTTAAGACCTCGCATCTACGCTGGGACAGTCTCAGTTTTGAGCCTGTTTCTCTGTCCCTGCAGATTTATACAAAACCACTGATTTGTCTCAGTTTTATACAAGAAATGTCCCAGATGTCTCTATTTTTGACCAATCTGACCTAAACCAGGACTAAACTAAGACTAAACCAGGACTAAAACTGGACTATCGCAATTCCTGACAATCTATGCTCCTTCTTACTGTTGGCGGGGATCAGATTAGTCATTTGTTTGGCCAAAATACAGAAAACTGTGTTTGTAAATGACCGTAAAGCAAAAATACGTCCCTCATATCACGACTGACACGAGAATCCACAATGTTCCGCTCTCTTTTTACTATTTTATTTACAACAAACATCACAACCCGAGCGTGTCCCAGTTTAGAATTTTGAAAAAGTGCTCACCCAAGTCATGAATAAAACAGAAGGAACTTGTTCACTCAGACTCATTCTACAATTCAAATTAAAAATGGATTTGATGATGTGGAGATTTGCACAGACACAGAGGTTTGTGCAGTTTGAATGTGAAAGTCTCCAGGATCAGAACATGAGTTGAGTTTGTTGTGTGACTAATGTGACTCGATGTTTCCTTTAAGCTTTTGTCTTTCTCCTTTTAATAGTTGTGAAGCTGCTGGAAAATACAACACACATTTACACACACACACATTTTGATACACATTTACACACACACACACACACATTTTGACACACACATTTATACACACACATTTTGACACACATTTACACATATTTTGGCACACACATTTTGACACACACATTTACACACATTTACACACACACACACACATTTACACACATTTTGGCACACACATTTACACACACACACACGTTTACACACACATTTACACACACACACTTACACACACACACTTACACAGACTCACATTTACCACACACACACATTTTGACACACACATTTACACAGAAAACCATTAACCGGAAGTTCCACAAACCTACATTGGACACTTGAAACTGTTGTGAAAAAAAAAGTGTATTGATACTTTTCTTCTGATGTCATTCACATTACCTGAGGGCCTGAAGCTAACTGGAGGCACTGCTCTGTCTGAGACTAATCTGGGCTTTATTCTAACACAATCTGACCAGAAAGACCAGACTTATCTGAAACTCCAACAGGTGATCTGCTCTGAGCGCTCGCACTGATCACACACTCCGTCAAACGTGCGCTGTAAATATTTCTCGGGTCGTCTAAACCGTTCTCGTCTGCTTCCCGCGTCGCCGTGGTAACAGCGGACGTACGTACCTAAGGCAGCTGATACAGGTCACATGGTCCTGCGGGGAGTAGAGGTCGGGGGCGTCTCCACACAGACTACAGGGCTGGACTGGGTCACATGACTCGCACAGAGACGGGTGATTGGCCCACGCTCCCGATGACCTCACGCCGCAGCGCCGACACACTCTGCAGCTCTGAGGAGGACGGTTCAAACGCACGTGAACTTCAACAGCACAAACACGGACGCAGACGCACAAAAACACAAAAACACGTCCTCCCGTCCTCCTGTGTCCCTGTGTGTCAGATGCCCTCCCGTCTTCCCGTCCTCCTGTGTCCCTGTGTGTCAGATGCCCTCCCGTCCTCCCGTCCTCCTGTGTCCCTGTGTGTCAGATGCCCTCCCGTCCTCCCGTCCTCCTGTGTCCCTGTGTGTCAGATGTCCTCCCGTCCTCCCGTGTCCCTGTGTGTCAGATGCCCTCCCGTCCTCTTGTATTTCTGTATTGTATTTCTGTATGAGATGGAGGCAGGTCACATGTTTCTAGTTAAATGTGCAGATGTTGTGTTGTGTCAGATGCCCTCCCAGATGTTGTGGTTGGAGAACAGACCTGGCCACTAATAAAAATTATACATTTGATACAATCATCTCGAGGTTCACTAGAGCGATAGGACACTGCACACAGTTGTCAAACACACAGAGGTTATTCAACAAGTGACAAGTGATTGGTACATTATAAATCAAAGAATTGTAGTACATAAATGGTTAACTCATAGGCCTAGAATATCACACAAGTATTTAGCAAATATGGGATAATAAAATTATTCTGACAGGAATAAAAACAAACATTGGCCACGTTTACATGACATTTTTTTAATCCCGAATGAACTGTTCTGAATTAAATAGTTCTAAATTAAAATATTCTTCTCTTGGAGTTTCCAACAGTGAATTGCTGTTTCGTTTTAAACTGTTGAAATGTTCTTTATTTAATGTGTCTGAGCGTCTGGGGGGTGGGGGAGGTTCTGATTGGACAGAGACGCCAACGGATTTACGTCTTTGGGAAGAAAACACACACTTCAGCTGCTCCCGGCTTTTCTGTAATCTGGGTTTGTCGTTACTCCACGGATACAAACATGATCCAAACTTTATTGTGTGAGTGTGAGGCTGCTCTACCTCAGCCCACTCCCACATCCCGCTCACAAATCCAAAGATACGTGGATCAAAGTCCCGAGACAGGACTGGAGGAGCCGGATCGAAGGACGACACAAAGAGCATGAAGCACCAGCATTATTTTTAACAAGAAGAAACGACAAACACGATCCAGGAACGAAATTCATTCAGCTTTAAAATCAGAATAAACCAAACACTTACTTCACTGTTAAGTTTCATTTGGAATCAAGTGTTTCCATGGACTTTTTAAAGCGGAATTCATTTTTATTCGGACTTAAAGCTCTCATGTAAACGTGGCAAATGTAATGAATTCAACACTGGCTCTGTGAATGTGTGGAGATGTACGTTTTACAAAAGCGCTGGACATTTCTCAAGTTATAATCAAACTGATCAATTGAATCAACTTGTGAATCATGAGATCAGTGTGGCTTTTTACAGATAAACACCAAAAAAATAACAAATCTTCAGCAAACTCTGTCACTCCTCCTTTCTGCTGCTGCCCTAAACAAATCCTTTTAATCTAAACACAATTATTAGGCCAATAATACAAAACTGTGTTTGACTCAAAGACTACAGTGCCCAGCTTTAGTTACACCATCTCATCTCGACCGTCTGTACGTGTAAATGTATTTGTACTCGAGTAACGGTGAGCGTCCTCCTTGTGTTCCAGAGTGTGTGAAGCTGAATAACAGAAGCTGAGTGTAAACGGTGTGAGAGTCTGACCTTGCAGCTCCAGCCGCTGGAGGGAGGCTCCAGGAGCACAGGGCTGAGGCAGTGTGGATGGAAGGTCTTATCACAGCGCTCACACACCAGCAACGGACTGCCCGCCTCTCGCAAACTGAAAACACACACAGAGACACACATACAGAGACACACACACACACAGACAGACACACACAAAGCCAAAGAGACACACACAAAGCCAAAGAGACACACACACAGAGAGAGACCGGTTTAGGGAAGGTTGGGTCAGGAAATACATCACATATTAGTTTGTATCTGAACGTTCACCAAATTATTACTATTATTAACTTCCATAATGCTGTAATTTTTTTCAGACTGATGTCATTCTGAGCCAAATATGACCGTCCAATCAGATTCGTTTATTTCAGTGCTGCTTGTGAAACGCAGGAGCTCATTGGTCGGTGTTATTTTTCAGCCATAAATCTCCATTTCACACACACACACACGAAAACACACACAGAGCGTTCAGACACACACACAAACACACACACACACACAGCGCATTCAGACACACACACACACACACACACACACACACAACACAACACAGAGCATTCAGACACACACACACACAAACACAGAGCGTTCAGACACACACACACACACACACACACAGCGCATTCAGACACACACACACACACACACACACACAAACACAGAGCGTTCAGACACACACACAAACACACACACACAGCGCATTCAGACACACACACACACGAAAACACACACAGAGCGTTCAGACACACACACACACACAACACACACACACACACACACAAACACAGAGCGTTCAGACACACACACAGATGCAGAGGTACTCACCCGCAGGCTCGGCACACGCGGCACTGGGGGCACTGCCACCCGGCGCGGCTCAGGGGCGAGGGCTGGAGGGGCGGGTCCAGGCAGTCGCCGTGGTAATGGTCTCCACAGCAACAGCACATCAACAAACCCCCGCCAACGTCGCTAAAATCAGCGCCTCGAGAACACAACACGCACTGCACGGGGACTGAGGACACAAGGAGCAGCAGGTTTAAAGTGATGATCTCACTTTGGTGGAAAATGACACATGAAAATATAAACTATACGTTTTAAATCAAACATGTGCTTTTTATTTTAAATGACATACGTCTGTGGGCGTGTCTGGAGCACCATGTGACCCTCTGACTCCAGTCCTGATTGGTCGATGCAGCAGCAGCACATGGGAAGTGATAAGTCCGCCCACACCCTGCCTCCCGACAGCGCAGCGACGCCCCCAACTGACGACAGAACACACACACCTGCACACACACACACACACACACGCACACACAGGAGCGGCGTTTACCAAGCCCTCAAGTCCAAAAAGATTAAGACCCACTCCCATCACCAGTCTGATGATTTATGCATTGATAAAACACACAAAAGAGCTGGAGTATCTGTGTAACATGTGGATTTAAACGTCTACAGGGGAGTTACATGTGTGTGTGGAGTTATACCTGTTTAGATGCAGCGTCGATGGCCTTGTCCACGTACAGCAGACACTGAGTCTCTCCTCGGGACACGCCCTCAGACCAGGACGCACACTGCAGGTGGGCACAGCACTGACCTGCACCAACACACACACACACACACACACAATCACAGGGTTTATACAGTATTACATAATCATACACAGGTGTAAATATACTGGGTAAATGTGTAGTCAGAGGTGATGTTGTGATGCTGTTATGCTGGGATGTTGTGTTGATGTGTGACGGACCTGTGGGGTCAAACAGAGCGTGTGCGTCCACGTCGGGGGGGAGGCCCATGGCTCCGAGCTGCTCCACGAACTCTGAGGAAGACTCTGAGGAAGCAGCACACACTTCAGATCAACTCAAATTCACTCCAAACAAACTAAATAGAAGAGTTCAAGTGCTCATCTACATTTAAACCGATACCGATACAATACTGATCTTCTGCAGCTCATGACGTCAACAGTCTCTGAGGGGGTGGAGCTAACGGTAAGCACTGCTTCTGAAGCTTCTGCATCTGAAGCTCTTAGACTTAATCTGAGTTCTATTTTAACACAGTCTGACCAGAAAGAGCTGACTTAGTTGAAACTACATCAGATGAGTTGTTTTGTGCTGTGTCCCTCTCTTCAGTGAATCAATCTCACCTTTTCCTCTCCTAAACAGGACCAAAAACTCTTGAACTGATACAAAATACACAGAACAACCCAGAGTGATGATGTCACTGTGAAGAATCAACTGTGTGATAAAAAATGTAATAAATACCTAAACAATAAACCTGACCCAACCCCTCACTAAAGAAATAATCAAATACACAGAGATATAAAATATAAAATACACAAGACACAAGGACACGGGGACATACCGCTCTGCTCTGGACTGCTGCACCTGCACACACAAAACACAGGTTAATCATGTGACTCTGGAAACACCCATAAAAGGACAGAGGGGGCGGGGCTTACATGGACGCGGCTTCGTCTTCGCGGTACACGTGGTCGTGACAGTCGCCGTGGCGATCTGGCGAGGCGCGGCTGTTCAGGACGTGCAGAGGGATGTAGCCGGGAGTGGGTCCGAAGATGACCAGAGGACCCTGGCCCAGAGGAGCCCACGCCCCCCGCAGGCAGAAGGCACACTGCGTCAGACTGCGTCACACACACACACGCACACAAACACACACACACACACACACAAACACACGGCGCGGGTCAGATTATTCCATAAACATAAACATATTTATTTATATACTTGTAGCGTCTGAGGCTCACTGTTTGGTGGCGTCCCCGATGCTCGCCGTGGGGGAGCAGGCGGACTCGTCCGACAGACAGTGCTGGAACAGAGGAAACACGTCCTCGTCCTCCAGCCGCGGGGTCTCCGGGGCGCTGGAGCAGGGGCTGGGGGCGGGGCTGATGTCCATGGACGCGCCTACTTCCTGTTCCTCCGTCTCCATGGGAACGGGGCTGCGCGGGGCGGAGGGGGGTCGGGGAGCGAGGGGGGCTGTCCGGAGGGTCGTGCCCGGGGTCGAGCGTGGGCGTCCGGGCTCGGGGGCTCGGCGCCGGCCCAGGCTCCGGACTCGGGGCCGGAGACTCGGGACCGTCTTTAGTCTGGGACTTCCTCCTGGACGTAGAGCGCCGCCGCGCGGCCGCCTTCTCTTTCACCTCTGGAAAACACGAGGTCAGAGCGTCAGGGACTAAAGACTGCACCTGTCCGGATGCACCTGTCTCAGAGCACCTGCACTCACCTGTCTTTGGGGCGGGGCTCTTCTCTGCAGTGTCCACACTCTCCTCGTCTTCAGCCTGCGCTCGGCCTCGACTGCGCCCCCTACACACAAAACACACACATAAAACACACACACAAAACACACACACACACAAAACACACACACCGGCGTTAGCGACGTCTGTGGGTTTATCTGAAGAACCAACATTTATTAAAAACAAAAGGTCATTTCTTCTTCAGTATTTCCAAACACAAAACTCTCCCTCTCTTCCTCCTCTTCCTCCCTCTCTTCCTCTTCTTCTTCCTCGGTCACACACTGCAGACACATTTGTGACTCACAGCTGCCTTGGGTCAGACTAATGAGACGTGGCGGCCGTTTAAACACAAAGTGACACTCACCAGAAAAAGGCCGAGTGAAATGAGCTCGAAAGATTCATAAATCTGAAATAAATATTATTGTCATCAGGAGTCACACATTTTACCTGGAGATCGACTGATGTGTTTTTTTTCATGGCCGATTAGCTCGGCCCGTATAGATTTTTTTCCCCTAAATGATGTAACGTAAATGTGTAAACTCAGCTCAGCTCTGTGAGTGTTCAGGAGACGCACAAACGGCCGCAGTCACGTCTGTGTGTTTGCTTCATGTGGATTCTTCAGGCAGCAGATCGGACAAAACTAAATATCGGTCTGTGCCGGAGATTTAAGGCGATAACTGATGCACTAAAGTGTGCAAATATCGGCCTCAGCCCCACAGCCCTGAAGGACTGTCTGTGTGTTTCTGTGCGAAAGCATTTGTGTATGCGTGCTTGCTTTTGTGTGTGAGTGCGTTTGTTTGTGCATGTAGGTAAATACCATCAGAGCTCCACAGGCATCAGCAGCAGCAGCAGCACTCAGAGCCACTGCACAGCTGCATTATACATGAGCCCAATAATCAGGCTTATATTCAAACAGCACACACACACATATACACACAGAGATACAAACACACACACACATATACACACAGAGATACACACACACACTCCCACCCCAGCACAGACCCGGCACGGCGGGCGGAGGCTGAGGGTCTCTTCTCGTTCAGGAGTTAAAGTGTCTCTGTGTGGAGCAGCTGAGGACAAGTGAAACCTGACGAATCCCAATTTACTATTTTATTTTATTTTGTCGTCTTAAAAACAACAGAGACTGAAACTTTCATATTTCTGTTACAGTTAAAACTCTGCTCCAGTAAAAACCCAAACCGACCAGCAGAGATGATGGATCAGACCTGTGGCTTTAAAATAACTGTGTTTTTGTGTAATAAAATCATAATTAAAGCTCCATTGTGGAATCTTTTAGCCCAAACTACACAAAAAGTCATGTTTAGTTTAATGATCTTTTTAGAGCGCAGTAAAACAAACAAAAACACACACACAAAAAACACACGTCCTGTGAGCGGCTTGCATCTCCACAAACCTGACTATAAAACAGACTATAAATCTGGTTATAATATTCCATCGTGCAGCATCTAACCATGTTTTTACTTTTGTTATTTCCATGGAAACAGGCGGGTGAGGTGCCGCCTCCAGAAAGTTCCACAGAGCTGCTTTAAAAGTGATTATTTGCACAACTCAACTGTCAAAACAAACAAGCGTTACTGCGTCATGTATTTTCTTATGTGAAACTGAGAGTCTGAACAGAGAAACAGAACGACACACACACACACACACTCGTCATCACGCACAGGCCCAAAGGCACAACGGCAGCACACAAACAAAACAACAGTCACAGGAACACAGGCGCGACAGGCGCGACAGGGGCCAAAGAGGAACCACAGGTAACAGGGCATCACAGGAAACAGCACTTTCACCATGACAACCGACGACAACCGACCAATCACCAACCACCAGTCCCCCCCTCCCCCCCACGACCAAACACCACCCACCACCACCCACCAACACCCACCATCACCCACCACCACCCATCCCCCCCACCCCCGAGTGAAACCACAGACCTGCTCTGAGCTGCTCCTGCAGGCCTCCCGTTTCCTGCACATCAAACCTCAGCACCTCTGTCCCCCTCTGCACCTCTGTCTCTCCTCTGTCTCTCCTCTGTCTCTCCTCTGTCTCTCCTCTGTCTCTCCTCTGTCTCCCTCTCTCCTCTGTCTCTCCTCTGTCTCCTCCTCTGTCTCTCCTCTGTCTCTCCTCTGTCTCTCCTCTGTCTCTCCTCTGTCTCTCCTCTGTCTCTCCTCTGTCCCTCCTCTGTCCCTCCTCTGTCCCTCCTCTGTCTCTCCTCTGTCTCTCCTCTGTCTCTCCTCTGTCCTCTCCTCTGTCCCTCCTCTGTCCCTCCTCTGTCCCTCCTCTGTCCCTCCTCTGTCCTCTTTATTTCACTCACACATTTAAAGATGTCAGTTTTTAGAATATCTGAGACTCACTTTTTCTTGGTTTTTGTGACCGGAGGCGGCGGCGGTGATGGGGGCGCGGCGGAGCGGCCATCTTTGCGAGGACGTCCCCGGGAGCGTCTCTCGGGGGCGGGGCTTGTGGAGGCTTTAGCCAATAATGCGCTGCGTCCGGCCCGAGTGACAGGAGGCGGGCCTCGGTCCCGCGGCTCCTGCGACTGAGCCTCAGACGGCATTCTGGGAAAAAACAAATACAGTTATTATTTGAATTAAATAATTAAAACAAAAACACGACAGTTCTGAATTTCTCGACTAGTTTACAGAGGTTTAAATACATTTACTTCAAAGTTTTTTTTTTACTTATACAAGTTTTTAAGGATTTGACACAAAGACTAATCATGTTTTTGGTTTACAGTGTTTCAGTTTCATTTCGGACGACGGGAGGGCATCAGGGTTATACACTGTAATATCAGAGACAGATAATGGAGCTGTCTAAACAAAACAATTAAAGTTTTATTTAACACTTTAATGTGGAGAGAAAATCGCAGAAAACGTGACCGCAAAGAACACCTAAACGTAAATTTAACGTAAACGTAAAAGTAAATTTAAATTACATAATTTTAGAAAAAAATTGGAAAACTCACGACACATATTTTTATTTTTAACAATCAGTATCAGCACTGACCACGAAAAAAACCAAACACGTAAACACGTCTGTTCACTGGCGTCAGTCTGCCCCAGGGCGGCTGTGGCTACAACAGAGTCTGACCACCAGAGTGTGGAGCGAGTGAAGAACGAGTAAAACACTTCAGGCGCTTTTTAAATATTCAACACATTATTGTTCTGATTCATTATTAAAAAGAAAAAAACTGAATAATACAAATGAAGGTACAGTTCAACATTTTACTACGACAATTACTACTACTACTATGATTACTACTACTACCACTACGATTATTACGATGACTATGATTACTACTACCACCACCACAAACACCAGTCTGACTACGACTACTACAATTAATACGACTATTACTACTACAACGACCATTACTACTACTACGATTAATACTACTACTACAATTATTATTACGATTACTACTACAACAATTACTATTACGACTATGATTAATACTACGATTATTACTACAATTACTAGGACTACCACTACTACCACAACTACTACGATTATTACTACTACTACAATTACTACTAGTATGATTAATACTACTACGACTACGATTACTACTAGTATGATTAATACTACTACGACTTCTACGATTACTATGACTACTACTACCACTATGATTATTACTAAAATTACTACTATGACGATGATTAATACTACTACGACTACTAATACCACTACTACGATTAATACAAGAATTACTATGACTGCGACCACCACAACTATTACTACGATGATTACTACGATTACTATGACTACTACAATTACTACGACTACTACTGTGATTGCTACTACTACGATTACTACTACTATCACCACTACCACGACTACGATTACTACTAATACTATGATTAATATTACTACTACAATTACTACTACAATTACGATTACTACTACAATTACTACGACTACTACCACTCTTACTACCATTCTGACTACTACGATTACTACTAATACTATGATTAATTCTACTACTGCAATTACAATTACTACTACCACTACTACTACAATTATTATTACTGAAACGATTACGATTACTACTACTATGATTACTACTGCAATTACTACGACTACGATTACTACTACCACCACAACTACTACGATTATTACTACCACTACCATGATTACTACAAGTACTATGATTGACTATGACTACGACTACAATTACTATGACTTACTATTATCACAACTACCTACCACTACTATTACTACCAGTCTCACTACTACTACTACAACTACTACTAAAATTATTACTACAATTACTACTGTTACTACTACTACGATTAATACTACTACAACTACTACGATTAATATTACTACTACTACTACAGTTACGACTACTACGATTACTACTAATACAATGATTAATACTACTACTACGATTACTATGACCACTACTACGATTATTACTATGAATACTACTACGATGATTAATACTACTACGACTACTACAATTATGACTACCATGATTACTACTACTACGACTACAACTACTACTACGACTACCACTCCGACAACTACTATGACTACTACTCTCACTACCACTTTCACTACTACTACTACTACTACCATTAATTGCAGATTTTTAAATAACAAAGTCCAGTGGAGTGACAGAAATGTTCAATAATTCAACATTTCCTTTAAACACAAATGTGACAAAACAGAAAGAACGAAACACAAAACACAGAAAACAAAAACTCCTCTCAGCTCAGTGTTTAAATGTTTGGTTAAATGAGAAATATGCTGTTTACTACAATTACTACTACCACTACTACTACTATCACCAGTCTCACTATGACTACAGCGATTACTACTACTACTACTACTACTACTACTACTACGACGACAATTACTACAATTATTACTACGATTACTACTACTATCATTAATACTACTACAACTACTACAATTACTACTACTACTACTACTACGATTAATACTACTACGACTATTACTACTACTACAATTACTACTACTATGGCTACTACTACAATTATTACTACGATTACTACTACTACTACAACTATGACTACAATTACTTCTAATACTATGATTAATTCTACTACGATTACAATTACTACTACTACGATTAATACTACCACCATAACTACTACAATTACTACTACCACTACCATGTACACTACAATTATTATGATTACTATTACTACTACTACTACTACTACTACAACGATTTTACAATTGCTACAATTACTACGACTACTACTGTGATTACTACTACTATCACCACTATCACTCTTACTACCACTCTGATTACAATTACGACTACTACTCTCACTACCACTTTACTACTACTACTACCAGCATTAATTGCAGAGTTTTAATCCAAACGAAACCCAGTCCAGTGACAGAAATGTTCAATAATTCAACATTTCCTTAAAACATAAATGTGACAAAACAGAAAGAACGAAACACAAAACACAGAAAACAAAAACTCCTCTCAGCTCAATGTTTAAATATTTGGTTAAATGAAATATACGCTGTTGTGTGTGTTGTGTATGTTGTATGCTGTGTGTGTTCTATGTTGTATGTTGTGTGTGTAGTGTGTTGTATGTTGTATGTAGTGTGTAGTATGTAGAGTGTTGTATGTTGTGTGCTGTGTGTGTAGTGTATTGTATGTAGCGTGTTGTATGTTGTATGTAGCGTGTTGTATGTTGTATGTTGTATGTAGCGTGTTGTATGTAGTGTGTTGTATGTAGTGTGCAGTGTGTGCAGTGTGTTGTATGTAGTGTGCAGTGTGTTGTATGTATGTAGTGTGCAGACGCGGGGCTGCTCTTCACATGGCTCCTGTTCTCTTCTAAATCCATTATTATTTCTCCAAGTGAATTAACCCGTGAAAATCCCGCCGCTCATCCCGCACACCTCCGGCTCCGTGCGCGCTCGTCCTGTCCCCGCACACGCTCCTTTCGTGTTTTTTACATCAGATCTTGTGCGTTGTGTGTCGTGTTGTGTTGTGTGTTGTGTTGTGTGTCGTGTGTATTGTAAGAGCGAAGTTAGCACAGCGGCTCCCAGATAGCAGCTTTAGCAGACGTGTTGTTTATGCGTAACTGGACGTAAACAGCCGCATTTTCGGACACGTTTCGGATCAGATTCGCACTCAGATTGACAAATAAGTTGATCCGAACGCTGTACGGTTTGATTTTTTGGTTTTATAGTGAAATGTTCTTGCGTTAGCCGCTAGCCGCACGGACCGCCCAGTTTGACTGATCACTTCTCTGTTAGCATTAGCATTAGCCATTAGCGCGGACTCCAAACTACGCGCTTATTCCGCCTTTTCACGCTCCACATTCACGAAGTGCGTCGGGTCCAGCGCGAGAAACGGGCGCTGGAGTCCGACGCGGAGCCGCCGATGGCCCCAGAGGCGCCCGGGCTGCGCGATAAAAGACGCTCTTACTGATTTGATGCGATTCTCTTTTTCCTCTCCAGCTTTCCAACTTAAACCGTCGCGGTCAGATCCGGCACTCTCCCGTAGATAACATGAGTCTCACAGGCCTGGCGTGACACGGATCCCCGACGAAACATTCCCGTTGGTCGTGGAGGGACAAAACGCGGTAATTTCGCTGGAAAATGGTGAAAAATTAAAGTTGAAGCGGTCGCCCCGATATGGAGGCCATGTTTGGGAGCGACCGGAGCACAGCGTCACCGCCAGAGGTAACGGTAAGAAGTAGGGCTCGCAAAACAATCACGATTTCACCCGTTTAACTGCTCGTAACGGGGCGTGACTGCGGGCGATACCGGGATAATAAGAGTTTATGACGTGCGGATGGGGTAAAGTGAGCGGTGCGGGGCGCGAAGGTGCGGGAAAAGGCGTTATTTGTGCGGTGTTTGGGAGAAAGTGTGTATGACCCCGCGGAGGGATCTGCGGGAGGGCTGTTCTGGTGAAGCGGCCGCTGTCATCAGACCGGAAGTCCCGGACTGGACCGTTGGTCGCGAGGAGCCGGAGCGAGCGCACGTGCCGCGACATGGACGGGGCTCGTGTCGCGATAATCGCAATATTGATTTATCGATTAATACGCGACACGTGGAACTGTGCGTCTGCGGTTCAGATTTACCGAGGGAATTATTATTTTGTACTACCGGAAAATTTGGTTATTTTTTGGTTTCAAAACCAGAACTAAACCAGGTCGAAAACAAGACTAAACAAGACTAAACCAGGATTAAACCAAGAATAAACCAGGACTAACCCAGATCTAAACAGGTATAAACAGTAACTGGAGAGAGGTAGTAGTAGTAGTAGTAGTAGTAGTAGTAGTAGTAGTAATAGTAGTAGTACTGGTGGTAGTAGTAGTAGAAGTAGTAGTAGTAGTAGTAGTAGTAGTAGTAGTAGTAGTAGTAGTAGTACTGGTGGTAGTAGTAGTAGTAGTAGTAGTAGTAGTAGTAGTAGTAGTAGTAGTAGTAGTAGTAGTAGTATAGTAGTAGTAGTAGTAGTACTAGTGGTAGTAGTAGTAGTAGTACTGTAGTAGTAGTAGCAGTAGTAGTAGTAGTACAGGTGGTAGTAGTAGTAGTAGTAGTAGTAGTAGTAGTAGTACTGGTGGTAGTAGTAGTAGTAGTAGTAGTAGTAGTAGTAGTACTGGTGGTAGTAGTAGTAGTAGTAGTAGTAGTAGTAGTAGTAGTAGTAGTAGTAGTAGTAGTAGTAGTAGTAGTAGTAGTAATGGTAGTAGTACTGTAGTAGTAGTAGTAGTAGTAGTAGTAGTACTGGTGGTAGTAGTAGAAGTAGTAGTAGTAGTAGTACTGGTGGTAGTAGTAGAAGTAGTAGCAGTAGTAGTAGTAGTACTGGTGGTAGTAGTAGTAGTAGCAGTAGCAGTATGTTTTCAGAACAACATAAAAACATTTACAGATGTGAACGTTGTGAAAACGTAAATAACTCGACTCAAATAAAACAGGTTTATTTTTGCAGCGTTTATGAAAAAGTCAAATATTCCATAAAAAGTGAAAACAAATTCACAAATTTCTCTTTCTCTGTTTACGCTCGAAGTCCTGCAGTCTGCACTCTGACCACCAGGAGTCGCCAAAACACCACGAACACAAGCCTCTTTTATAACTCTATTTACAGGAACAACAGAAACAGGAATAAAAACTGTTTCAGCTAAAAGGAAACTCCCTTTTTAAACCACTGGCTCCTGGACCAGTTTAGTCCAAGTTTAGTCCTGGTCTAGTTCTGCTTCAGTTCTGCTTTAGTCCTTTATAAACTCCACTCCAGAGTCTGTGATGATGAAGCGGTTGGTTCTGGAGCCTCGGTTTCTGGACGAGCAGTGGACGGTGAAGATCGTGTCTTTCTGGCGCTCGGGTCCCGGGGCGGCGCCGGTGGCCATTTTGAGGACCGTTTCAGTCTTGGAGCAGGTTAAACGGTGCGACACAAGCTTCTGCCACGACCGGCACAGGTACGGTCTGTCCTGGTCCACAGACGAGGAAGAAGAAGAGGAGGAGGATGAAGGAGCAGAGAAAGATGAAGAAGCAGAAGGACCAGAGGAAGAAGAAGGAGCAGAGGAAGAGGAGGGTGCAGAGGAAGATGAAGGAGCAGAGGAAGAGGAGGGTGCAGAGGATGACACGGAGCTGCTGTGTTGTCGAATGGAGTGGCAGGAGGCAAACACAGTGATCTTGTAATCCCTGAAAAAACAAAAGAAAAAGCAAAGTCATGAAAAGTTCCACACTATGGCATTAAACATGGTGATAAACTAATACTGTAGCCACAACCGCCCTGGGGCAGACTGATCAAAGCAAGGCTGTTAATTGGTCCCTCAGACCACCATCACGCACACACGCACACACTAACACTTTCACATTAGACAGTGTGTGTGAAGTGTTTTGCCTACAGACAGTTTTAGTTTTTCTCTGGCTCTTGTGTCTCCTGATGTTCTCAGTGTCTCCATCAGACTCTGAGCCTCTGAAATCTGACCCCAGATCAGATGTCAGTGTCTCCATCAGAGTCCTGCTCTGACTCTGAGCGTCTGAGATCTGACCCCAGATCAGACTCTGACCAGTCCATATGTCTGTGTTAAATTTTCAGAGTTTTTCTCTCCTCCTGTTGCTGAAAATGGAGACACACTTCACAGATTCTCCACTTTCAAACGTCAAACATCAAACTTCAGATTCACTTCAAACTTTTCCCTGACAAACACAGAATTTTCATGAACATTAATCACGTTATTTTCCTGCGTCCGTGTGAGACGTCCACATGACGTCCACAAAAGTCAAAGGTCAAATGTTTCACTGCAGATTCACGTCCAAGTGTCACAGACCAACAAATACTGGACAGAATTTACACCACATTTAGTCCAGAGCTGGTCCTGGACCGTCCGTACCCGCTCCTCGTTCGTACCCGCTCCTCGTTCGTACCCGCTCCCTCGCCCGTACCCGCTCCCCCGTCCGCTACCTGCTCCCCCGTCCGCTCCCCCGCTCCCCGTCCCTACCCGCTCCCCCACCTGTACCCGCTCCCCGTCCGTCCCCGCTCCCCCGTCCCTACCCGCTCCCCGTCCGCTCCCGCCCTCCGCCCCTCCCCGCCCGTGCCCGCTCCCTCCCTCCCCGTGCTGCCCGCTCCCCCCGCCCGTGCCCGCTCCCCGTCCGTACCCGCTCCCCCGCCCGTACCTGAGCAGTCGTCCGAGCAGCTCCGAGCACCTGTTGAGTTTCTCTTCCTGTTTGGCGTAGCTGGCCCCGCCCTCCGCTCGGTCCAGCCAATAGAAAGCGGAGATGCTGTCGATGAGGAGGAGCGACAGGTCGGGCCGCGCGGCCAACGACGTCTCCAGGAAGTGAAGCGTCAGGAGCAGCTGAGACGACGAAGAGCAGTGAAGAACCAGAACCCGAGACAAACACGAGCGGAGCAGCGCCTCGTCCGGACCGCCAGCACCGCAGGGAGCTGACGCACAACGACAACAACACAACAACAACAACGCACACAGACACACAACAACCACAAGACACACAAGACAACAACACAACAACAACAACACACACAGACACACAACAACCACAACACACACAACGACAACAACACAACAACAACAACACACACAGACACACAACAACACACACACAACGACAACAAACAACAACAACACGAGACAGACACACAACAACAACACACACAGACACACAACAACACACACACAGACACACACACAGACACACACACAGACACACAACAGGGCAGGTTTATTCTACTGTGTGTCAGATGCCCTCCCATGACCCTCCCACAACAGCTGCAATAAATGAGGTTTAACTCAAAACAGAACAAGAGAAAACCAGAATTAAACCAGGACTTTTCTAATCCAGGACTAGACCAAAACCAAATCAGGTCTAAACTAGGACTAAACCAGGACCAAATCAGGTCTAAACCAGGACTAAACCAGGACCAAATCAGGTCTAAACCAGGACTAAACCAGGACTAATCAACAGATAAATCAAATCTAACCCAGGACTATATTAAGATTAATCAGGACTAACCAAGAACTTCCAACCAGGACTAAACCAGATCTGACACAGGCCTAAATCAGATCTAAACCAGGTCTAACTCAGGTCTAAACCTGGTCTAACACAGATCTAAACATGGACTAAACCAGGACTAAACCCCTCTGAGTGTATTGTCTGTACAGTATGATGTTTGTATAGTTGTGTAGTTGTGTGGTGTGTGTAGTTGTGCGTTCTCTTGCCTGTTGTGTGCTGGAGTTTGTGGTGTAGTTGTGTGTACAGTTGTGCGTTCTCTTGCCTGTTGTGTGCTGGAGTTTGTGGTGTAGTTGTGTGTGTAGTTGTGCGTTCTCTTGCCTGTTGTGTGCTGGAGTTTGTGGTGTAGTTGTGTGTACAGTTGTGCGTTCTCTTGCCTGTTGTGCTGGGTGTTGTTGTGTGTGTGTAGTTGTGCGTTCTCTTGCCTGTTGTGTGCTGGAGTTTGTGGTGTAGTTGTGTGTGTAGTTGTGCGTTCTCTTGCCTGTTGTGTGCTGGAGTTTGTGGTGTAGTTGTGTGTACAGTTGTGCGTTCTCTTGCCTGTTGTGTGCTGGAGTTTGTGGTGTAGTTGTGTGTGTAGTTGTGCGTTCTCTTGCCTGTGTGTGCTGGAGTTTGTGGTGTAGTTGTGTGTACAGTTGTGCGTTCTCTTGCCTGTTGTGTGCTGGAGTTTGTGGTGTAGTTGTGTGTGTAGTTGTGCGTTCTCTTGCCTGTTGTGTGCTGGAGTTTGTGGTGTAGTTGTGTGTACAGTTGTGCGTTCTCTTGCCTGTTGTGTGCTGGAGTTTGTTGTGTAGTTGTGTGTGTAGTTGTGCGTTCTCTTGCCTGTTGTGTGCTGGAGTTTGTGGTGTAGTTGTGTGTACAGTTGTGCGTTCTCTTGCCTGTTGTGTGCTGGAGTTTGTGGTGTAGTTGTGTGTGTAGTTGTGCGTTCTCTTGCCTGTTGTGTGCTGGAGTTTGTTGTGTAGTTGTGTGTACAGTTGTGCGTTCTCTTGCCTGTTGTGTGCTGGAGTTTGTGGTGTAGTTGTGTGTACAGTTGTGCGTTCTCTTGCCTGTTGTGTGCTGGAGTTTGTGGTGTAGTTGTGTGTGTAGTTGTGCGTTCTCTTGCCTGTTGTGTGCTGGAGTTTGTGGTGTAGTTGTGCGTTCTCTTGCCTGTTGTGTGCTGGAGTTTGTGGTGTAGTTGTGTGTACAGTTGTGCGTTCTCTTGCCTGTTGTGTGCTGGAGTTTGTGGTGTAGTTGTGTGTGTAGTTGTGCGTTCTCTTGCCTGTTGTGTGCTGGAGTTTGTGGTGTAGTTGTGTGTGTAGTTGTGCGTTCTCTTGCCTGTTGTGTGCTGGAGTTTGTGGTGTAGTTGTGTGTGTACAGTTGTGCGTTCTCTTGCCTGTTGTGTGCTGGAGTTTGTGGTGTAGTTGTGTGTGTAGTTGTGCGTTCTCTTGCCTGTTGTGTGCTGGAGTTTGTGGTGTAGTTGTGTGTGTAGTTGTGCGTTCTCTTGCCTGTTGTGTGCTGGAGTTTGTGGTCCAGGATGGTGACGAGTCTGAGCAGGTCCAGGCTGAAGTCCGTGTCCACGAAGACGACGCTGAGCTCCAGACCTCCAGCCGAGCGCGGAAGAACACAACGACACACGAGCAGGTACAACAACTCCGACTTACCTACACACAACAACAACTAAACCAGGTCTAAACCAGGTCTAAAACTGGACTAAAACAGGACTAAAACTGGACTAAAACAGGTCTAAAACAGGACTAAAACTGGACTAAAACAGGTCTAAAACTGGACTAAAACTGGACTAAAACAGGACTAAAACTGGACTAAAACTGGACTAAAACAGGTCAAACAGGACTAAAACAGGAATAAAACTGGACTAAACCAGGACTAAAACAGGACTAAAACAGGTCTAAAACTGGACTAAAACTGGACTAAAACTGGACTAAAACAGGACTAAAACTGGACTAAAACTGGTCTAAAACAGGTCTAAAACAGGACTAAAACAGGACTAAAACAGGACTAAAACAGGACTAAAACTGGTCTAAAACAGGACTAAAACTGGACTAAAACAGGACTAAAACAGGTCTAAAACAGGACTAAAACTGGACTAAAACAGGACTAAAACAGGACTAAAACAGGTCTAAAACAGGTCTAAAACAGGACTAAAACAGGTATAAAACAGGACTAAAACAGGACTAAACCAGGTCTGAACCAGTGGAACATTTTAGACAGAGTTTGAACATGTCCGTGGAGCAGGTGATGGACTCTGGACTCTAAACTCTAAACTCTAAACACACGTTCCACAGAAAAGCCGTTTTTACCGGAGCCTTCAGGTCCGAAGAGTTCCACGACTTCACCTGTCAATCAATCACAAACGTCTCTGTCAGAAACTTTCAAATCGGTTGTTCTGAGTTCAACTTTGGTCTTCACCGTTTTCAGGGCCGACATTTTCTGGAAACAGACGAGGCTCAACGTCCCGGAGACTTCGACGAGACTCAAGACGAGCGAAAAGCTGCAAAAAAAAAAAAAAAGAACAAGTTTATTTTAGTTTATTTAAAGAGACAAAGGGACAGACAGGAGCAGGCAGGAGCTGACAGGAACAGACAGGAGCAGGCAGGAGCAGACAGGAGCAGACAGGAACAGACAGGAGCTGACAGGAACAGACAGGAGCAGACAGGAGCAGGCAGGAGCATGTACAGAGGGAGTTTTTATGTTTTTTCTTCTCCTTTTTGAGAATTGTGCTTTTCTGTTCTTTCTAGTGTTTATGTGTAATATTATTGTTTTTCTCTTGGCACAAACTCGAAATAAAAAACTTTTTATTTTAGACATGTTTTTTAAATGACATTTTTTGTTCGGCAGTTTCACTTTTTCATTTCTGAGTCAGAACAGAAACTCCTCAGTCTGAGAAGCGTCACAACAACGAGATTTACTGATTTTTATAAAGAAATACAATTAATATTCTGCAGAATTAAGTTGAGTGTTTTGTCCTCCACAGTGTTTTCTGTTTACTGTGTTTAAAAGAACTGAACCTGCCCCAACTTTTCTCCTGTTAAACACAAACTCTACAGTTTCTCTCATTTCAGATTTTTCCACCAAACTGCACAGATGTGATGAGATTTCTGACCTGAGCTCCGGTTTCGGTCATGTTCGGTTCATGTTCGGTTCATGTTCGGTTCGGGTTCTATGTTTTTTTTTGTTTGTTCTGATTTTCTCTCGTTTTTCAAAACAAACCCGCCACGCGCGCGTGACACTTCCGGGTTCCTCCGAGTTTTACCGTAATCTCGCGAGTTTTTACGGTAACGAGCGACGCGCAGCTGAATTCTTCACATTTGTACATCGGAGCATCAGTAAGTGAACTATTTATTATATTTTTATTTTAGCAGGTAAACAGTGGGTTTATTTTAGTTAAAGAGTTTAAAATCATTACTCAAATTCATAATTAATGACGCACTGTGTAACTTTTCCGTTTCTCTCAATGGCGATTTTTCTGTAATGTTCCACAGTAAAGCACTAAAGTCATACTGCATCACCATGGAGACCAGCAGATGAAACTACAATCTTCATCTGTGGGATCTAGAATTGCACCACCAAACCTGTGGGTCTGTGGATCTCTCTGCTTTATGTTTAGAGCGGGATTCAAACCACAAACCTTCAGGTGAGTGGACAAACGCTCCACTGCCTGAGCCGCTGTCGTCTCTTCAGTCCCGTGTGTTCACCTGCAGGAAAAACGGTGAATGTGGCAGAAAAACCACAGAGTAACGATGTAAGAGGCCAAAATAAAATCCCAGCAGGAAAACGAGGTCGGTCGACAGAAACGTGGAGCCTGGGGCAAGAAAACTCCCAGGGGCCCCTCAAACATAAACAAATAAAGAGCCACTAAACACAAAAATCACCGTTTCCTCCTGATTCTCTGTAAATGTGTCTAAAATAAAAGTGTCTCTATCCCAGGTCTTTGGCTAAATTTTTGTTAAAAATGTGACGTTTGGGTCAGAGTCGTGTCTGTGTCGGCGTCTTCAGGATCAACAGAACATGTGAGTTTTCATGTTGGACAAACGGCGCAGATGAGTCAGACACAGGTTATTTCATGACAAGCGCAGACACCGGGGTTTACAGATGGGACGCCCCTCTCAGCCCCGACTCCACCTGGCACCACCTGGCACCACCTGGCACCACCTGGCACCACCTGGCACCACCTGGCACCGCTGGACACGGCCATGTCCCACTGTGTCTGGAGAAAAGGGAAACGGTGTGATCTGAGCACAAACGTCGGCTCTGTTTCAGAGTCCAGAGGCACCGGTCCCACAACCACTGGATCTGGGGCCCCTGAGTAAAACACAACATTCTGACACAACTCAGGTTAGAAAACACACACAGTAGAGAAACACACACAGTAGAAGCACAGAACGCTTACAGTAGAGACCATAGAGAAACACACAGAGTAGAGAACACACACCATGGAAACACACACACACAGTAGAAAAACACACACACACACAGGAGAAAAACACACAGTAGAGAACAGTAAAAGACGCACAGAGTATAAAACAAATGCACACAGTAAAAAACACACAGTAGTAAACGCACACGTCTTTGTAAACAATACTTTAGTTTATTACAAATGAGTAACATGACAATAAATACACAAATGTTGTGTGGACATGAGTTTGAGGTAGAATCAACAAACAACAGAGTTTTAATTAAACTTTTAACTTTTAACTCAGCACCACAAAACTCCCGAGAGCCACACACACCCTCTGTCTGTGTGTGTGTATGTTTGTGTTTGTTTTTATAATCTCTGGTAAAGTCGTACATTCACGTTATAGAATTATATTTAAACTAGTGTCATGATAACAAAAGTAAATTTTCAGACTCCAATACTGATTCTAAACCAATCTAATCCCATTATTTTATTTTTTATACATTTATTTTCAAATGTATTTAAAGTAAAGTCATTTTAAAGTGTTTATAAAAAGTAACGGAATAGAAAATATCTTTGAGAACTGTGAATCCTTGGGGGATATTTGAGCCAATCAGAGCGAAGCGCGGCGCAAAAGTGTCTGCAGTACTGATCCTGACCTGTAGGTGGAGTTAAAGTGTCTGCAGTACTGATCCTGACCTGTAGGTGGAGTTAAAGTGTCTGCAGTACTGATCCTGACCTGTAGGTGGAGTTAAAGTATCTGCAGTACTGATCCTGACCTGTAGGTGGAGTTAAAGTGTCTGCAGTACTGATCCTGACCTGTAGGTGGAGTTAAAGTGTCTGCAGTACTGATCCTGACCTGTAGGGGGCGGTATCTTATATAATCTCTCAGTGATGTGTGAAACGTTCAGGGTTTGTTTGGTAAAACTGGAATAAAAAGGCCTCGGGTCATAAACATCTGAAAACTCTGGAACATTTTACACTGAACTATATTTACACGAGACGAAACAGAGAACGAAGTCCTGGTTTAGACCTGGTCTAGTCCTGTCCTAATTAGACCTGGTTTAGTCCTATTTTAACCTCGTTTAGTCCTTTAGACCTGGTTTAGTTCTCATTCCTTTCCTGGTCAGTTGTAATTCGGTGTCCTGGTTCATCCAGACCAGGTTTAGTTTTGCTTTAGACCAACTGTTGAGTCTTGGTTTAGTCCCAGTTGAGTCCAGGCTGAGGTCCGACTCAGTCCAGGTTTAGTCCCGGTTAAGCTCCAGTTTAGACCTGGCTCAGTCCTGGTTCAATTCAGTCCTGACTTAGTATCACTCAGACCTGATTCAGACCTGGTTTAGTCCAAGTTCAGTTTAGTCCCAGTTCAGAGCAAGTTCAATCCTAGTCTAGTCCCGGTTCAGACCTGGTTTGATCCCGGTTCACTTTAGTCCCAGTTCAGAGCGGGTTTATTCCTATTTCAGTCCTGGTTCAGTCCTGATCTAGTCCTGGTTTTGTCCTGCGCTAGTCCTGCTCTTGTCCCAGTTCAGACCTGGTTCAGACCTAGTTTTAGTCCAGGTTTAGTCCCGGTCTAGTTCCGGTCTAGTTCCGGTCTAGTTCCGCTCCAGTCCTGGTTTAAGCCAATTCTAGTCCCGGTTCAGTCCCGGTTCAGACCCCGTTCAGTCCTGGTTTAGTCCCAGTTTAGTCCCGGTTTAGTCCCAGTTTAGTCCCGGTTTAGGCCCATTCTAGTCCCGGTTTAGTCCATTTTCAGTCCTGGTCCAATCCTGGTCTAGTCCCGGTTTAGTCCCGGTTTAGTCTCTGTTGGTTCTGTTCTTGTCAAAGGACCTTTAGATGTGATGATGTAATAAAAACTCACTTTTTTCAACTGGAAATAAAAAAAACAAAAAATAAACAAATAAAAACAAAAAGTCACATTTTTTAGTTTTTGTCAAATTGAAAATAGCAGCTTTGAATGACGGGGCGACGGACCAATCAGGTGAGCCGCTGTGTGTGAGGGGCGGGACTATGTTGGTTTATCAAAATCGTCATAAAAAAAAAAGTACAAAATAAAGTCTTTTTCAATAGTTTACAGCCAGTGGCAAAGACTTTAGGTTCAGTTTATGTTTCGGAGAGTTATAAAAATAGTAGCAGAGTTTCATCCCGCCGTCTGGGGAGGGTAGGCGGGGCTTAGAGTGGTCAGACCCTCTCCGATTGGCTGGTTTACACGATCATGTCTGTTTCTCTGTTGGTCAGTTTGTGCAGTTTGACGGCGCACGGCGGGATCAGCGTCACGGCGCTCGTCTCCTCGTCTCTGAAAACCAAAAACTTACTCACCACTTTTCGGCTCAAATCCGTGACCAGATTTTCGCGGCGTCTTTTCCTGCGCACCCTCCTCCTCTGCTCTACGCTGACCCACTCGCCGTCCGCTCCGTTTCCTCCTTTCCTCCACTCCCATTGGCCCTGCTCGTCGTCGTCGTAAGCCCCGCCCCTCACGTGATCCGTTTCGATTATCCTCAGGTCGTCTCTGCTCTTGGCCCACTGCGGCTGCCCGTGTCCCGGCGTGTACTCGTCCTCTCTGAGCACGTAAATGTCCTCGATGTCTTCGTATTCGTATTTGATTTCCGTCGCGCGTTCCGAACTCTCCCTCCGCGCTCTCCTCTCCGCGTCGTCCGCGTCGCCGTTTAATATTTTGACCTTTTTCACCATCCCCGCCGCGTCCGCGTCGCCGTTCAGCACGTCTCCCAGCTTCAGCGTCTCCTGCCTCCACGCGCACAGCTCCTCGGTCTCCGGCGAGTATCGGACGGGCGGTCGGACGGTGGCGCGCCGCGGTCTGTCCAGCGGCTCCGTTAACGTCGTCCCTCCGTCCTCCTGGAGCGCGGCGTCCTCCTGCTTAATCTCCTCGGGATTCTCGGCTCTTTTCTTGGGTCTCCCGCGTCTTCGCTTGACATGGATCAGCGCGTCATTATTCTCGTCGCTGCCAGTTGTAGCGACATCGGAATTCTCCCGTTTTTCTTTGTTTTTGTTGCGTTTCGTGCCCAAATTTTCATCTTTGAGTTTTATGGAGTTTGAATAATCCACGTCCGCTTGTCCGTCGGATCCATCCTCTTGTTTAACGACTACTTTCTTAAACTTTGACAACTCGAGCTCCTTTTTCACTTTTATCCGTTTAATTTTTGCTTTGTACCAATCAGGACTTTCCGAAGCGCCGCTCTCGTCGCCCGTCAGCTCTTCTTTAATCGCCGCGTTCTCGATCGACCAGTCGGGAGTCTTTTTGGAAGCGGGCGGGCGGGACTTGGCGTTGTTCTTGAGTTTTTTGAGCTTCAGCGGCAGGAGGCGCGGCTTCTCCGCCACGTTCAGATCTAAAACCGTCCCCGGGGAAAGTGGGCGGGGCTTTAACGGCTCCAGCGCGGCGTGCGTGACGACCGACGCGCCGTTCGGCCAATGGTCTTCCTCCTGCAGAGTTTTGCACTGCTGCCGTGCCATGTTCTGGAACTCAGCCAGCTCCTTCAGATTAAGCGACTGTTTGTAATACGGCAGGAACAGCACTTTTTTGTCAATTTTCGGCGTGTTTTCCTGTTTCATGCCAGGCCCCGCCCCCTCGCCGCTCTCCCCCTGCTGCTTATTGGCCGGGAGCTGGTCACATGACTCCAGGTCGTAGTCCAGGTATCGGAGCGGGAGGCCGGCGGCTCTTCCCGTTTTGTTGCGGCGTTTTTGCGTCGGCGTCGTTTCCGGGTCTGAAAGCGACGCAGAGTTTTTGGGACGACGTCGGCGTTTTTTGATCACAGCGTCGGACGACTTCTCATCTAAAAATAACAAAAGTAAACAAAAAAACATGGAAAAGACTCGATAAACTGTAAAACTGTAAAGATGCTGATTAGTTTCATTTTTATTTTCAGATTCTGTGTTCTAAACCGATCTAAATCTGAGGGATACAGGGGGTGGGAGGGCATCTGACACAAACCCACCTCGTCTTTGCGGTGCGTCTTCGTCGGAGCTGAGAGGAGCCATGAACCCGTCGGGCGCGAGAGGCTCCGCCCCCTCGGGTCCCGGCGCGGCACTCTGAGGCTCCGCCCCCTCGGGTCCCGGCGCGGCACTCTGAGGCTCCGCCCCCTCAGGTCCCAGCGCGGCGCTCTGAGGCCCCGCCCCCCCAGGCCCCGCCCCCTGGTGGTGAGAGGAGGGCGAGTCTCCGCAGGACGGCATGCTGGGTGATCTCACAGACGACTGCAGCTCTGCCACAGACAAAACAACGAGGACGACACACGTTAGACGAGTTTGACTGAAGAGTTCATGTGTGTCTACAGCTCTGACCTCTGACCTCTGACCCCTGTGGATCGTTCTGTTCTGAGACATTTTAAATCACAATATTGATCTAAAACCACTTCATAAAGAAACACGTGCGACGACTTCTGTGTTAGAAAACTGTAG
Source organism: Boleophthalmus pectinirostris (assembly GCF_026225935.1). Classification (NCBI taxonomy): domain Eukaryota; kingdom Metazoa; phylum Chordata; class Actinopteri; order Gobiiformes; family Gobiidae; genus Boleophthalmus; species Boleophthalmus pectinirostris. Next base: position 1,554,892 of record NW_026571070.1, read on the forward strand.
AGTCCAGTGGAGCTGACGTGGCCGTAAACGTCATGACGACTTCTGCGTCTAAAACTCACTTCTGTTTCTGACTTTGTCCTTTTAAATTCACAGCAAACGTCTCAAACCTTTTTCCTCTGGTGAGTTACTTTTACAAAACAAAAATACCAGAGAGATGTAAGTTTTAGCGCTCACAAGTAAAAGAGTAAATATAAAGAGCCCGGAGAGACTTCAGCTGTGTTCCGACGGCGGCGTCAACGCGTCCAGTTTACAAACGTCGTCTGTGTGGACGTGCGTCTAAGGCGTCCTGAGTTTTGGCAGCGTTGACAAAGTACATTTTGAGAGTTCAGGTGTCGAGGCTCTGGACACGCATCCAGGGCTGAACTTCTGGCGGCGGATGTGTCGTGTCAACCAATCAAGAACAACTATCCAGTGACGTAGAGACGTTATTATCCGGAAGAAGAAGAAGAAAGAGAAAGACTCGGGAATCACACCATAAACCAAGAAACTGACGCCGTGTCATTGGCAGAGTATAAATATAAACACGCCGCACGCCTCAGCTCCATGTGTTTATGAGATAAATTTAAACTAAACTAAAGTGACTCGGGAAAACACAGAACTCGCCAACCACAGCGAGTGTCTTTGTCCTGTTCGTCCACGACGGTTCCAGCACGTTTTCTGACGCCGCCGTCTGAACACAACGTTAGACTGGCACAGTTAAATGTCTATAAAATATAAACTATTATCCATTTATTAGTGCAGAAATTCGAGCATCAAAATTACACATTTACAACAGTAACAGGCGTTTAAATCCATCACATGTTAGAGAACAGAGAAAAGCCCCACAGAGAAAAACAGATGGTCTGGAGAAACCCACAGAGCTCACAGAGAAACCCGACGCTGTACGCACCTGGAGAGGAGGGGTGCATGCTGGGTACTGTAGTCTGGAGCGTGGCGTCGGGCGTCCTGGAGGGGGAGGGGCAGAGCAGAGCGGCAGAGGGGGGAGGGGCGAGGAGGCCGTTCCCGTGAACGCAGCAGTGCCACAGAGCGCCCCCTTCTGTCTGCTCAGGACGCAGCGCCACGCAGCTCCACGGCACGTCCCCGGAACCTGCAACAGTCCAGAGGCAAGTCCAACAGACTCAGACAGAGCAGTGCAACAGTTAGCGTCACACTTCCCCAGAGAAAGTCCATGACAGCAGCTGTAAAGTGACTCTGCAGATAAAATCCTGCTGTAGTTTTTTACGTGTTACAGTTTTTACCTGGAGTCCTGCAGCTCAGGCCGACCAGATCCACCTGCACCGCCACATCACACCACTGGGTGTCGCTCTGCACGCCCACGTCACAGCGCCGCTCCTCAGGCTCCTCCCACTGCACGCCCACGTCACAGCGCCGCTCCTCAGGCTCCTCCCACTGCACGCCCACGTCACAGCGCCGCTCCTCAGGCTCCTCCCACTGCACGCCCACGTCACAGCGCCGCTCCTCAGGCTCCTCCCACTGCAGGCCCACGTCACAGCGCCCCCCACAGGCCTGCGCCCCCAGGTCTGCGCCGCTCCCCTCCTCCATCTGAGACGAGAGACACGGGCCACGTTTACATCAGGTTTTTTATTCTGAAGAAAGATGAAGAAAACTGGGACATGTTTCCAAACGTTTTCCTGGTTTGTGATTCTCAGATCAGATAAAGTTTTGTTTTATTCTCTCTGTATTTGACTCCTGTTTGTTCTTCTGTCAGTTTTGGGAGAGACCAGAGGAAACCCACACACAGGCAGAACAAGTAAAGAAGAAACTGAGAAACAGGATGAGATGGGACTAAGGAGAGGGGGAGGGGTCAGGTGAGGGAGAGAGGGGGAGGGTCAGGTGAGGAGAGGGGAGGGGTCAGGTGAGGAGAGGGGGAGGGGTTAGGTGAGGAGAGAGGGGAGGGGTCAGGTGGGGGAGGGGTTAGGAGAGGGGGAGGGGTTAGGTGAGGAGAGGGGGAGGGGTCAGGTGGGGGAGGGGTTAGGTGGGAGAGGGGTTAGGTGAGGAGAGGGGGAGGGGTCAGTGGGGGAGGGTTAGGTGAGGAGAGGGGGAGGGGGTTAGGTGAGGAGAGGGGGAGGGGTCAGATGGGGGAGGGGTCAGGTGAGGAGAGGGGAGGGGTCAGGTGGGGGAGAGGGTCAGGTGAGGAGAGGGGAGGGGTCAGGTGGGGGAGGGGTTAGGTGAGGAGAGGGGAGAACATGTTTCCTGTAGTTTTAATTGGAGCATGTGGACCTGCAGGGAAAGACGAGCTGTAGTTTTAAAGCGGCCGTTTATGTTAAATATGTAAATTAAATATTTGTGAGTCATTAGCGCTGGTTCAGCTGTGACACGTTTCTCTACTCGCTTCGATCCGACGCTCGGGTCTCGTGTTTGTTCATCTTTTGTTTCTGTCTGAAAATGTCTGTTGTGAGTCTGAAGACGAGGAGGTCACAGCGAGACAACGGACAAAACTAAAACGACATGATGGAACATTGGAGAGTTTAACTTTATACATTTACCAGAGTGTCCCGGAGCGTCCCGGAGCGTCCCAGAGTGTCCAGAGCGTCCCGGAGCGTCCCAGAGTGTCCCAGAGTGTCCCAGAGTGTCCCAGAGTGTCCCAGAGTGTCCCAGAGTGTCCCAGAGTGTCCCAGAGTGTCCTGGAGTGTCCTGGAGCGCAGCTGTGAGACACGAGGACGAACACAGACTCTGAGTTTCATTTATTATATTTAAACTCCAACAGCACAAACTTTAAACCATGTTCTAATGTTCTAATGTTCTAATGTTCCTCGTCACACAGAGCTGCACTTGTGTTTGTTTCATTCACATGTTTGAGTAACTCTTATGTCTGTTACATGTCCAAACCTCCAAACGCTCTGCTCCACCTTGTGATGTCATGAAGTGGTAGTTTAAGTTCTCAGCTCCTTTTCCCTTTAGTTGAGTCGAGATCAGCGACTCCAGAACTGAAATGATCCAGATGATTCTAGCGAAGGTGTGTGGAGTTTAAAAACACAGTGGAGCACTTCCTGTATCACCACATGATGACATCACAAGGTGGAACAGAGAGTTTTCAGTTTAAAGGTTTGTGTGTCAAACGTGTGAATGAAACAAACCCAACACACACACTGTGTGTGATGAGTCTGCACGAGCGCACAGCAGCGTCAGAAAGTCTCTCGTGCGTGTGTCTCGTGCGTGCGCTTTTGTTTGTGTTACTAAACACATGCCCCGCGTGCACGCGCACAGGGCCCTCGCGCGCGCTCCCGGGACATTAGTGCAGGTTAAACTCCGCAGAATCTCCCGAACTGCACCAATGTGAACACGACCAAACACACGTGCAACACACACGCGCACACGGCGGCTGTAGCACGAGCCCGCCGCGCGCTCACCGGGCATTTACATGACTATTTGCGTGAGTATTTACGTGAGTCTGTGCGGGAGTATTTGGTGTAAAAAGTGTAAGTTTTGTGTCGGTTCTCACCGTAAACTTGTGCTCGCGCGGCTCAGTGCACGGTCCGCGCACACGCCATGTTTCTGCGGGAAAAGCGGCTCAAAAGTGCAGAAAAGTCACAGAGATGCGACAGAAAAGAGGAGATTTTTGTGCAAAAGTAGCTCCGTGTGTGCGCCGTGAGCGGAAGGACAACAACAAAAGCGTCTGCGGCCGAAGAACAGCGCCGCCGCAGGACAGGAGGAGAACTGCACCGCGCTCACCACACTTAACGTCTCCCGTTTTGTCCACGTGAACCGTCCGGGTGAAACGTCCACGTGAAACGTCCAGGTGAAACGGACCATGGTCATGACTCAAAGTTAGTTTGTTTTTATTTTTTGCTGGTACAATCAGGTCGACATTTTTTATTTGCTTTGAGACACACTGAGTGACACATAAGACATGATTATATAAATGTATATGCACGGTATGTTTATTTTATTGTTTTATATTATATAATATTGTATTAATACGTTGTTGTGTTATATGTTTGAATCAGAGTCTGGTTGTTTTTGTTGTTTTTTCAGACATTTTCTGATGCATTTGATCTTAAAGACTCTGATGAGTTAAATCACGTGACACACGAGCTGCTTCTGTGTGCAGCAGTAAAGTTCACTCTGTAACCTTCATGCGTCCGTGAGCGTCCTGTGGACAAACGTCACAGAGTCGTGTCTGCTCACGTTTACATCATGTTTACATCACGTTTACATCATTTTAACTTTTTCATACAAAACAAGAGACACTGGAGTTTTCACTCTTAGTTTTCATTTTCTCTCTTACCCGGGGATGGAGAGTCTGTGCACGTGCGCGTGCACGCACATGGCTCATTTACATATGATTACACACGAAAACACTGATGGTGCTGAACTTTTTAGTTTGTGTCGTGGCGTTTTCTCAGATTGTGTTTTTCAAGTCCCAGGATGTGGATCGACAACAAAACAAAATCGGGTTTGTTAATGTAGAGGAGCAGAAGACAAACAGACTGAGCTGCACTTTCTTGTTCTTGTGGTTTTACACAAACATCATGTCTTGGTCTTTGCAGTGGAAGGTGTTTCTTGATGAACAGTTGGAGACTTTCACTTTGGCGTTGACTTTTTATTTCATAACTGAGGTTGAGCTCCTTCCTGTAGATCAATCCTGCCCATCACCTTCACCTTTCACTATTTTTCAATTCTGTTGGGAAGAGAAACAGTTTGAACGGAGGTTTGAGTCACACACACATGTACCAACTTAAATCTGTCTTTTATCTTGTAGCTTTAAAGTTATATTTATAGGTTTGATTTAGTCAGTCAAGATCAAAGTGCCTCCTGCTGCTAGAATAAAAAGTACATCTGTAAATGATTCTGTAAATCTGTAAATATTGTCATGTTGAATAAAACGTGTAATGTTTTTTTTTTTCTTTCTAATTTCTACACATGTTTCTCAAACTAAATTATGAAATGTGGGGAAATCTGACGGTTGTGATAGACTTTGGAATTTTTTACTTTTGACTGAGTTTTACAGAAGAAAACCAAAACCCAGTGGCTCAGAGCAGCGGCGCCCTCTGCTGGAGGACGAGGAAAACAAGAACCAGATTCACAATATTCAAACACGACAAACACAAGTTACAAAATATACTGCTTTTTTTGTTTTGTTTTGTTTGTTTGTTTTTGTTTGCCCGTAAACCAGGTGTCCTTTTTTGATAACTGTGACCAGATTTGTGATTTATTGAAATTTCAGATAAATTTTAATTTGATTTCATTTTTGAGTCTCAGTCTCTTATTTTTAAATACGTTGAAAACAAATTTTTCTTTGCTAAGTCCCACTTGATTGTTTTATGGGATAGGCTCTTTAATAGTTTTTTTTGTTTGTTTGTTTTTTTCCAGAACGCGAGATCGCTGTAGTTGTTACGTCATCACTGGCTCATGTTCGTTGTCACGTGGGAGGGCGGCAGAAATACGCTGCAAAAAAACGCCAAATCAATCTAAAAACCACTTCGGCGACATATAGAAGCCCACACATCTCTGAGAAGGTAGAAAGCTCTGAAAAGTTGATTTTGCATGAGATGGGCCCTTTAATGGAGGCAAGAGTCTGAAGTTTGGAGAAAAAGTGACGTCATTACGTTGCTTCTGCCCATGACTTTACATTACAGCTGTAAAATACGTGTTGGGGCGCAGGGCCGGGGGGCCACATGAACTCAAGTGATTGGTCTGAATAAACATGAACACACACTTCCCCCCAGCCCCAACTCTGCACTGACACTGACACTGTCACTGCTCCAGGCCCGTGCACGGACAACAGCAGAGCTGTGGGTTATACAGTTGAGGACGAGTTCAACTTCAAGTCAAAGTGCTTCTGGGGAACAGTTTTAGGAAGTAAAACATCTTCTCTTCAGCAGGATTCTTCTGCCAAGCAAGAAAAGAAGCATGAAGCTGAAAAGAAGCATCTGGCTGTGGTGAAATCCTCCGGCTCTTGTATCGAGTATCATAATGATTAAGTATTTTCTGTTTTTATCTGCAATTGAAGTTCTGTATGAATTATGTTTATTCACATTAATTGGCATTAAAGTTCATGAGAGGCTCGTTTGTTTTCCTCCAGAAAGAGGCGGGAACATTTCTCAGTCAAGTTCCCGGATGTTCCGCTCTGACGTAAACACAAATGTGTAAATGTAATTATCATTTTTAACTTTAAATATAAATGCAGGTGTACAAAATACAGTATGTCTTTATACAGACTGTGATCAACGATGCCCTCCCCCTCTGTGTGTGTGTGTGTGTGTGTACATGTGTGTGTGTGTACGTGTGTGTTGTGTATGTGTGTGTGTGTATATATGTGTGTGTGTGTATATGTGAGTATGTGTATATGTACATGTGTGTGTTGTATGTGTGTGTGTTTTGTGTATATGTGTGTGTGTACATGTGTGTGTGTGTGTACATGTGTGTGTGTGTGTGTGTATGTGTGTGTGTGTACATGTGTGTGTATATGTGTGTGTATGTGTGAGTATGTGTATATGTGTGTGTATGTGTGTGTGTGTGTACAGGTGTGTGTGTGTATACGTGTATATATGTGTGTGTTGTGTGTATATATGTGTGTGTGTTTTGTGTGTATATGTGTGTATGTGTGTATATGTGTGTGTGTGTGTGTGTATGTGTGTGTGTGTATATGTGTGTGTGTATGTGTGTGTGTGTGTGTGTGTATGTGTGTGTGTATATGTGTATATATGTGTGTGTGTATGTGTGTGTGTATATGTGTGTGTTGTGTATGTGTGTGTGTGTATATATACGTGTGTATGTGTGTGTCGTATGTGTGTGTGTGTGTGCATCACAGAATCACACTTTCTCATGTTTCCATGTAAAATCATTTGACAGTTTTTATTATTTCTTCATTTACAAAAAGATAAACCAAAGTTTTGTTTCTACAGAGAGTTTGGGCGTGTGAGCGGCGCCCGCGTCACACGTACATTCAGTCATCAGACCAGACAGGCCACGCCCACATCACGCCAATGTCACGCCAAAGTGTGCCGCCGACGCACACGAGCGAGCCCTGGGGTTTCTGATCCGTTCTAATGTTTCCTCCTCAGAAACAGAGCTGGACTTGTGTTTTGTTTCATCTGTAATCATCTCCAAAAGCTCCAAACGCTCTGCTCCACCTTGTGATGTCACGAGGTGGTCGTTCTCCAGCTCCTCTCAGCTCCAGCGGGTCCGTTTGTGACGAGGAAACCGCACTAGAACATCAGAAAACAGAGCCACACGGGCCCTTTAAAGCTTCACTGCGGAACATTCCCGGCGAGCGCTCGGTAACGCCTCGTCAGAAAAGTTCCGCAGTGCGTCTTTAAGTCCAGACGTGAGCGCGGCCTGCTGTGTTTCCCAGAGGGGGCGATAGAGGGCGCCACACACACACACAAAGCACTACTCCAGAGTCTACAGAGCACCACGACTATCTACAATCTCCTCTGAAATCTCTGAAATCATCTGAAATCATCTGAAATCATCTGAAATCATCTGAAATCATCTCTCCGGGTTTGAGGGACGCAGCTCCAGGGACAGAGTCAGAAAATATGAGAACAACCAGAGGACGGACAGGAACTAAGGTGGAGTTTCAGTCTAGTCCTGGTTTAGTCCTGGTCTAGTCCTGGTTTAGTCCTCCTGGTTTGGTCCCTGGTTTAGTCCTGGTTTGGTGCTAAATTAGGCCCAGTTCAGTCTCTGGCTTAGTCCCGGTTTAGTCCCATTTTAGTCCTCTTTTGGTCCCGGTTTAGTCTCTGTTCAGTCTTTGTTCAGTCCTGGTCTGGACCTGGTTTAGTCCTGGTTCAGTCCTAGTTTAGTGCTGGTTTAGTCCTGGTTCAGTCTCGGTTTAGTCCTGGTTTAGTCCTGGTTCAGTTCTCAGACTCTGGTCCCTGTGGCTTTTTGTTTCACACAGAACATTTGTTTTTGTTTTTATTTTTTACAGGTTTTCATCTCTACACATTTACAGACTCGCTCACGATGAGGTAATGTGGTCCTGAACCTGCAACCTGGAAACTCAGCACCTGGACTGGGCTGGACCGGCGGGAGTCCGGGTTTAGTCCGGGTTTAGTCCGGGTTTGTGTAGTATGGATTGGCACATACTTCAGAGTTTTTCTCACTGGTTTGTTTAGCTTAGTTCTGGTTTAGTCCTGGTCTAGTCCTAGTCTTGTCCTAGTCTAGTCTTGATCAAGTCCTGGTCTAGTGATGTTTTGGCACATTGCACATTATGTTAAACATTTTGACCTGGTTTCATTTTGAATAGTTGGTCAAATAATTTTTTAGTCCTGGTTCAGTCCTGGTTCAGTCCTGGTTCAGTCCTGGTTCAGTCCTGGTTCAGCGCTGGTCTGTGTGGATTTGGCACGGTCCGGTCCGGCTCAGTCCAGGTGTTTGGGGGAAGTCCGTCTTAAATCGAGTTGAATGTGAAATAAAAACCGTAGAAAATTGTACAAATGAAACGGTGATGTCAGAAAAACGTAGAAAAGTTTGAGGTATCAGTGTTTGAGGTCGGCGAGTGTGGACCGGGCGGGGGGGCCGGGTGGGGGCCGGGTGGGGGGGGCCATGGGCCGGGCCGTGGACCAGACCAGACTGGGACCGGGCCGTGGACCAGACCAGACTGTGGACCGGGCCCGTGGACCGGGCGGGGGACCGGGTGGAGGGGCCGGGCCGTGGGCAGGCGCGAGAACCCCACGCCACTCACATTATACACAACAAAAACTCCTCTCTCCTCCTCGCTCCTCGGCCGCGCCGCATTTCTCTTTCCTCGCTTCCTTCTCCTTAGTTTCTCTCCTTGATCCCTCCATTTTTCAACTGTCAATCAAAAGTGACGTTCCAAAGAAAATCACAGAGTGAAGAAGAAAAACCTGAGGAGACTTCAAGAGCCGACGCAGAGAAAACAATCAAACTTTACTGTCAGTGAGGAGGTTATGTCCTGTCTCCTCCCTGTGTCTCCTTGTCTCCTCTCCTCCCTGTCTCCTTGTCTCCTCTCCTCCTGTCTCCTTGTCTCCTCTCCTCCCTGTGTCTCCTCTCCTCCCTGTGTCTCCTTGTCTCCTCTCCTCCCTGTGTCTCCTTGTCTCCTCTCTCCCTGTCTTGTCCTCCCTGTGTCTCCTCTCCTCCCTGTGTCTCCTCTCCTCCCTGTGTCTCCTTGTCTCCTCTCCTCCCTGTGTCTCCTTGTCTCCTCTCCTCCCTGTGTCTCCTTGTCTCCTTGTCTCCTCTCCTCGCTGTGTCTCCTGTCTTCTTAGGGAAACCAGATGAAATTGACTGAAATTTTGGACTTGATTGTAATTTTCGGGACAACAGCTTAGATTCTGGGACAGCCCTGAATTTTTCAGGACATCTGGTCACCCTGTCTCTCCTCCTCCTCCTTCTCTCTCCTCTGCACCTCTCCTCTCTCCTCCCTCCTCGCTCTTCCCTGTGTCTCCTTGTCTCCTCCCTCCTCTCTGTGTCTCCTCTGTGTCTCCTCTGTGTCTCCTCTGTGTCTCCTCTGTGTCTCCTCTGTCTCCTCTGCGTCTCCTCTGCGTCTCCTCTGTGGATGTTCTCGCCCATTTCCTGTAGAATCGAGGAGAAGAATCAAAAAGAACCAAACAAGGAAAGAGAAACGAGACATGTCCTCCTGTGGATCAGGATCAGCAGTGGCAGGTGCAGCTGCGGCAGGTGCGGCAGGTGCAGCTGCGGTCGTGGAAACCGGTACGGCAACACGGAGGGACAAAAAGAGTCAAAACTCAAAACAGCAAAGGTTTGGTCCCAGATTAAATGGAGCAGAAATATGAGAAATACATCAAGACTTTTGACACTTATGAAGCAAATACTGGCCCAGACCTGGTCTAGACCAGTTCTAGACCAGGTTCAGACCTGGCCCAGACCTGGTTTGGACCTTCTGGATGGAGCTGGATGAACATTATCAGAAGAGCTTTATTCATGTGTAAATATAAAAGAAACTTCATGGATTTGTGTCCAAAGTCAAAAGTCGTGATTCATTTCTGTTTTTCAAAATAAAATTCACATTAAAATGATGTTTCACAGTTGCTCTCACGTGCACGGCTAGAGTGAGTGTGTTACAAGACCTGGTTTAGGCCTGGTTTAGTCCAGATCAAGACCTGGTTCATGTGTCATTACTTTATCCACGTTTAGAACCAGTTAAACCCAGATTTGGTCCAGGTTTAGTCCAGTTTAAAACCTGGTTTAGTCTTGATTTCCTGGCCTTGTCTTGATTCTGGCTCAAGTTATAAATATTCCAGTCCTGGTCCAGTCCTGGTCCAGTCCTGGTCCAGTCCTGGTCCAGTCCTGGTCCAGTCCTGGTCCAGTCCTGGTCCAGTTAAGTCCTGGTGTAGTTGTAAATACAGTACTTACAAGTGAAATTGTGCGTTCTTTTTCCTTTCGTCCAGTTAAAGTTGATTCTGAGGGGCTGACAGGTGCAGACAGGTGCAGGAGGACAGCTGCCTCCTGCACCTGTCTGCACCTGTCAGCCCCTCAGAACCGTAGCACCAATTGGATCCGGTTTGGTTCAGTCGATTCCTCCTCCAGTTCTCATAACACACCCAAGCTTATTCAGTTTTACACCAGCGGGACGGCAGCCAATCGGCTTTGAGCACCCTCGGATAAGTCCCGCCTTCTTTGTTTTTTACCTGAGAAAAGTGACCAATCAGACACTGTGGCCGGCTCTGAGCGCGGCCAATCGAATCTCTGCGTGCACAGCGTTTACTTCCTGCTTCTCAAACGTGTTTAACAGAAGAAAAAACGCGAGTGAGACGAAGAAGAAGCAGGTTTAACAAAGTGACGGAGGAAAAAGACTGAAACCAAATAAACCTGGACTGAGACTAGACCTGGATCTAAACCAGAACTAAACCAGGACTAAACCAGAACTAAACCAGAACTAAACCAGAACTAAACCAGAACTAAACCAGGACTAAACCAGAACTAATCTGAGTCTGAAACAGGTTTAAATCAAGACTAAACCTGGATCTGGAATGAAGTGAAATCAGGTTTAGACAAGATCTAAACTGAACCTTAAACCCAGGTCTAAACCAGGAGTAAACCAGGTCTAAACCAGGTCTAAAACCAGGTCTAAAACCAGGAGTAAACCAGGTCTAAACCAGGTCTAAACCAGGTCTAAAACCAGGTCTAAAACCAGGTTTACACCAGGTCTAAACCAGGTCTAAAACCAGGTTTACACCAGGTCTAAACCAAGTCTAAACCAGGAGTAAACCAGGTCTAAAACCAGGAGTAAACCAGGTCTAAACCAGGTCTAAAACCAGGAGTAAACCAGGTCTAAACCAGGTCTAAACCAGGTCTAAAACCAGGTCTAAAACCAGGTTTACACCAGGTCTAAACCAGGTCTAAAACCAGGTTTACACCAGGTCTAAACCAAGTCTAAACCAGGAGTAAACCAGGTTTAAACCAGGTCTAAAACCAGATTTAAACCCAGCTCTAAAACCAGCTCTAAAACCAGGTCTAAACCAGGTCTAAACCAGGTCTAAACCAAGTCTAAACCAGGAGTAAACCAGGTCTAAACCAGCTCTAAACCAGGTCTAAAACCAGGTCTAAAACTAGGTCTAAACCCGGTCTAAAACCAGCTCTAAACCAGGTCTAAAACCAGGTCTAAACCAGGTCTAAACTAGGTCTAAACCAGGAGTAAACCAGGTCTAAACCCGGTCTAAAACCAGGTCTAAACCAAGTCTAAAACCAGGTCTAAAACTAGGTCTAAACCAGGTCTAAACCCGGTCTAAAACCAGCTCTAAAACCAGCTCTAAACCAGGTCTAAAACCAGGTCTAAACCAGGTCTAAATCAGGTCTAAACCAGGAGTAAACCAGGTCTAAACCCGGTCTAAAACCAGGTCTAAAACCAGGTCTAAACCCGGTCTAAAACCAGGTCTAAAACCAGGTCTAAACCCGGTCTAAAACCAGGTCTAAACCTGTGTTTTCTGCTCAGAGCTCCTCCTCCTCCTCGTCCGTCACTTTTCTAAACCGACCTCGACTCAAACTCGTCGTTCTCGAACTGAAATCGAGCTGGAGCCAAAGTCCACGAGAAGAAGGTCCCAGAGTCCACGAGAAGAAGGTCCCAGAGTCCACGAGAAGAAGGTCCCAGAACAGTCTTCGGAGGCTGCAGCATCGAGTACAAAACAAAAGCCCACGGCGTTTAGTCCAGGTACAAAAGTGGAGTGCGATTCCGCTGAGGTACTGAAGGTGGACCTGAAATCTGCTGCACGGGAATCAAACATGAGACCAGGTACAAAACCAAACAGGAAAAGTCCCAAAATATCAAAGCAAAATATAAAAAATAAGAGTCTTTCGGGGTTAAAATAGCAGCTCTGACGCCGTTCGAATGCACCAGTGAAATGAGCTCAGCCAAAAAGCACCTCAGCGCCTCCTGCTGGACACTCAAACAAACAGTTCAACTTCACGCACACTAAATAGAATCTCTACGTCTGATCTCGGAAATTTAGGGACCAAAATTTCTCTAATATTTACGTCGTGTTGATACTTTGCAGCTGATGTCGTCGTCGTCGTTCTCTGGGGGGGTGACGCTAACAGGAGGCACTGCTCTGTCGGAGGTTTTGTTTTGACACAATCTGACCACAAAAACCCGACTTAAAAACAAAACTCTCTCACGTAAAACTGATCACAGGGAAATGAAACTGTGCTCTTTGAATCACTTTGGGATTTTTATTTTTTCAGATTACTGTATTTTCCGCACTATAGGGCGCGCTTAAAATCCTTTCATTTCATCAAAAATCGACTGCGCGCCTTATAATCCAGACGCCTTATATATGAATTTATTGGTTTGTCTTAGTACGACTTTAGTAAACTACAAAGCCGCTCCACTTGCAGCGTTACGGCTCCAGTAGTCAGGAGCATCAGTATTGTGAACGTGTTAAATAAAGTTTGACTGATTTATCGAACTGTTGTGTTTCTTTTAATGCGTCTTATTGTCCGGTGCCGTTTATTTGTGAAAAAAATTTAAAAAATAGACCATTCAGTGACAGAGCGCCTGATAATCCAGAGCCCCTCTAGTGCGCAGAATATGGTATTTGAAATCTTTCTGGCAGTGTTTGTTCGTGTGCAGGCGACCGGGGTTTTCAAAATCAAAAACTGGGACTTGGAACCATTTTTTAAAATAATAAAATAGTGAAACGAGTGCGTGATTTAAAAAATGTGTGAGTCAGGACAGTCACATTCTCTCTGAGTTCGTCTGATCCCGTCAGGTTTCAGGACTGGGACCGTCCTGGAGAAACAGGGACCGGCCTGGACTCTCTCAATGTGTCCTCAGTGTCAACATTCTGCCATAGACACGCACGCAGAACTCCCCCAGCGCGACGTCACTGCAAAGTATCAAGGACCTACACAAATCTACCAATAAAATGAATTTCATTAAAATAATATGAATTAATTTGCTACGACATTTTAAGTTTTAAGCTCAGGCCAAAAACTCAAAGTTGACTAAAGGAAGGGCATCTGGTTTAAAATATTCAATCCATTTCAATCTTCAGTCTCTTTCAATAAAATTATCATCTAGTCGTATTCAAATCTATTTACAAAATTCATTGAGGCTTGAATGCAGAAAAAGTGTCTAGTATTTAAAAAAAAAAAAAGAAGCTAAAACTACTTCTGTAATTTTGGAATAAATAAAACAATTAATTCTACGAATTAAAAAAATATATACAATTTAGAGTTTGAATTTGATAAAAACAAGATAAACTCTGGTCAGTGTGAGTGTGCATTTTGGCTGAAATGTTCTGAAAATGGTTGAAAATGTAAAAATCCTCTGAGAAACATGTTGAAGTTGTAGCTGATGAGTTTTCTTCAAAAATAAAAATCAGAAATGTGTTTAAAAATCGCGCCGTAATCTCGTTCGGGTTCATATACTGGACTCTTTGGGCGGGAGGTCGTTGTTGGTCACCGTGGAGACGAGCAGGGGGGCGTGGTCTGAACAGGAAGTGACGCGGATCTGGCAGATTCGCTCCTCGACGCATCCGGCGGAAAGACGAGCCTCGGCGTCGTGGTCCCAGCACTCCTCCACCGTCTCACACAGCTGCGCCAGACCCTAGGACCAGAGACCGGGTTTAGACCGGGACTAGACCGGGTCTAGACCAGGACTAGACCAGGACTAGACCAAAACTAAACCAGAACTAAACCAAGACTAAACCTGCACTCCTCCACTGTCTCACACAGCTGTGCCAGACCCTAGGACCAGAGACCGGGTTTAGACCAGGACTAGACCGGGACTAGACCGGGACTAGACCGGGACTAGACCGGGACTAGACCAGGACTAGACCAGGACTAGACCAGGACTAGACCAGGACTAGACCAGGACTAGACCAAAACTAAACCAGAACTAAACCAAGACTAAACCTGCACTCCTCCACTGTCTCACACAACTGCGCCAGACCCTAGGACCAGAGACCAGCAGGACTAAACCAGGTCTAAAGCAGGACTAGACCAGGACTAGACCACAATTAGACCAGGACAAGACCAGGTGTAAGTCAGGTCTAAACTAGGACTAAACCAGGACTAAAGCAGGACTAAACCAGGACTAAACCAGGACTAAACCAGGACTCACCGTGTGTTTGAGCCACTGCTCTTTGAAGGCTGGTCTGAGTTTCTTGTGGACCACGATCTCCTGAAGATCCTCCAGAGACGGATGCTGCCCCACCTCCTCCTCAAACGGGAGCAGGTACTCGTCCACAGGACCTGCACAGAACCAGACCAAGACCAGGGTTAGGACTAGAGACCAGAGACCAGGGTGAGACCAGGCTGTGTGTCAGATGCCCTCCCGTCCTCTTGGGTAGGTCTTGTCTCGTCATGTTTTCTGCTGATGTTACAAGTTGTTGGGTAGTTTCTATTTACGTAACCGAGAAGACATATTTGTAGTTCTTATGTGAGCCTGGAGGTTTGTAGTCTTTATGTGAGCAGACATGTTTATAGTCCAGTACATGGGCAGGCATGTTTGTAGTCCTTTTATGAGGTCAGACATGTTTGTAGTCCTGTACGTGGGCAGACATGTTTGTAGTCCTTTTATGAGGTCAGACATGTTTGTAGTCCTGTACGTGGGCAGACATGTTTGTAGTCCTTTTATGAGGTCAGACATGTTTGTAGTCCTGTACGTGGGCAGACATGCTTGTTGTCCTTTTATGAGGTCAGACATGTTTGTAGTCCTGTACATGAGGTCAGACATGTTTGTAGTCCTGTACATGAGGTCAGACACGTTTGTAGTCCTGTACATGAGGTCAGACATGTTTGTAGTCCTGTATGTGAGGTCAGACATGTTTGTAGTCCTTTTATGAGGTCATACATGTTTGTAGTCCTTTTATGAGGTCAGACATGTTTGTAGTCCTGTACGTGGGCAGACATGTTTGTAGTCTTTTTATGAGGTCAGACATGTTTGTAGTCCTGTACGTGGGCAGACATGCTTGTTGTCCTTTTATGAGGTCAGACATGTTTGTAGTCCTGTACATGAGGTCAGACACGTTTGTAGTCCTGTACATGAGGTCAGACATGTTTGTAGTCCTGTACATGAGGTCAGACACGTTTGTAGTCCTGTACATGAGGTCAGACATGTTTGTAGTCCTGTATGTGAGCAGACATGTTTGTAGTCCTTTTATGAGGTCAGACATGTTTGTAGTCCTTTTATGAGGTCAGACATGTTTGTAGTCCTGTACGTGGGCAGACATGTTTGTAGTCCTGTATATGAGCAGACATGTTTGTAGTCCTATATATGAGCAGACATGTTTGTAGTCCTGTACGTGGGGAGACATGTTTGTAGTCCTGTACATGGGCAGACATGTTTGTAGTCCTGTACGTGAGCAGACATGTTTGTAGTCCTGTACGTGAGCAGACATGTTTGTAGTCCTGTATGCGAGCAGACATGTTTGTAGTCCTTTTATGTGAGCAGACATGTTTGTATTCCTACCGTCGGCGGCCTTGCAGCGGGACACGAGCTCCCACAGCACGAGGCCGAGCGCGTACATGTCGATTCTGAGGAACGAGTCTCTCTGGAAGTTTATGGCTCCTTCCAGAACCTCCGGGGCCATGTACCGCCGCGTGCCCACCTGCGCACACCAACACCACAGGAGCCGTGTGAGAACGTAAAAGTCCGAGTCGGTGCGTCTGCGGCGGCGTTCCGCTCACCTGTCCGTGCGTTTCTCCAGGAGGAATCCCGGGCTCAAACAGAACCGCCAAACCGAAGTCTCCGATCACAGCGGTGAGGTCCGAGCGCAGCATCACGTTCTTACTCTTAAAGTCCCTGAAAACACAACGCACACTGAGCACAAAAGACCAGGACTAGACCAGGACTAGACCAGGACTAGACCAGGACTAGACCAGGACTAGACCAGGACTGAACCAGGACTGAACCAGGACTAAACTGTTCTTATGTTATTTCTTTGTCACAAACAGATCTGGAGTTGTTTTGTTTCATTCACACATGTTTAGAGTTCTTCTCTCAAACTATAAACACTCTGTTCCACCTTGTGACGTCATCATGTTGTGATACAGGAAGTCCTCCGCTGTGTTTCTAAACTCCACACACCTTCACTAGAATCATTTGGATTATTTTAAACCTGGAAATGTCGATCTTAACTGAACTAAAGGGAAAAGGAGCTGTTCACTTACTGTTAAACTACACTTCATGACATCACAAGGTGGAACAGAGTGTTTGGAGTTTTGAAGATGTAGACAGACTCATAATCAACAAACATGTGAATGAAACAAAACACAACTAGGAACCAACATTACTAAAGCAGGATTTAAAGTGCTAAAGCAGGACTAAACCAGGACTAAACCCAGTCCCCTCTGACCTGTGGGCGATGGCGGGTTTGGGTCCGTCCTTGGTCCGGGGCAGGTCTTCGTGGAGGAAGGCGAGACCTCGGGACATGGACTCAGCGATGACGCACAACTCAGACCAACTCACCACACTCCCCTTTAAGAAGTCACACAGAGAACCCTGAGGACAGACAGGGGGACAGGTGAGACAGGTGAGGCAGGTGAGGCAGGTGAGGCAGGTGAGACAGGTGAGGCAGGTGAGGCAGGTGAGACAGGTGAGACAGGTGAGGCAGGTGAGGCAGGTGAGGCAGGAGAGACAGGTGAGACAGGTGAGACAGGTGAGACAGGTGAGACAGGTGAGGCAGGTGAGACAGGTGAAACAGACACTAGGGACAGTAGGGGGCAGTGTGGAGCCCATCCAGGAGTCATTTTACAATCTCCTCCTGCTCCTGCTCCTCCTCAGTGGACCAGAGCAGGAGGAGGTCTGGTGTGAGGAGCAGGAGGAGGAGCAGGAGTGAGAGGAGGTGTTGTGTGTGAGCAGGAGGAGCAGGAGGAGCAGGAGGAGGAGAGGAGGTCTGGTGGGAGGAGCTTCGTACCCGCTGGTGAAACTCGGTGATGAGCCAGAGTTCTGCGTCCAGGGGGCCTCCTCGTCTCTCTGCTCCCACAAACCTCAGGATGTTCTCGTGTCTCAGACCCGGAGTCGAGAAGATCTGATGCTCGTTCTCCCACGAGGCTTTGTTCTGAAGAAAGACCAGACAAAGACCAGGGTTTAGACCGGGTTTAGACCAGACAAAGACCAGGGTTAGACCAGACAAAGACCAGGGCTCGACCAGAGAAGAGACCAAAGTAAAGACCAGGATTAGACCAGGCTTACACCAAGACCAGGATTTAGATCAGACTTAGACCAGGACACAACAGAGACTAAAGCTGGTTTAAAATCAGGACTAAACGTGGACTAGAGCAGGACTAGAGCAGGACTAGAGCAGGACTAGAGCAGGACTAAACTTGGACTAAACTAGGTCAAAATAGGGCATAAACAAAGACTAAACCAGGACCTAAACCAGGACCTAAACCAGGACCTAAACCCAGCGCACTGACCTGGATGGGGAAGATCTTGACGGCCACGTACTCGTTGATCATCTGGGCTCTCCACACGCAGCCGAAGCGCCCCCTGGCCTTCACCTCCAGTAACTGCAGCGGTTTGAGTCCGAGCAGCGGCGAGGGGGGCGGGGCCGGATCCTGGGGGCGGGGCATAAGTTTACATTTAAATTATTTCAAATGGAAATGATTAAATAATGGGGGGGTTTCGGTGTCTGTGTGTGGTTGTGTTGTGTGCTTTTGTGTGGTGGTGTTGTGTGTAGTTGTGTGTAGTTGTGTTGTTGTGTGTTGTTGTGTTGTGTGTAGTTGTGTTGTTGTGTGTTGTTGTGTTGTGTGTAGTTGTGTTGTGTGTTGTTGTGGTGTTGTTGTGCGTTGTTGTTGTGTTGTTGTGTGTCTGTGTGCATTGTTGTGTGTTGTTTGTGTGTTTGTTGTGTTTGTTGTCTGTGTGTGTTGTTGTGTTGTGTGTGTGTTGTGTGTTGTTGTTGTGTTGTTGTGTGTAGTTGTGTTGTTGTGTGTTGTTGTGGTGTTGTTGTGCGTTGTTGTTGTGTGTTGTTGTGTTGTTGTGTGTCTGTGTGCGTTGTTGTGTGTTGTTTGTGTGTTTGTTGTGTGTCTGTGTGTGTTGTTGTGTGTTGTTGTGGTGGTGTTGTGCGTTGTTGTTGTGTTGTTGTGTGTCGTTGTGTTGTTGTGTTGTGTTGTGTGTGTGTTGTGTGTGTGTGTGTTGTTGTGCGTTGTTGTGTGTTGTTGTGTGTGTTGTGTGTGTTGTTGTGTTGTTGTTGTTGTTGTTGTTGTTGTGTTGTTTGTGTGTTGTGTGTGTGTGTGTGTTGTGTTGTTGTGTGTGTTGTGTTGTGTTGTGTGTGTTTGTGTGTTGTGTGTAGTGTGTTTGTTGTGCGTTGTTGTGTGTGTTGTGTTGTGTGTGTGTGTGTGTTGTGTGTTGTTGTGTGTGTTGTGTGTGGTTGTGTGTTGTTGTGTTGTTGTGTACCTCCATGACGTCCACGTGTCCGTAGGGGGGTTTTCGGTGTTGGTGTGTTGTTGTTTGTGTGTTGTTTGTGTGGTTGTTGTGTGTCTGTGTGTGTTGTTGTGTGTTGTTGTGGTGGTGTTGTGTGTTGTTGTGTGTTGTGTACCTCCATGACGTCCACGTGTCCGTAGGGGGGTTTTCGGTGTCGGTACATCCACACGGCCGTGAGCAGAACCACACAGAGCAGCAGAACCGGAACCAAACACAACAACAACAACTTGAGCAGCCCCACCGACGCAGGACGAGCTGAAACACAAACGCACAACACACACACACACACACACACACACTACAGTCAGGACCAGGACCAGGACCAGGACTGAACTGAACCCGGACTAAACCCGGACTAAACCCGGACTGTGTGGGACTCACGTGGGCTGGGCGGGTCGGGGAGGTGGGTGAACTTCTCGTTGCAGAAGTTTCCTTCACAGCAGCAAAAGAAAACCTGAGGAGAATCTTCAGTCGCTACACACTCCTGTCTGAAACACACAACACACACAATAAACACACAACACACACACAATAAACACACACACACACACACACACTCCTGTCTGAAACACACAACACACACAATAAACACACAACACACACACACTGTCTGAAACACACAACACACACAATAAACAACACACACACACACTCCTGTCTGAAACAACAACACACACAAAACACACACACACACACAACACACACACACTCCTGTCTGAAACACACAACACACACACAATAAACACACAACACACACACACTCCTGTCTGAAACACACAACACACACAATAAACACACAACACACACACACTCCTGTCTGAAACACACAACACACACACAATAAACACACAACACACACACACTCCTGTCTGAAACACACAACACACACACAATAAACACACAACACACACACACTCCTGTCTGAAACACACAACACACACAATAAACACACAACACACACACACTCCTGTCTGAAACACACAACACACACACAATAAACACACAACACACACACACACTCCTGTCTGAAACACACAACACACACAATAAACACACAACACACACACAATAAACACACAACACACAAACACACACAACTCCTGTCTAAACACACAACACACACAATAAACACACAACACACACACAATAAACACACAACACACACACACTCCTGTCTGAAACACACAACACACACAATAAACACACAACACACACACACTCCTGTCTGAAACACACAACACACACATAAACACACAACACACACACACTCCTGTCTGAAACACACACAACACACACATAAACACACAACACACACACACTCCTGTCTGAAACACACAACACACACACACACTCCTGTCTGAAACACACAACACACACAATAAACACACAACACACACACACACTCCTGTCTGAAACACACACAACACACACAATAACACACACACACACACACACACTCCTGTCTGAAACACACACAACACACACACAATAAACACACAACACACACACACTCCTGTCTGAAACACACACACACACACACAAACACACACACACACAACACACACACAATAAACACACAACACACACACACTCCTGTCTGAAACACACAAACACACAACACACACACACTCCTGTCTGAAACACACAACACACACAGTAAACACACAACACACACACACTCCTGTCTGAAACACACAACACACACAATAAACACACAACACACACACACTCCTGTCTGAAACACACAACACACACACAATAACACACAACAACACACACACACACTCCTGTCTGAAAACACACAAACACACACAATAACACACACAACACACACACACACTCCTGTCTGAAAAACACAACACACACAATAAACACACAACACACACACACTCCTGTCTGAAACACACACACACACACACACAATAAACACACAACACACACAATAAACACACAACACACACACACTCCTGTCTGAAACACACAACACACACAATAAACACACAACACACACACACTCCTGTCTGAAACACACACTACACACACAATAAACACACACACTCCTGTCTGAAACATCGCCTGTCTCCTCTTGTCTCCTCCCACTTCCTGCCTGCTCCTGCCCCCGCCCTCACCTGTCGTAGCCCCCGCCCTCACCTGTCGTAGCCCCCGCCCTCACCTGTCGTAGCCCCCACCCGCCCGCTCCTGCCCTCACCTGTCGTAGCCCGCTCCCGCCCTCACCTGTCGCCTCACCTGTCGTAGCAGTTGAAGTCGTCGAGCCAGCATCCTTTCTTGACGAGTTCGATGTTCCCGGTGTTGTTCCTCCAGGAGGCGTAGCAGTGCGAGCGTTTGTCCTCCTCGCCGTCGCAGCGCTCCACGCCGCTGCGGTTCGTCTGCTCCAGCTCGAAGTTCACGTTGTAGAACACGCACTCCCGAGTCTCCGCCAGGACCGCACCTGCCCCGACCGCACCCGCACCTGCCACACACAAAAAACACACAGACAGACAGTGAGGAGAGTTAGAGGAGGGTTTAACTCACAGACGTCCAGACCAAGACCAGGACCAAGACCAGGACCAGACCCAGACCGAGACCGAGACCCAGACCGAGACCCAGACCGAGACCCAGACCGAGACCCAGACCAAGACCAGGACCAAGACCCAGACCAAGACCAGGACCCACGTCCAGAGGGATTCATCTTGGCTCTGGCAGGTGCAACAGGGACCGACAGGTGGTGGGCCAGAGATTGGACCAATCATGTTGAAGCAGAGGAGGAGTTTCACTACAGGGTCTCCTCACCTCCTCACCTCATATCCTACCTCCTCACCTCATATCCTACCTCTTCACCTCATATCCTACCTCCTCACCTCATATCCTACCTCCTCACCTCATATCCTACCTCCTCACCTCGCCTCCTCACCTCATATCTTACCTCCTCACTCACCTCCTCACCTCTCTCCTCCTCACCTCTACCTCCTCACCTCATATCCTCCCTCCTCACCTCATATCCTCCCTCCTCACCTCATATCACCTCCTCATCTAT
Source organism: Boleophthalmus pectinirostris (assembly GCF_026225935.1). Classification (NCBI taxonomy): domain Eukaryota; kingdom Metazoa; phylum Chordata; class Actinopteri; order Gobiiformes; family Gobiidae; genus Boleophthalmus; species Boleophthalmus pectinirostris. Next base: position 1,576,713 of record NW_026571070.1, read on the forward strand.
CCTCCTACCTCCTCACCTCACCTCCTCACTCATCCTATCCTACCTCCTCACCTCTCCCCTCACCTCTATCCTACCTCCTCACCTCATATCCTACCTCCTCACTTCGCCTCCTCACCTCATATCCTCCTCCTCACCTCATATCCTCCTCCTCACCTCATATCCTCCTCCTACCTCCTCACCTCATATCCTACCTCCTCACCTCATATCCTACCTCCTCACCTCACACCTCTACCTCCTCACCTCATATCCTACCTCCTCACCTCATATCCTCCCTCCTCACCTTGTCTCCTCCCTCCTCACTTCGCCTCCTCCCTCCTCAACTCGCCTCCTCCACCTCACCTCGTCTCCTCCCTCCTTCACCTCGCCTCCTCCCTCCTTCACCTCGTCTCCTCCCTCCTCACCTCCGTCTCCTCCCTCCTCACCTCGTCTCCTCCCTCCTCACCTCGCCTCCTCCCTCCTCAACTCGCCTCCTTCACCTCACCTCCCTCCTCCTCCCTCCCTCCTCCTCCTCCCTCCTCCCTCCTCACTCCTCCTCACCTCACCTCTCCTCCCTCCCTCCTCACCTCGCCTCCTCCCTCCTCAACTCGTCTCCTCCCTCCTAACCTCCGTCTCCTCCCTCCTCACCTCCGTCTCCTTCACCTCGCCTCCTTCACCTCGTCTCCTCCCACCTCGCCTCCTTCACCTCACCTCCTTCACCTCACCTCCTTCACCTCATCTCCTTCACCTCGTCTCCTTCACCTCGTCCTTCACCTCATCTCCTCCCACCTCACCTCCTTTACCTCACCTCCTTCAACTCGCCTCCTTCACCTCGCCTCCTTCAACTCGCCTCCTTCACCTCGCCTCCTTCACCTCGTCTCCTTCACCTCGTCTCCTTCACCTCGTCTCCTTCACCTCGTCTCCTCCCTCCTCACCTCGCCTCCTTCACTTCGTCTCCTCCCTCCTTCACCTCGTCTCCTCCCTCCGCACCTCGCCTCCTTCACTTCGTCTCCTCCCTCCTTCACCTCGTCTCCTCCCTCCTCACCTCGTCTCCTAGCCCCTTGTTAATATTCATGAGGTCGTTGGTATGCGCGGGGGGGCGGGCCTTGTTGCCGTGGCGACGCTCAGACCTAACGAACCTCGGTCTGAATCTGACATTTACAGATTCTCAATTAAAAAGTCCAGAGAGACTCGCACAAAGTTCAGCTCCAAAACACACCAAGACGAGGAGAAGAGGAGGAAGAGGAGGAGGAGGGAGAGGAGGAGAGGAGGAGAGGAGGAGGAGAGAGAGGAGAGGAAAGAGAGAGGGAGGATAGAGAGAGCGGAGGAGGAGAGACAAGAGGAGAGAGGAAACCAACGAGGAGACGAGAGGAGGGAGGAGGAAACAGAGGAAGAGGATGGAGAGGAGAGAGGAAAGAGGGGGAGGAAAGAGGGAGGATGGAGAGAGGAAAGAAAAGAGGCGAGACAGAGAAAAGAGGAGAGAGGACAGGACAGAGAGGAGAGAAAAGAGAGGAGGAAAGAGGATGAATGAGAGGATGGAGGAGAAGAGGAGGCGAGAGGAAAGGAAACAGTGGAGGGAAAGAGAAGAGGACAGAGAAAGAAAAGAGGAGAGGGAACAGGAGGACAGAGAGAAGGAGAGGAAACAGAGGAAGAGGACAGAGAGAGGAAAAGAAAGGAGAGGAGGAGGGGAAAGAGGAGGGGAGAGGATGGAGAGGAGAAAAAGAAAGAAAAGAGGAGAGGAGATGAGGAGAGAGGGAGGAGGGAGACAGAGAGAAAAGTGAGGAGGATGAATGAATAAAACTGACAGTTTCACAGATTCTGATCCTGGAACCAAATCTAAACTAAAAACAAAATCTGAAACAATCCAGTTCAACAAACGCCCTCCCCCCGTGTGTGTCAGGTCCCCCTGTGTGTGTCAGGTCCCCCTGTGTGTGTCAGGTCCCCCCGTGTGTGTCAGGTCCCCCCGTGTGTGTCAGGTCCCCCCGTGTGTGTGTCAGGTCCCCCCTGTGTGTGTCAGGTCCCCCTGTGTGTGTCAGGTCCCCCTGTGTGTGTGTGTGTGTGTCAGGTCCCCCCTGTGTGTGTCAGGTCCCCCCGTGTGTGTCAGGTGTGTGTGTCAGGTCCCCCCTGTGTGTGTCAGGTCCCCCTGTGTGTGTCAGGTCCCCCCTGTGTGTGTCCCTGTGTGTGTCAGGTCCCCTCTGTGTGTGTCAGGTCCCTCTGTCAGGTCCCAGGTCCCTCTGTGTGTGTCAGGTCCCCTCTCAGGTGTGTGTGTCAGGTCCCCTCCTGTGTGTGTCAGGTCCCTCCTCGTGTGTGTCAGGTCCCTCCTCGTGTGTGTCAGGTCCCTCCTGTGTGTGTCAGGTCCCGTGTGTGTCTCCTCGTGTGTGTCAGGTCCCTTCTCGTGTGTGTCAGGTCCCTTCTCAGGTGTGTGTGTCAGGTCCCTCCTCGTGTGTGTCAGTGTCCCCCTTCGTGTGTGTCACGTGTGTGTCAGGTCCCTCCTGTGTGTGTCAGGTCCCTCCTGTGTGTGTCAGGTCCCTCCTGTGTGTGTCAGGTCCCCTCCTCGTGTGTGTCAGGTCCCTTCTCGTGTGTGTCAGGTCCCTTCTCGTGTGTGTCAGGTCCCTTCTCGTGTGTGTCAGGTCCCTTCTCGTGTGTGTCAGGTCCCTTCTCGTGTGTGTCAGGTCCCTTCTCGTGTGTGTCAGGTCCCTTCTCGTGTGTGTCAGGTCCCTTCTCGTGTGTGTCAGGTCCCTCTTCGTGTGTGTTCGTTCTGGACGTTCAGATTCTGGAGTTTAAAATATAAATAACGATTTCGTCTCCGTGGCGACGCTTTTGTGTTTGGGGTGAAAATAGAAACGTCTGATTCTCAGGGTCCTCAGAGGGACGTGTGCAAAGGCCTCGGCGACCTCTGACCTCTGCGTCTGATCCTAAACAAAACACTCCCCCTCCTCCTGTCCTCCTCCCTCCCCCCGTCTGTCCTCCCCCTCTGTCTCTCCATCCGTCCTCTGTCTTCTCCCCCTCTCTTTCTTTCTCTCTTTCTTTCTTTCTTTCTCTCTTTCTTTCTCTCTCTCTCTTGTGTCTCATTTGCATCGGCCCCTGGTGCCTGTTGGGGTCAAGGGTCAGAGGTCGTGCATACACATGTAAATGTGCACATGTGAACGGGGGGGGGAGGGCTGCAGCTGGAGTCTGAAACATGAGAAACTCAAAGTGAAAGTGAAACTGTGCAGAGAATCAGACGTCTGGAGCTCACACACACACACACACACACACACACACACACACACACACACACACACACAGACACACACACACACACACACACACACACACACACACACACACACACACACACACACACAAACACACAGTTTTTCTTCTGGGCTCCCATAGTTTAAAAGTCACAAATCAGAATCAGATTTAAAGGGACAGTTCAGGTTTTTTTGACATGAGTCTGTGTGTCGTCCCCGTCAGCAGTTTGGTGCATCTACACTGACTTTACCTCCGACAGCGTCCGGTGAGTCCAGATCCTGGTCGGTTTTGGTGCTGAGGAAAGTAGTTCAGCAAGTTGTCTGGGGACAGAATAATAAAGTGTTTTTCTTCTCAAAACAATATGTGTTCAAAAGAGTGACACATTTGCACCACAAAACCTCCGTCCTCTAAAAAGTCACACCTCATAATCACTTGGTGCTATTTTCTCTCCGTACGTATCACTGTGCGCGGCCGCCAGGTGACAGCCGCGCCTGGTTCACTTTAACTGCTCAGAATGTTCGCCTCTTCTCTCTCTGCCTGGTCTCACATTAGTATATTCGGGTTCAAAAAGATCTCCCATTGGCTCTGTGCTAAAATCAGTTTCTTCATCATCGGTGTCACAGTCAGACATGTTGTCGTTAACATTATGAGCAGTTAACAAAGTGAAACAGGCGCAGTGATACGAACGGAGAGAAAATAGCACCAAGTGATTATGAGGTCTGACTTTTTAGAGGACGGAGGTTTTGTGGTGCAAATGTGTCACTCTTTTGAACACATATTGTTTTGAGAAGAAAAACACTTTATTATTCTGTCCCCAGACAACTTGCTGAACTACTTTCCTCAGCACCAAAACCGACCAGGATCTGGACTCACCGGACGCTGTCGGAGGTAAAGTCAGTGTAGATGCACCAAACTGCTGACGGGGACGACACACAGACTCATGTCAAACCTGAACTATCCTTTAAGGTTTTTCACTGGTCTCGTGGTTTGGAGAGTTTCTGCTAAAAACAACAACTCCCTGAATCAAAACACAACAGACTCCAGGCAACTCCAAAAAAATAGAAAAATCACACAAGGAAAACTATAGTTAAAAGGCTTTTATTTGAATGGCCAAAGTTGACGTGTTTCGACCTTAACTGGTTTAATCAAGAGTCTTTACTATTGACTGATGTGTTTTATTTGAAGGCCACGCCCAGGTTCTGTTTTAATTAGGCTCTGATAAAGACCAGTTAAAGTCGAAACACGTCGACTTTGGTCATTCAAATAAAAGCCTTTTAACTATAGTTTTCCTTGTGCGATTTTTTACTTTTTCTAATTTTTTGGAGTTGCCTGGAATCCATCGTGTTTTAGTTTTGATCCTTTTTCCAGTCAGATCACACCAATCAGAACATCTGCAGCAAACAGACACATTTTTGTTCTAACTCCCAGAATCAGTGAAACGGTCGAGTTTGGGGATTGTTCCTCCTCAGAGACGCTGGACTCAGGACAGTCAGAGTTTTAGAAAAGACGTGAAACATCCAATAAACTCAGAGTTTCAGTTTCTTCTCTCTGGTCTGAGGCTTTTAGTCCCAACATCTAGAATGAATCATTTTAAAAGGAGCTTCGTTCCAGTCACTCTTGTACTTTTGAATAAATTGTAATCTATTTATTTATCAATTTTAGTACATTTGTCTTGGATTCTTTAATATTGATTGTGATTTTATCCAAGTGTGATGATGAATTGAACTAATTGTTTATGGAACAAAGTCGTTCTGGAACACTTTTGTCCTTGTGTTTTTTGTTGATCATGTGCTGCCCCCTCGACCCGACCCCGGATGAACAGAAGAAAATGGACGGACGGATGTGGACGAGTGAAATGTGAAATGTGGGACGAGCTTCAAATCTGTGAAACAAATTGACCCACAGGTACGAATAAAACAACCGAACCAAAACCTTCACGACCCAAGTCCACAGACGTTGTTGGTAAATCACAAAATAAAGTTGGACTGAAGATTCATGAGGAGGTTTTGTTGTTGACTGATCGAGTCTCTGAACATTTAGTTTTACTCAAGTTTGAATCAGTGAAAAACCCTGAAGCAGCAGTGAAAAGATCCACGAGTCACAGTGAACATCTCAGACTCACATTCAGATCGAGACGAGACCCAAAAAAAACCCTGTCGTGACCTGAGGGTCTCGACTCAGAGTTTGAGAAACACTGTGGTAAAGTCACAGTGTGGAACTTTATCCAAACAAACTCACACAAAATCAGGTCGTGATTATTTTCAGTTTGGTTGTTTTACTGCAATGAAAAACACACGTCCTCCTCTCCACAGACCTGACTCTGACTGTCACTGTGGCTCTGACTGTGGCTCTGACTGTGGCTCTGACTGTGACTCTGACTGTGACTCTGACTGTGACTCTGACTGTGACTGCTCTGACTGTGGCTCTGACTCTGGCTCTGACTCTGGCTCTGACTCTGGCTCTGACTCTGGCTCTGGTGGCTCTGACTCTGGCTCTGCTCTGACTGACTGTGGCTCTGCTCTGACTGTGGCTCTGGCTGTGGCTCTGACTGTGACTCTGACTGTGACTCTGACTGTGACTCTGACTGTGGCTCTGACTGGCTCTGACTCTGGCTCTGACTCTGGCTCTGGCTGTGGCTCTGGCTGTGACTCTGGCTCTGGCTCTGACTCTGGCTCTGACTGGCTCTGACTCTGACTGTGGCTCTGACTGTGGCTCTGACTCTGGCTCTGGCTCTGGCTCTGGCTGTGGCTCTGGCTCTGGCTCTGGCTCTGGCTCTGGCTGACTGCTCTGCTCTGGCTCTGACTCTGGCTCTGACTCTGGCTGTGGCTCTGGCTCTGGCTCTGGCTCTGCTCTGTGCTCTGACTGTGGCTCTGACTGTGGCTCTGTGGCTCTGACTGTGGCTCTGACTCTGGCTCTGACTCTGGCTCTGACTCTGGCTCTGACTCTGACTCTGGCTCTGGCTCTGGCTCTGGCTCTGCTCTGGCTCTGACTCTGGCTCTGGCTCTGGCTCTGTGGCTCTGACTGTGGCTCTGACTGTGGCTCTGACTGTGGCTCTGGCTGTGGCTCTGACTCTGGCTCTGGCTCTGGCTCTGACTCTGGCTCTGGACTCTGGCTCTGGCTCTGACTCTGACTCTGGCTGTGGCTGTGGCTCTCTGGCTCTGGCTGTGGCTCTGGCTGTGGCTCTGACTGTGGCTCTGGCTGTGGCTCTGGCTCTGGCTCTTCTGCTCTGACTCTGACTCTGGCTGTGGCTCTGGCTCTGTGGCTCTCTGGCTCTGACTGTGGCTCTGACTCTGGCTCTGGCTCTGGCTCAGGTCTGAGACGAAACACGGGGCCAGAACTTTCAAAGCTTCAAAACAAACAATCAAATCTTAAAATCAGCTTTAAAAGGAACTGTCCAACAGTGACGCTGAAATCAGGTCAAGTTCTCACGATTTTTGGTTCCAGTTCAAAGAGCAGAATTTTGAGACTGAATCAAGACTAGGCCAAGAAATCAGGACTAAACCAGGTTTTAAACTGGACTAAACCGGGACCAGATCTGGGTTTAAGTGGCTCTAAACTTAATTAAGCAATGGCACATGAAGCAGGTCTGAGAAGGACTAAACCAGGACTACACCAAGTCTTCATCGGGACTAAACCGGGACTTAAACCAGACCCAAACCAGGTCTGAGCCAATCCAGCTTCATACTAGATCCAAACCAGACCATAAAAAGGACTAAACCAGGTCTGTCCAGTCCCTGTGAACAGTTTTGTCTGATGTTTTTGTGTATTTGTGGAGAATTGTCGTGTGGGAGCATCAGGGACGTAGATTTGTGGGCGGAGCCTCGTACAGATTCGTACTGCTCACTGTAAGCCAAAGTGAGATCGCTAGATTACTCAAACCTACATGGATGAGTCTAAAACCTCGTGAGACTTCAGACAGGTTTGTGACGAGGAACAACGTCAGAACACGAGAGAACGAGACAAAAAACACGGAGGTCTGCAGACAGAACCTTCTACTGCACGGTGGATTCTCTGAGATCTGGAGGAGCTTTGGAGACTCTGGAGGAACGAGCTCAGACTCTGATCCAAACTCTGGATCATTTATGTTCAGAAAAACACAAAAGTCCAAGTTTATGTTTTTACACAAAGTTAAAGAGTCAAAGCAAAAACAGAGAATGTTCAAAATGTTCAAAATGCACGAGAAGAGACCAGACCAGGACCAGACCAGGACCAGACCAGAGACCAGACCAGAGACCAGACCAGACCAGACCAGACCAGACCAGACCAGACCAGACCAGACCAGACCAGACCAGACCAGGACCAGACCAGGACCAGACCAGACCAGACCAGACCAGACCAGACCAGACCAGACCAGACCAGACCAGACCAGGACCAGACCAGGACCAGACCAGGACCAGACCAGGACCAGACCAGACCAGACCAGACCAGACCAGGACCAGGACCAGGACCAGACCAGGACTCAGGACCAGACCAGGACCAGACCAGGACCAGGACCAGACCAGACCAGACCAGGACCAGGACCAGGACCAGGACCAGGACCAGGACCAGGACCAGGACCAGACCAGGACCAGGACCAGACCAGGACTCAGGACCAGACCAGGACCAGACCAGGACCAGGACCAGGACCAGGACCAGGACCAGGACCAGACCAGGACTGACCAGACCAGGGACCAGGACCAGACCAGGACTCAGACCAGGACCAGGACCAGGACCAGACCAGGACCAGGACCAGGACCAGGACCAGACCAGGACTCAACCAGGACCAGACCAGGACTCAGGACCAGGACCAGACTCAGGACCAGGACCAGACCAGGACCAGACCAGGACCAGGACCAGGACCAGGACCAGGACTCAGGACCAGGACCAGACCAGGACCAGACCAGGACCAGACCAGGACCAGACCAGGACCAGACCAGGACCAGACCAGGACCAGGCCAGGACTCAACCAGGACCAGACCAGGACTCAACCAGGACTAAACCAGGACTCAACCAGGACTAAAGCAGGGTTTTGATTCAAACCTTGAGGATCTGGGACAGTTCCAAGTCCGGGTCCAGACTCTTGAGGGTCTCAGCGGATCCTTTCCTCCAGAACACACTGCCGTGCTGCTGCAGGAGCAAAACACACAGACTCAGACCAGGACTGAACCAGGACTAAACCAGGACTAAACCTGGACTAAACAGGACTAAACCAGGACTAAAAGGACTAAACAGGACTAAACCAGGACTAAACCAGGACTAAACAGGACTAAACCAGGACTAAACAGGACTAAACCTGGACTAAACCAGGACTAAACTGGACTAAACCAGGACTAAACAGGACTAAAGCAGGACTAAGGACTAAACAGGACTAAACCAGGACTAAACAGGACTAAACAGGACTAAAGCAGGACTAACCAGGACTAAACAGGACTAAACAGGACTAAACCAGGACTAACTAAACCAGGACTAAACCTGGACTAAACCAGGACTAAAGGACTAAAGCAGGACTAAACCAGGACTAAACCAGGACTAAACCAGGACTAAAGCAGGACTAAAGCAGGACTAAAGCAGGACTGAACCAGGACTAAACCTGGACTAAACCAGGACTAAACCAGGACTAAACCTGGACTAAACCAGGACTGAATCAGCACTAAACCAGGACAGGACTAGAGCAGGACTAGAGCAGGACTAGAGCAGGTCTAGAGCAGGTCTAGAGCAGGACTAGAGCAGGACTAGAGCAGGACTAGAGCAGGACTAGAGCAGGACTAGAGCAGGACTAGAGCAGGACTAGAGCAGGACTAGAGCAGGACTAGAGCAGGACTAGAGCAGGACTAGAGCAGGACTAGAGCAGGACTAGAGCAGGACTAGAGCAGGACTAGAGCAGGACTAGAGCAGGTCTAGAGCAGGACTAGAGCAGGACTAGAGCAGGACTAGAGCAGGACTAGAGCAGACTAGAGCAGGACTAGAGCAGGACTAGAGCAGGTCTAGAGCAGGACTAGAGCAGGTAGGACTAGAGCAGGTCTAGAGCAGGTCTAGAGCAGGTCTAGAGAGCAGGACTAGAGCAGGACTAGAGCAGGACTAGAGCAGGACTAGAGAGCAGGACTAGAGCAGAGACTAGAGCAGGTCTAGAGCAGGTCTAGAGCAGGACTAGAGCAGGTCTAGAGCAGGACTAGAGCAGGACTAGAGCAGGACTAGAGCAGACTAGAGCAGGTCTAGAGCAGGACTAGAGCAGGACTAGAGCAGGTCTAGAGCAGGTCTAGAGCAGGACTAGAGCAGGACTAGAGCAGGTCTAGAGCAGGTCTAGAGCAGGACTAGAGCAGGACTAGAGCAGGACTAGAGACTAGAGCAGGTACCTGTCCGCTGCCTGACAGAGCTCTCACTCTGGAAAAGTCAAATCCCGAAGATTTCATTTTGTTCAACAGTTTGTCCAGAGCCTGAAACAGAAACAGACGGAGAGAAAAAGGAGAGAAAGAAAGAGAGAAAGAGAGAGAGAGAGAGAGAGAGAGAGGGAGAGAGGGAGAGAGAGGAGAAGAAAAGAGAGAAAGAGAGATGGAGGGATGAAGAGGAAGAGTGTTTCTGAGTCTCGTACAGTAAAAGTTCAAACCTGAGACATTAAAAATAAAAATGTACAGTTTGTTTTTGTTTTTAATGTGTTTGTTTGTGTGTGTGTTTGTGTGTTTGTTTGTTTGTTTGTGTTGTTTTGTGTTTTTGTTTGTGTGTTTTTGTTTGTTTTGTGTGTTTGTTTGTTTGTTGTTTGTTTGTTTTTGTTTGTTTGTTTGTGTGTTTGTTGTGTGTGTGTTTGTTTGTGTGTTTTTGTGTGTTTGTGTCTGACCTGGACCCACATCAGGACCGGGGAGGTGACTGTGAGTCGATCTTCGTGCAGGTGGACGCCGCCCTGAGTCCTGACCACAAAACAACACTGTGACAACTCTGTGTTAAACTCAGACCTGCTCACCTGTCCATGTCCAGGTGCCCACCTGGGTGACCTCCAGGTCCAGGTGAGTCAGATTGTGTTAAAATAAAAGTAGATTCAAGTGTGAGAGTCACAGAGGTTCAGACAGAGCAGTGACGTCACAATGTGAACTCACACTGTTTTTATTTCATGTTTTTATTTCATGTTTTTATTTAATGTCATGTCATTTTATAAATTAAAAATCGCGGTGTTTTTATTTTGAGATGAACAGATGTAATTCCAGTTTTGTCCGGCAGATGGCAGCACGCGCGCGCGGAGACGGTTTGGCTCTGGTTTCTGTTTCCGGTTAATCTGCAGAAACAAAAACTAATGTTTCTGTTTTATTTTGTTTATTTCAGGTCAGAATTGTCCCACCAACTAAAACACTGACTCACATCAAGTCATAAAAGTATAAATGTTGTTGTAACAGTCGCGAGTTAAAGACATTTACTGTTTTAATATTTCAATTAAAAAGTTTGATTAGCGCGCTAGGCTAACTCCCATTAGCCTTTAGTTTAGACTTTGATATTTTGCCTCAATTCAGCCAAACTTTGTGTTTATTGTTATTTTCATTACACCGTTTTATTATTTTCTGAAAATGTAAAGTTTTGATACAGTTAAAAATAAAAGGTAAAGTTATAAAAGTCACCAGTTATGTTTTCCTGATGGATTTAAATCATTTTATGTCATATTTTTGAATTTAGAATAAACAGTAAATTTGATGCAATAAACATTATTCATTAATAATTACGGTTTTATTAACCAAGAACGATGGAAACTTAAACTGTTATTACAGAGTGGAAAGAACAGAAAAGAATATTGTACTTAAGTGTAATTTCTGTTTTTATGTTCATGGACAATTAAAGTTAATCTGCAGTAACAGAAAACCAAAGCAACACGAACATTTATATTGTTTATTTCAGTTCCGACCTCCTCACACTAATATTATAAACTGCGGTGATTGTTCCGGACTAAACCTGCTGCTGTTCATCTCGCTCCCACAGAACGCGGACAACAGCGGCGAGGAGTTGATATTTGTCAAGGAAATAAACAAATAAAACTCGTTTTTTCTTTTATCTGGATTTAATTTGACAGTGAAGTTCTCTGTGTTTGATTGACAGCAGCACGGGCCAATCACAGCGCAGTATTCCCCCAGGCCCCGCCCCCTTACAGGTGAGACTCACCTGAACTCAGGAAGGTCCGAGTCGAACTGGACATGATCCTCAAGAAGAACCTGCAGCTTCGAGTCCAGGGCCAGAACCTTCAACTGAGACCAGGGCCAGGATCAGACGAGGACTACACGAGGACTAGACCAGGACTAGACCAGGTCTAGACCAGGATCAGACCAGGACTAGATCAGGACTTATGTAGAATTTAACTATAATAAGACCTGGACTAAAGCAGAAATTGACCTGAGTTAAAAGGACTACACAAGGACTAAACCAGGACCAGGTCTAAAGGAGGACTAGACCAGAACTAAAGTGGAACTAAACCTGGACCAGGACTAAAGAGGGACTAAATCAGAACTGAACCGGGACTAAACCAGAACTAAACCAGGACTGAACCAGGACTAAAGTAAAGTTGAATATTTCGTTCCCACTTTTATCGTATTTTTTATTTTTATTTTTTTTCGTTGCTTTTGACTCTTTTCTTGTTTATTTTCCGTTTTCTTCGGTTTTAAACTCAAACTTGTCACAGTTGTTTGTTTTTTTTCTGGTCTAAAAGTCCAAAGTCCGGACTTGACTCGGAGCTGTGACTTTTATTCTCGCGCTGCACAATCTGAGCGCGTGCTCCGCGTGCGCAGAGGCTCAGCGCGCAGCTCGTGCGTAAACGCGCGTGTGGAGCGGAGCACCTGACGCACAGGTGAGTGGCAGGTGAGTGGCAGGTGAGTTTACCTGCTGCGTGCTGAAGTCAAAGCCCAAAAACACGTCCTGGTCCCGCGCGGCCGCCATAGCTCCGAGCGCGAGGAGGAGGAGGAGGAGGAGGAGGGGGGGGCGTCTTAAAGAGACACGAGCCCAAAAAAACCCGGAGGAGAAGGTGAAGGTTCAACTCCCGATGAGTCCACACCGGGACTAGACCAGGACTAAACCAGGACTAAACCAGGACTAATCCAGGATTAAACCAGAACTAAACCAGGGCTAAACCAGGACTAAACCAGGATTTAACTGATGCTTTAGAAACTCAGTCTAAACCAATTTGTCACCAAATCTTGGTCTCGGGGGCATCAGTCTAAACAGGGACTCCCAGACTTCCTTCACCCCAGACACTTCCTCCAGCTCCTCCAGGGGGACCTCGAGGTGTTCCCAGACCAGCCTCCTCCCGGTGGAAACCAGGATCAAACCAGAACTAAACCAGGACTACACCAGAACTAAACCAGGACTACACCAGAACTAAACCAGGACTACACCAGAACTAAACCAGGACTAAACCAGGACTACACCAGAACTAAACCAGGACTAAACCAGGACTACACCAGAACTAAACCAGGACTAAACCAGGACTACACCAGAACTAAACCAGAACTAAACCAGGACTAAACCAGGACTAAACCAGGACTACACCAGAACTAAACCAGAACTAAACCAGGACTAAACCAGGACTACACCAGAAGTAAACCAGGACTAAACCAGGACTCAGATAAACCTCACAGACGTTTTCGGTGGTCAAACAGGTTTTATTTAAACACAGAAGTGAAGATTAAGTAGAAACAAAACACGACCCTCCACAGGGCGCACGTGACAGGTGAGCGCGCACGTGACAGGTGAGCGCGCACGTGACAGGTGAGCGCGCACGTGACAGGTGAGCGCGCACGTGACAGGTGAGCGCGTGACGTGACAGTGCACGTGACAGGTGACATCACACGTGACAGGTATGTGACCGGTCAGACTGTTTCGCCAAAAACTCATTTTACCAGATTTTCTCTCGTTTTTGGTTTTGGTGGTGAAGTTTGTGATGTCACTTCCTGTTGGATGCAGGTGCGCACAGGTGATGTCATCACTGTTACCGAGCAACCGGGAGGTAAACAAGGACCGAACCTCAACGACACAAAAGCTCTGATCAGACTAAAAAAAAAAGACCACAGCTTTATTATTTAGGTAAAGCTGCACTGTGTAACTTTTTGATTCATGGTCCGTCAGCTTCTTGTTTCTATGGAGACGTCGTTGCTCTGCCTGGAATGTTCCACAGTGTGACTTTAAACAGCTCGACTTTACATTTATTCAATTACAGGTGATTTTAGAGCTCAAAAATATCTCGAAAAACAAACAGACATTGTGACTGTGAGCGAGGTCGCCTCTCCACAGATCTGACCTGGACCCGCGTTAGAAAGGTTTAATTCTATACTGTGGAACATTCTAGACATCTCCATGGAGAAAAAAAAAAAAAAGCATTTGACGGAGCCTCCACCAGAAAAGTTACACAGTGCAGCTTTAAGCGTCAGAAAAGTGTCAGGGATTCGGTTTTCCAGCTCTCACACTTTCTGGATTTTTTGTACTTTTCTTTTCAGTTTTTGTCCACAAACATTTCTGAACTGAAGTAAAACGGTGATAAATCTTCACCACGAGGACGATCGCCAAACAAAAAAACATAAAACCTGCCACCTGAGCGTTCACGAGCGTCTCAGAGGGTCCAGAACAGAAGAAAACTCACAGCAGATTCAAACTAAACACAGTGAAGAAAAAGCCCGGGTGTGACCAGCAGAGGGCGCTGTACGTCCACACCTCGGCGCTGGACTTCAGTCACAGGAAGGTTAAATTTGGAAAAAGGATGCGGTTTTCAGCTAAAGATCTCGACATTCAGGGAGTTTCATCAGGGAGAATCTAGAAAAATTAGACTTTCTCGTTATAAAATTGTGACATATTAAACGATGGATTAATTATTTGATGAGTTTGTGTTTGTTTCGTTCTCTCGTGTTTTTTTTTTTAACCAAATCTCCACAAATGTTTTTTTCTGATCATTTCTGTTTTTGCATGAATCAGCTTCTTACAACAGGCCGCATTTTGACATTTTGAGACTTTTCCCCCATCAACAATTTACAATATTTGTTTTAAATTGTTAGTTGCTATAGTAACTGTCCAAATGGCCCGTCGTTCTGAAATCCTCCGTCTGGATTTGAAGGATTTTGTGAGGAGCTTCCCCTGTTCAAAAGATTTAATACTCTGATTTATCTGACACACGGGGAGGAGGGGAGGGCATCTGACACACGGGGAGGAGGGGGGGGGGCGGCGGCGTGTGCGTGGTCCCTCAGTGGGCGGGGTGCACGTAGTTGGCGGGGAGCATGCCGGACTGGCCGGTTCTCTGGACGGTTCCGTACATCCAGCCCTCGTCGATGTGCTGCGCGTTCACGATCACGTCGCCGTCCTTAAACGAAACCTCGTCGTGGTCCTGAGCGGCGTAATCGTACAGCGCCCGGTACACGCGCTGCCACGGCGACCACGGGAGACGCAGATGACGCGACAGGGAGACACCCGCCGCCAACGACAGGGAGACACCCGCCGCCAACGACAGGGAGACACCCAGAAGAAAAACAGAACAGAATAAACATAATAAAATACAAAATAAACTGTCAGTCACTGTCAGTGCTGATCCAGTCCTGTTTTAGTCCTGGTCCAGTCCTGTTTTAGTCCTGGTCCAGTCCTGTTTTAGTCCTGGTCCAGTCCTGTTTTAGTCCTGGTCCAGTCCTGTTTTAGTTCTGGTCCAGTCCTGTTTCAGTTCTGTTTTGAGGTCTAGTCATATTTCATGAGAACATAAGAAGGTTCTTTTTGTTCTTGAGGTGATAAGAACAAGAACAAAGTCAGTTTGGGCTCTGACATTTAATACTTCAAGATGTTCTGCTGCAGAACTGCCCCGCCCCCTCGCTCTGCCCCGCCCCCTCGCTCTGCCCCGCCCCCTCGCTCCGGTGCTGTTATCACAAACATTTAAGATATTCACCAACTGATGATCTTGTTTATTGTAACGTCCTGTTCATTCACACACGTCTCACTTTGGCCTATTAGATCAGTATGAATCTCTTCCTTCTGTTTGACGCGTTGCTTTTTTTTTGTGACCTGCCTTTTGTTTTTCTCAGCCTTGTTTTGGACATTACTCTAGACTTTTCTAAACTGATTTTAGTTTGAGTCTAAAATGTCGTCGATCTCCCTCCATGAATTTCTTCCGTTTGTCTCTTTGTCGTCATTGAGCGTCGTGTCGTTCACATGTTTGTATTTTCTCATCGTTTCCTCCAGTAGATAAACCACAAACACATAAACAACCAATCAGAGCCAAGATGTGGGACAAAGTTCTGCTCAGATGAGTCAAGAACAAACCACAAGAACTGAACAACAGGAGCTGGACCAACAACATGACGTCATTCTGTTTGGCTCTGGGTGCAAGAACAAAGTTCGTATGTTTTACTGAAGAATGAATAGGCCTTTAGTCCCGGTCCAGTCCCGGTCCAGGTCCAGTCCCGGTCCAGTCCCGGTCCAGTCCCGGTTCAGTCCTGGTTCCGTACCGTGCTGGGGGTGTGTGGGGGGGAGGTGACAGATCTCACTGAGGACAGACTCGTCTGGTGCATGTATCCGTACTGCTGCTGCTGCTGCGCCACCTGCTGGTAAGCCCCAGGCAGGACGGGAGCTGAAACAGAAACAGGCGGTGAACAGAGGAACTGCAGGGGGCGCTGTGGGCTACAACAGTGACACTCTCTGTGCTCCTTCAGTCCTGTGGGGAGTCACTCAAAACGTGGGTGAAACGTGTCCAAAGGTTAGTTAAAGATGCACTATGGTTTATTACTTATTTCATTATGGAGCTTTTGTGACTGAAGTCTCCACCACCTGCTTGTTTCAATGACATGTTCCACAGTACGACTTGACATCTCACATTTCATTCATTAAAGATGTTTTCAGTTCTCAAAAACAGTTAAATAAAACATGCATTCTTACTCGGGCTGTTGAAAATCTGATACTAATCAATATTTAAACGAGAATCAAAACTAGATCCTCATTTTTCGCAGGAATCAATAATAAAAAACACAATATCCCACTGACAGAACAGAGCAGAACCTTTCCTCAGAGTGTTTAGAACCATCTGGAACTGAATCAGAACGAGACACAGAGACTAGAACACACATGGACCTGGTTTAGACCTGGTTTAGACCTGGTTTAGACCTGGTTTAGACCTGGACCACTGAGGGGTTCCACAGATATAAAGACACATGGTGTTTGCTCTGGTCCCTCAGCTCAAAGGAGGTGTGGTTAGTACAGGACAGGTGTGACAGGTGTGACAGGTGTATAGAGGTTCACTCTGGTGTTTCACTCTGGTGTTTTCACTCTGGTGTTTTCACTCTGGTGTTTTCACTCTGGTGTTTTCACTCTGGTGTTTTCACTCTGGTGTTTTCACTCTGTGGTGTTTTCACTCTCGGTGTTTCACTCTGGTGTTTTCACTCTGGTGTTTCACTCTGGTGTTTTCACTCTGTGGTGTTTTCACTCTCGGTGTTTCACTCTGGTGTTTTCACTCTGTGGTGTTTTCACTCTGTGGTGTTTTCACTCTCGGTGTTTCACTCTGGTGTTTTCACTCTGGTGTTTTCACTCTGTGGTGTTTTCACTCTCGGTGTTTCACTCTCGTGTTTTCACTCTGGTGTTTTCACTCTGTGGTGTTTTCACTCTGTTTTCACTCTCGGTGTTTCACTCTGGTGTTTTCACTTTGGTGTTTTCACTCTGGTGTTTTCACTCTGTGGTGTTTTCACTCTCGGTGTTTCACTCTGGTGTTTCACTCTGGTGTTTCACTCTGGTGTTTCACTCTCTGGTGTTTCACTCTCTGGTGTTTCACTCTGGTGTTTTCACTCTGGTGTTTCACTCTCGTGTTTTCACTCTCGTGTTTTCACTCTGGTGTTTCACTCTGGTGTTTCACTCTGGTGTTTTGTACCGGTGTCGGCGCTGCTCTGGTCCCACAGTTCAGACGACACCGACTGAGCTCGACTCTGAGGCAAAGAACGAGTCTGTCTGCGCTCCACATGATCTGACACACAAACCGGGATTTAGACCAAGTCCTGGAGCAGTCCTGGTTCAGTCCTAGTTTAGTCTTGGTTTAATCCTGGTTTAGTCCTGGTTTAGTCCTGGTCTAGTCCTGGTCTAGTGCTGGTTTAGTCCTGGTCTAGTCCTGGTCTAGTCCTGGTCTAGTCCTGGTTTAGTCCTGGTCTAGTCCTGGTCTAGTCCTGGTACCGGAGATGCGTCGCAGACTCTTGGACTGGATGTTGTCCTCCATTGGGTCAAAGTCAAAGATGGATCCTGGATCTGCTCTCCAAACCTTCAGGTCTTCAGGTCCAGAGACAAAAGACTCAGTGTTTAAAGAAAAACAAAACTCTGCTGCCACTTCACCATTTCATCACCACATCACCACATCACCTCATCACCTCATCACCATCATCACCTCATCACTTCATCACCTTCATCACTCATCACCTCATCACTTCATCACCTCATCACTTCATCACCTCATCACTTCATCATCATCACTTCATCACTTCATCACTTCATCACCACATCACCACATCACCACATCACTTCATCATGTCACAAACATTCATCTGGAGATGTTCTGATGAGGACTGTTTGGTTTGTACATTGAACCGAGTTGCAGGATAAAGTTTTTCTGTACTGATATTTTGTGCTGGGGGAGTGCTACATGGATGTGTACGGCAGGATGTTGAGCGGTTACCGTGGAGACACAATGCTCCACTTAACCGTGATGATTAAACTCTGGTCCTGACTCAGCTCTAACCTCTGGTCCTGACTCAGCTCTAGACTCCGGTCCTGACCGGCCTCTAGACTCTGGTACTGACCCACGATGATGCCGCCGGGTCTTCGGTCCATGTCGGCGCTCTGGGGGTGTGTCCCTCGGCTAAACCCCGCCTCCCCGATCATCTGATTGGCTCGGTGGTAGCGTTCCATCCCCGGCTCGTCCAATCCCAGCGCAGAGCCTCGTCCACGGGACCGGTCGAAGTCCTCGTGGTACTTCGCCTTCAGGAGCAGAGAAAGAGAGAAAGAAACCGGGTCAGACCAGAACCAGAACCAGAACCAGAACCAGGACAGAGACAAACAGCAATATTAACAGTCACACACACACACACACACACACACACACACACACTCTGAGTGTCACACAGGTGCATTTAGT
>NW_026571070.1:1600004-1667504 GCF_026225935.1 Boleophthalmus pectinirostris
GGTGGACAGGACAGGTGGACAGGTGGACAGGTGGGCAGGTGGACAGGTGGACAGGTGACAGGTGGACAGGTGGGACAGGTGGGACAGGTGGACAGGTGGACAGGGGGTGGGCAGGTGGGCAGGTGGACAGGTGGACAGTGGGCAGGTGGGCAGGTGGGACAGGTGGGACAGGGGACAGTGTGGCAGGTGGACAGGTGGACAGGTGGACAGGACAGGTGGGCAGGTGGGACAGGTGGACAGGTGGACAGGTGGGACAGGTGGGCAGGTGGACAGGTGGACAGGACAGGTGGGCAGGTGGACAGGTGGACAGGGGACAGGTGGACAGGTGGACAGGTGGACAGGTGGGCAGGTACCTGGCTGAGCAGGGTGGCCGCCTGTCGGGCCGTCTTGTATCCTGGAGTCTGGTCGACTTCCATCAGAGGTTTCCCTTTAATCTGCTCCTCAAAGTCTTTACGGTACTCCCTCTGTACACACACAAAATACACACAAACACACACACACGACACACACACACAAATACACACACACGACACACACACACAAATACACACGACACACACAAATACACACACACACAGAGACACACAAACACAAACACACACGACACACACAAATACACACGACACACACACACACACGACACACACACACAAATACACACACAAACACACACACACGCAAATACACACACAAATACACACGGAGCACACACACACAAATACACACACACGACACACACACACAGAGACGCACAAACACACACACACAAATACACACACAAACAAACACACAGACGCACACACACACACCTGTTATTAATTCCGTTGTCAGACAGAGGTGTGTGTGTGTGTGTTTTTATAAACATGTGTCTCTGCTCTTCTTTTCTCTGAGCTCGTTTTCTGTTTCAGTCAGATTCATTTGGTCTGATGATTTATATTATTTGATTCTTTTTTTCAGACCCAGAGTTTGTTTTCATCCTGACAATTTGGTCTGCTCCCTGCTCCTCTTCCTCAGAGTCTCCCTCAGAGTCTCCCTCAGAGTCTTCCTCAGAGTCTTCCTCAGAGTTCCTCAGAGTCTCCCTCAGAGTCTCCCTCAGAGTCTCCCTCAGAGTCTTCCTCAGAGTCTCCCTCAGAGTCTCCCTCAGAGTCTTCCTCAGAGTCTCCCTCAGAGTCTTCCTCAGAGTCTCCCTCAGAGTCTTCCTCAGAGTCTTCCTCAGAGTCTCCTCAGAGTCTCCCTCAGAGTCTCCTCAGAGTCTTCCTCAGTCTTCCTCAGAGTCTCCCTCAGAGTCTTCCTCAGAGTCTTCCTCAGAGTCTTCCTCAGAGTCTTCCTCAGAGTCTTCCTCAGAGTCTCCCTCAGAGTCTCCCTCAGAGTCTCCCTCAGAGTCTCCCTCAGAGTCTTCCTCAGTCTTCCTCAGAGTCTCCTCAGAGTCTCCCTCAGAGTCTCCCTCAGAGTCTCCCTCAGAGTCTCTCCTCAGAGTCTCCCTCAGAGTCTCCCTCAGAGTCTCCCTCAGAGTCTTCCTCAGAGTCTCCCTCAGAGTCTCCCTCAGAGTCTCCCTCAGAGTCTCCCTCAGAGTCTCCCTCAGAGTCTCCTCAGAGTCTCCCTCAGAGTCTCCTCAGTCTCTCCTCAGAGTCAGAGTCCCTCAGAGTCTCCCTCAGAGTCTCCCTCAGAGTCTTCTCAGAGTTCCTCAGAGTCTCCTCTCTCCCTCAGAGTCTCCCTCAGAGTTCCTCAGAGTCTCCTCAGAGTCTCCCTCAGAGTCTCCTCTCTTCCTCAGAGTCTTCCTCAGAGTCTCCTCAGAGTTCCTCAGAGTCTTCCTCAGAGTCTCCCTCAGAGTCTCCCTCAGAGTCTCTTCCTCAGAGTCTCATGATGTTTCTGTGTCGTGTCGTTCAGTTGATGTAAACAGGTTTTGTTTGTGTCTTCGTCTCGGTGGAGTCAGGACGACAGCGCCACCTGCAGTCCAGGAGTGTGAGAGGAAATAAAACCCTCGTCTCGGTTTATAAGATGTTTGTGGTGATGTTTGCTCCGTCTCAGTCCAGAATGTGCTTCTCTTCTAACCCAAACCCCTTACACTCGTCACAAACGGACGATCTGAGTTGTCCCTGTTCTGTTTTGAGTTTTGTTGCTCGTGTTTCACCTTCGCTGTTTCCTTCTCGTGTTCTGTCCTGCATGTGTGTTCCTTTTCTCGTGTTCTGTTCGTCCTCCCTAACTCCTCCATGTTTGTTTTATTTCAGGACCTGCACGTCTTTCATCATTTATGACGTTACATTTATGCTCCGGTTTTATTTTCTCTTTTGGATGAATTTTCTGTTCAGTTTCACTGTTCATCCTCTGCTTCATCCTCTGCTCCTCTCACCTCACTGTTCATCCTCTGCTCCTCTCACCTCTGTTCATCCTCTGCTCCTCTCACTGTTCATCCTCTGCTCCTCTCACTGTTCATCCTCTGCTCCTCTCACCTCACTGTTCATCCTCTGTTCCTCTCACTGTTCATCCTCTGCTCCTCTCACCTCACTGTTCATCCTCTGCTCCTCTCACTGTTCATCCTCTGCTCCTCTCACTGTTCATCCTCTGTCCTCTCACTGTTCATCCTCTGCTCCTCTCACTGTTCATCCTCTGTTCCTCTCACTGTTCATCCTCTGCTCCTCTCACTGTTCATCCTCTGCTCCTCTCACCTCACTGTTCATCCTCTGCTCCTCTCACTGTTCATCCTCTGCTCCTCTCACTGTTCATCCCTCTGTTCCCTCACTGTTCATCCTCTGCTCCTCACTGTTCATCCTCTGTTCTCTCTGTTCATCTCTCTCACTGTTCATCCTCTGTTCCTCTCACCTCACTGTCTCCTCACTGTTCCTCTGTTCATCCTTCCTCTCACTGTTCATCCTCTGCTCCTCACTGTTCATCCTCTGCTCCTCTCACCTCACTGTTCATCCTCTGTTCCTCTCACTGTTCATCCTCTGTTCCTCTCACTGTTCATCCTCTGTTCCTCTCACTGTTCATCCTCTGCTCCTCTCACTGTTCATCCTCTGTTCCTCTCACTGTTCATCCTCTGTTCCTCTCACTGTTCATCCTCTGCTCCTCTCACCTCACTGTTCATCCTCTGCTCCTCTCACTGTTCATCCTCTGCTCCTCTCACCTCACTGTTCATCCTCTGAGCTTCTTTAGAGACTCTGAAGGCTTCTGTGTCAGAAAACTCCATCTGTGAACGTCCTTTGCTCTTCTCGTACTCCTCTTTGTACTTCACCTGAAACACAAAATATTCAAACCATCAGACGCCCTCCCCTGTGTGTGTCAGGTCCCTCCCCTGTGTGTGTCAGGTCCCTCCCCTGTGTGTCAGGTCCCTCCCCTGTGTGTGTCAGGTCCCTCCCTGTGTGTGTCAGGTCCCTCCCCTGTGTGTGTCAGGTCCCTCCCCTGTGTGTGTCAGGTCCCTCCCCGTGTGTGTCAGATGCCCTCCCCTGTGTGTGTCAGGTCCCTCCCCTGTGTGTGTCAGGTCCCTCCCCGTGTGTGTCAGATGCCCTCCCTGTGTGTGTCAGGTGCCCTCCCCTGTGTGTGTCAGATGCCCTCCCCTGTGTGTGTCAGGTCCCTCCGTGTGTGTGTCAGGTCCCACCGTGTGTGTGTCAGGTCCCTCCGTGTGTGTGTCAGGTCCCTCCGTGTTGGTGTCCTCCCCGTGTGTGTGTCGGGTCCCTCCGTGTGTGTGTCGGGTCCCTCCGTGTGTGTGTCGGTGTCCCTCTGTGTGTGTGTCGGGTCTCTCCGTGTGTGTGTCAGGTCCCTCCGTGTGTGTGTCAGGTCCCTCCGTGTGTGTGTCATGTCCCTCCGTGTGTGTGTCGGGTCCCTCCCCTGTGTGTGTCGGGTCCCTCCGTGTGTGTGTGTCCCTCCGTGTGTGTCGGGTCCCTCCGTGTGTGTGTCGGGTCCCTCCGTGTGTGTGTCGGGTCCCTCCGTGTGTGTGTCAGGTCCTCCGTGTGTTGTGTCAGGTCCCTCCGTGTGTGTGTCAGATGTGTCAGGTCCCTCCGTGCGTGTGTCGGGTCCCTCCGTGTGTGTGTCGGGTCCCTCCGTGTGTGTGTCAGGTCCCTCCGTGTGTGTGTCGTGGTGTCCCTCCGTGTGTGTGTCAGGTCCCTCCGTGCGTGTGTCGGGTCCCTCCGTGTGTGTGTCGGGTCCCTCCGTGTGTGTGTCAGGTCCCTCCGTGTGTGTGTCGGGGGACTCTGGGCTCTGGACACACACCTGTGAGTGCAGTACGGCGTTGTCCCTGTGGTGGCGCTGTTCCGCTGTGTCCAGGACCATGTGGTACTGAGACTTGTTCTGTTCGTTCTGTTTCTTATATTCCACCTGCCAAACGCACAAGGAGGGAACAGAATCACAACCAGACCAGACCCGGTTCAGACCCGGTTTAGAACTGGTTCAGACCCGGTTTAGAACTGGTTCAGACCGGTTAGAACTGGTTCAGTTTAGAACGGTTTGTTTAGAACTGTTCAGACCGGTTTAGAACTGGTTCAGACCAGTTTAGAACTGGTTTAGACCCAGTTTAGAACTGGTTCAGACCCGGTTTAGAACTTAGACCGGTTTAGAAACTGGTTCAGGTTTAGAACGGTTTAGACCCGTTAGAACTGGTTCAGACCCGGTTTAGAACAGACCCAGACCCGGTTTAGAACTGGTTTAGAACAGACCCGTTTAGAACTGGTTCAGACCCAGTTTAGAACTGGTTCAGACGGTTTAGAACTGGTTCAGACCCGGTTTAGAACTGGTTCAGACCCGGTTTAGAACTGGTTTAGACCCGGTTTAGAACTGGTTCAGACCCGGTTTAGAACTGGTTTAGACCCAGTTTAGAACTGGTTTCAGACCCGGTTTAGAACTGGTTCAGACCCGGTTTAGAACTGGTTCAGACCCGGTTTAGAACTGGTTTAGACCCAGTTTAGAACTGGTTCAGACCCAGTTTAGAACTGGTTCAGACCCGGTTTAGAACTGGTTTAGACCCGGTTTAGAACTGGTTCAGACCCGGTTTAGAACTGGTTCAGACCCGGTTTAGAACTGGTTTAGACCCAGTTTAGAACTGGTTCAGACCCAGTTTAGAACTGGTTCAGACCCGGTATAGAACTAGTCTTATATTTCTTCTAATGTAATCTTGGCTTAGTTCTGCTTTAGACCTGATATGATCCTAGTTTAGTCTGTGTCTCAGTGTGTGTTTTGTGTGTGTGTTTGTGTGTGTTTTTGTGCGTACGTGGCTCTGGAGTTTGGAGGCGTGCAGGACGTGTTGTGTGTTGTTGTGTGTTGTGTGTTTGTGTGTGTTTTTGTGCGTACGTGGCTCTGGAGTTTGGAGGCGTGCAGGACGTGTTGTGTGTTGTTGTGTGTTTTTGTGTGTGTTTGTGTGTGTGTTTGTGCGTACGTGGCTCTGGAGTTTGGAGGCGTGCAGGACGTGTTGTGTGTTGTTGTGTGTTGTTGTGTGTTTGTGTGTGTGTTTGTGCGTACGTGGCTCTGGAGTTTGGAGGCGTGCAGGACGTGTTGTGTGTTGTTGTGTGTTTGTGTGTGTGTTTGTGTGTGTGTTTGTGCGTACGTGGCTCTGGAGTTTGGAGGCGTGCAGGACGTGTTGTGTGTTGTTGTGTGTTTTTGTGCGTTTGTGTGTGTGTTTGTGCGTACGTGGCTCTGGAGTTTGGAGGCGTGCAGGACGTGTTGTGTGTTGTTGTGTGTTTTTGTGTGTTTTTGTGTGTGTTTTTTGTGTGTGTGTTTGTGCGTACGTGGCTCTGGAGTTTGGAGGCGTGCAGGACGTGTTGTGTGTTGTTGTGTGTTGTTGTGTGTTTTTGTGTGTTTGTGTGTGTGTTTGTGCGTACGTGGCTCTGGAGTTTGGAGGCGTGCAGGACGTGTTGTGTGTTGTTGTGTGTTTTTGTGTGTTTTGTGTGTTTGTGTGTGTGTTTGTGCGTACGTGGCTCTGGAGTTTGGAGGCGTGCAGGACGTGTTGTGTGTTGTTGTGTGTTTTGTTGTGTGTGTGTTTGTGTGTGTGTTTGTGCGTACGTGGCTCTGGAGTTTGGAGGCGTGCAGGACGTGTTGTGTGTGTTGTGTGTTGTGTGTTTTTGTGTGTTTGTGTGTGTGTTTGTGCGTACGTGGCTCTGGAGTTTGGAGGCGTGCAGGACGTGTTGTGTGTTGTTGTGTGTGTTGTTGTGTGTTTTTGTGCGTTTGTGTGTGTGTTTGTGCGTACGTGGCTCTGGAGTTTGGAGGCGTGCAGGACGTGTTGTGTGTTGTTGTGTGTTTTTGTGTGTTTTTGTGTGTGTTTGTGTGTGTTTTGTGCGTACGTGGCTCTGGAGTTTGGAGGCGTGCAGGACGTGCTGGAGCTGGAGCAGGTTTGGAACATCACACCCAGACTCTGTCCTCTGACTGGATCTGTACTTCACCTGTTTAAAGAACAAACGGACAGAGGGAGAGAGGGATGAGGAGGAGGAACACACGGAGAGACGGAAAAGGAGGAGACAGACAGAGAGAGGGAGAGAGGGATGAGGAGAGACAGAGGGAGGAGGAGGAGGAGGAGGAGAGGGTCAGAAGAGGAGGAGAGGAGAGAGGAGAGGAGGAGGAGAGAGAGAGGAGGAGAGGGTCAGGAGGAGGAGAGGGTCAGAAGAGGAGGAGAGGAGAGAGGAGTTGAGGGAAGAAGAGGAGGAGAGGGTCAGAAGAGGAGGAGAGTAGGAGAGGGTGAGGAGGAGAAGGTGAGAGAAGGCAAGGGAAGAAGAGGAGGAGAGGAGGAGGAGAGGAAGAGGATGAGAGGAGGAGGAGGAGAAGGTCAGAAAAGGAGGAGAGGGTGAGAGGAGGAGGAGAGGAGAGAGGAGGTGAGGGAAGAAGAGGAGGAGAGGGTCAGAAGAGGAGGAGAGGGTGAGAGGAAGAGAGGATCAGAGGAGGAGAGGAAGAGGAGGAGCAGATGGAGAAGAGGATGCAGAGTCTTTGTGTCTTTTGTGAAGCAAAACAAACTGTTATGTAACATCTGTGATTCAGACTCCCACACTGCACTTCCTCTCTCACTCTTCTCATTCGCTCCCTCTCTCTCTCCTCTTTCCCTCTCTCTCTTCTTTCCCTCTCTCTCTTCTCTCCTCCTCTTTTCTCATTCCTCCCCCTCTATCTCCTCTCTTTCTCTTCTTTGCTTCTCTTTCACTCCCTCTCATTTTTGCAGTCCTGCTCTTCTGTCCCTTTCTCCTTGTTTGCTCTCTCTCTCTCTCCTTTTCCTCATTCGCTCTCTCTTTTCACTCTCCCTCTTTTCTTTGCTTCTTTCGCTCTCCATCTCTCCTCCCCCTGCTCCTAATCTTCATCTCTCTCTCTCTGTGTACCGCTCTCTGCTTTACTTCCCTCTCTCTCCTCCTTCTGTCCATCTCTCTCCTCCTCTTCTCCATCTCTCCTCTTCCCTCGTTCCTCCCACGCAGCACATTGTCAGTCTCTTTGTATCTGAATTTTAGATTCACTGATTTAACCAAAGAAAAAACCTGCAGATCTTAATCCAAGTTTCATAGTTTAGACTTTAATCTAGACCTGGTTTAGTCCTGGTTTAGTCCTGGTTTAGTCCTGGTTTAGTCTTGGTTTAGTCCTGGTTTAGTCCTGGTTTAGTCTTGGTTTAGTCCTGGTTCTATCATAGTTTAGATCTGATTCATTCCTGATTCAGTCCTGGTTTAGTCCTGGATCAGTCCTAGTCCTGGTCCTGGTCCGGGTCCTGGTCTGGTTTGGTCCGGGGTCCTGGTCCTGGTCTGGTCCTGGTCCTGGTCTGGTTTGGTCCGGGTCCTGGTCCTGGTCCCGGTCTGGTCCTGGTCCTGGTCCTGGTCTGGTTTGGTCCTGGTCCTGGTCCTGGTCTGGTTTGGTCCTGGTCCTGGTCCTGGTCTGGTTTGGTCCTGGTCCGGGTCCTGGTCTGGTTTATGTCCTGGTCCTGGTCTGGTTTGGTCCTGGTCCTGGTCTGGTTTGGTCCGGGTCCGGGTCCTGGTCCTGGTCCTGGTCTGGTCCGGGTCCCGTCCTGGTCCTGGTCTGGTCTGGTCCTGGTCCTGGTCCTGGTCTGACCTGTGAGGCCAGAGCTGCTGCAGCCTGAGTGTGTTTGAAGGAGACACAGTCCAGAGGATTATAACAGGGTCTGAGTCTCTGCTCGTCTCTGTACTTCACCTGAGAAACACAACACACACAAGAGTCAGTTTAAAGTACACAATTACACACACACACACACACACAGAGACACACACACACACACGCACACAAACACACACACACAAACACGCACACACACACACACACACACACACGCACACAACACACACACACACAAACACACACGCACACACACACACAAACACACACGGACACAAACACACACGCACACAAACGGACACAAACACACAGTGAATATGACAAACTCTGTGGAAATCTGTCGTTTAAGCATCATGTTTTCTTCAGCCTCATCAGGAGTTTGATGAGAAACACTGACTGATTTCTATTTTTTTGTAGTGAGGGTGAATCTGTCTGCTCCTGTCTGCTCCTGTCTCACCTGGCTGATGAGGGTGGAGGTGTTGTGGGTGTCTCACCTGGCTGATGAGGGTGGAGGTGTTGTGGGCGTGTCTTACCTGACTGATGAGGGTGGAGGTGTTGTGGGCGTGTCTCACCTGGCTGATGAGGGTGGAGGTGTTGTGGGCTGTCTCACCTGGCTGATGAGGGTGAGGTGTTGTGGGCGTGGCTGATGAGGGTGAGGTGTTGTGGGCGCATGTCTCACCTGGCTGATGAGGGTGGAGGTGTTGTGGGCGTGTCTGATGAGGGTGGAGGTGTTGTGGGCGTGTCTCACCTGGCTGATGAGGGTGGAGGTGTTGTGGGCATGTCTCACCTGGCTGATGAGGGTGGAGGTGTTGTGGGCGTGTCTTACCTGACTGATGAGGGTGGAGGTGTTGTGGGCGTGTCCTCGGGCTGATGAGGGTGGAGGTGTGTGGGCTGTCTCACCTGGCTGATGAGGTGGAGGTGTTGTGGGCGTGTCTCACCTGGCTGATGAGGGTGGAGGTGTTGTGGGCGTGTCTCACCTGGCTGATGAGGGTGGAGGTGTTGTGGGCGTGTCTACCTGACTGATGAGGGTGGAGGTGTTGTGGGCGTGTCTTACCTGGCTGATGAGGGTGGAGGTGTTGTGGGCGTGTCTCACCTGGCTGATGAGGGTGGAGGTGTTGTGGGCGTGTCTCACCTGGCTGATGAGGGTGGAGGTGTTGTGGGCGTGTCTCACCTGGCTGATGAAGGTGGAGGTGTTGTGGGCGTGTCTCACCTGGCTGATGAGGGTGGAGGTGTTGTGGGCGTGTCTCACCTGGCTGATGAGGGTGGAGGTGTTGTGGGCGTGTCTCACCTGGCTGATGAGGGTGGAGGTGTTGTGGGCGTGTCTCACCTGGCTGATGAGGGTGGAGGTGTTGTGGGCGTGTCTCACCTGGCTGATGAGGGTGGAGGTGTTGTGGGCGTGTCTCACCTGGCTGATGAGGGTGGAGGTGTTGTGGGCGTGTCTCACCTGGCTGATGAGGGTGGAGGTGTTCTGGGCGTGTTGGATGTCGGTTCTGGAGAGCAGAGATTTGTCGCTCAGAGCTGGAGCCTTGGAGCTGTTCTTATAAACCACCTGTGAACACAAACAGAAACAGTCTGTGTGTTAAACCTGTGGCGTCTTCTGGTCGTGCAGCTCGTGTTTGTGTCGTTTTCTGCCGCTACAGTTGTCGACTATAATACGAGTTCGGACGCACAAACATGACCCTAAAAAGACGTTTCACTGTTTCTCTGTGCAGTGGGATTTATTAAATTCATATAAATAATTACAGGTGCAAGTTACACTCTGTAACTTTTATCTTTTATTGCTCTGACTAGAATGTTCCACAGTGTGGCATTCAACGCCTCTCCACAGATCTGACCATGTCAAACTTTATTGATCCACAGGGAAATTATTTGGACACAGTCTCCAAGGAGATAGACAAGTTTAATGCCATACTGTGGAACATTTCAGCCAGAGCAATAACACCTCCATTATTACTACACATATTATATTATTATTATTATGTGTGTATTATTTCAGTATTATATTATTTGTGGATTTTGTGTGGATTTTTCTGTATATTTTGCGTGTACATTTGTGTGTATTTGTGGGTATATATTTGTGTGTATTTGTATATATTGCGTGTATTATGTGTGTATTTGTGTGTATTATGTGTATATTTGTATATATTGTGTGTATTTGTGTGTATTATGTGTATATTTGTATATATTGTGTGTATTTGTGTGTATTATGTGTATATTTGTATATATTGTGTGTATTTGTGTGTATTATGTGTATATTTGTATATATTGTGTGTATTTGTGTGTATTATGTGTGTATTTGTATATATTTGTGTGTATTTGTGTGTATTATGTGTGTATTTGTATATATTGTGTGTATTTCATGTGTATTTGTATATATTTGTATATATTGTGTGTATTTGTGTGTATTATGTGTGTATTTGTATATATTTGTGTGTATTTTGTGTGTATTATGTGTGTATTTGTATATATTTGTATATATTGTGTGTATTTGTGTGTATTTGTTGTGTATTTGTGTGTATTATGTGTGCATTTGTGTGTATTATGTGTATATTTGTATATATTGTGTGTATTTGTGTGTATTTGTATATATTGTGTGTATTTGTGTGTATTGTGTGTATTATGTGTGTATTATGTGTGCATTTGTGTGTATTATGTGTATATTTGTATATATTGTGTGTATTTGTATATTATATATTGTGTGTATTTGTGTGTATTATGTGTGTATTTGTGTGTATTTGTATATATTGTGTGTATTTGTGTGTATTATGTGTGTATTTGTGTGTATTATGTGTGTATTTGTATATATTGTGTGTATTTGTGTGTATTATGTGTATATTTGTATATATTGTGTGTATTTGTGTGTATTTCATTTGTATTTGTATATATTTGTATATATTGTGTGTATTTCATGTGTATTTGTATATATATGTGTGTATTTGTGTGTATTTCATGTGTATTTGTATATATATGTGTGTATTTGTGTGTATTATGTGTGTATTTGAGTGTATTATGTGTGTATTTGTATATATTGTGTATATTTGTGTGTATTATGTGTGTATTATGTGTGTATTTGTATATATTGTGTGTATTTGAGTGTATTATTTGTGTGTATTTCATGTGTATTTGTATATATTTGTGTATATTTGTGTGTATTATGTGTGTATTTGTATATATTGTGAATATTTGTGTGTATTTGTGTATATTTGTGTGTATTTGTGTATATTTGTGTGTATTATGTGTGTATTTGTATATATTGTGTATATTTGTGTGTATTATGTGTGTATTTGTATATATTGTGTGTATATTTGTGTGTATTTTGTGTGTATTTGTATATATTGTGTGTATTTGTGTGTATTATGTGTGTATTTGTGTGTATTATGTGCGTGGGAGTGTGTTTCTCTGACTCAGTCCCTGTCGTGTTATGTAACAGGCCCCTGCGCTCTGTGAAGCTGACGAGGCTTTGGGATGCGGTTGTCATGGAGACAGGGGTTATGTGATGCGGTTGTCGTGGATGCAGTTGCCGTGGATGCGGGTGTCGTGGATGCGGTTGTCGTGGATGCGGTTGTCGTGGATGCGGTTGTCGTGGATGCGGTTGTCGTGGATGCGGTTGTCGTGGATGCGGGTGTCGTGGATGCGGTTGTCGTGGATGCGGGTGTCGTGGATGCGGTTGCCGTGGATCGTGGATGCGGGTGTCGTGGATGCGGTTGTCGTGGATGCGGGTGTCGTGGATGCGGTTGTCGTGGATGCGGGTGTCGTGGATGCGGTTGCCGTGGTGATGCTCACGTCGCTGGCGAGTTTGGCGGCGTTGGAGGCGTTCACGATGTCGGGACGATCCGGAGCCGAACGGAACTGATGCAGGTCGTCACGAGACCTCGAGTAATTCACCTGAAACACAAACCAGAACCAGGACTGAACCAGGACTAAACCAGGACTAAACCAGGACTAAACCAGGACTGAACCAGGACTAAACCAGGACTAACCAGGACTGAACCAGGACTAAACCAGGACTGAACCAGGACTAAACCAGGACTAAACCAGGACTGAACCAGGACTAAAACCAGGACTAAACCAGGACTGAACCAGGACTAACCAACTGAACCAGGACTAAACCAGGACTGAACCAGGACTGAACCAGGACTGAACCAGGACTGAACCAGGACTAAACCAGGACTGAACCAGGACTAAACCAGGACTGAACCAGGACTAAACCACTACTGAACCAGGACTAAACCAGGACTGAACCAGGACTAAACCAGGACTGAACCAGGACTAAACCAGGACTGAACCAGGACTAAACCAGGACTGAACCAGGACTAAACCAGGACTGAACCAGGACTGAAGCAGGACTGACCTGGCTCTGGTTCTTGGACACCTGGAGGGCGTGTTGGATCTGGGGCAGACTCTGGAGGCGGCTGTAGCTGCTTCGGCCCTTCTCCCGGTTAAACTGCTCTTTGTACAACTTCTGCACACACAAACACACACACACAAACACACACACACAAAAACACACAAAAACACACACACACACACACACACCAACAATATCCTTTTACTCTTTGTTTTTTATTATGTTGTGTTTGTTTAAGTCTCACACAACATAACAAGAGATGAACATGGTCTGTGTGTCTAACAGCTGTTTACAGATGTGTGTGTGTGTGTGTGTGTGTGTGTGTGTAATATTTGTGTGTTTTTAGAGGTGATAAGGCGGGAACAGAGAGAGAATGTAAATGACCTTAACCACAGTCATCTTGTTCACATAAGCTGAAGTGTCCCGCTGTAGGTTTGTGGAACGTCCGGTTAATGGTTTTCTGTGTCAAAATGTGTGTGTAAAATGTGTGTGTGTGTGTGTGTAAATGTGTGTGTGTAAATGTGTGTGTAAATGTGTGTGTGTAAATGTGTGTGTGTAAATGTGTGTGTGTGTGTGTGTAAATGTGTGTGTAAATGTGTGTGTAAATGTGTGTGTGTAAATGTGTGTGTGTAAATGTGTGTGTGTAAATGTGTGTGTGTGTAAATGTGTGTGTGTAAATGTGTGTGTAAATGTGTGTGTGTGTGTGTGTAAATGTGTGTGTGTAAATGTGTGTGGTGTAAATGTGTGTATGTAAATGTGTGCGTAAATGTGTGTGTGTAAATGTGTGTGTGTGTGTAAATGTGTGTGTGTGTGTGTGTAAATGTGTGTGTGTAAATGTGTGTGTAAATGTGTGTGTAAATGTGTGTGTAAATGTGTGTGTGTAAATGTGTGTGTAAATGTGTGTGTAAAGTGTGTGTGTGTAAATGTGTGTGTGTAAATGTGTGTGTAAATGTGTGTGTGTGTGTGTGTGTAAATGTGTGTGTAAATGTGTGTGTGTGTGTGTGTAAATGTGTGTGTAAATGTGTGTGTGTAAATGTGTGTGTAAATGTGTGTGTGTGTGTGTAAATGTGTGTGTGTGTAAATGTGTGTGTGTAAATGTGTGTGTGTAAATGTGTGTGTAAATGTGTGTGTAATGTGTGTGTGTGTAAATGTGTGTGTAAATGTGTGTGTGTGTGTAAATGTGTGTGTGTGTGTAAATGTGTGTGTGTGTGTGTAAATGTGTGTGTGTGTGTGTGTGTAAATGTGTGTGTAAATGTGTGTGTAAATGTGTGTGTGTAAATGTGTGTGTAAATGTGTGTGTGTAAATGTGTGTGTGTAAATGTGTGTGTGTAAATGTGTGTGTGTAAATGTGTGTGTAAATGTGTGTGTGTGTGTGTGTGTAAATGTGTGTGTGTGTGTGTAAATGTGTGTGTGTAAATGTGTGTGTGTAAATGTGTGTGTAAATGTGTGTGTGTAAATGTGTGTGTGTAATGTGTGTGTGTGTGTGTAAATGTGTGTGTGTAAATGTGTGTGTAAAGTGTGTGTGTGTAAATGTGTGTGTGTAAATGTGTGTGTAAATGTGTGTGTGTAATGTGTGTGTAAATGTGTGTGTGTAAATGTGTGTGTGTAAATGTGTGTGTAAATGTGTGTGTGTAAATGTGTGTGTGTAAAATGTGTGTGTGTAAATGTGTGTGTAAATGTGTGTGTGTAAATGTGTGTGTGTAAATGTGTGTGTGTAAATGTGTGTGTAAATGTGTGTGTGTAAATGTGTGTGTGTAAATGTGTGTGTGTGTGTTTCCTTTAAGTTTTGTTCTTTCTTCTCTTGATAGTTGTGGATAAATTGTTCATGGAAGAATGTTTATCAGTCCGAGTTGTTCGTTCATTTGTTTTTCAAAATAAAACCAAAAATAAGAAAACCAAAAATCTACAGTTTTCTACATTATGATTTTGAGTTTAAATGAAAAATGGAAAAAACTGATAACAAAGTTTCCCGTTTCCAAAAAACAAGTCTAAACCAGGACTAAACCAGGTCTAAACCAGGACTAAACCAGGACTAAACCAGGACTAAACCAGGACTAAACCAGGTCTAAACCAGGACTAAACCGGGTCTAAACCAGGACTAAACCAGGACTAAACCAGGTCTAAACCAGGACTAAACCAGGACTAAACCAGGACTAAACCAGGACTAAACCAGGACTAAACCAGGACTAAACCAGGACTGAATGTCGGGGGTAGGTGCGGCTGCGTAGACTGTTGGATGATCATGACTGACAGCGGGACTAAGACCAAGACCGAGACCAGACTAGGACTGAGACCGGTTTAGTCCTGGTTCAGTCCTGGTTCAGTCCGGCATCGCAGTTTAAGTTTCAGAAAAGGGAAACATCCGTTATCTGTTTTTTCCTTTTTTCATTTAAACACAAAATCGAAAACTGAAAAAACAAGTCATTATCTGTTTTTTTATTTTGGTTTTGGAGACAAATAATGAAGAATTTTAAAAAAAGTTTTTTTTTCGTTTTCTTATTTTTGGTTTTATTTTGAAAAACAAATGAACAAATGACACACAGATTTTTATCCTTTATGGAGTTTGTTGGTTGAAGATTTAGTGATGGGGCAGATTTATGAAGCTGCTGGAGAAAACGACACACACTTACACACACATTTACACACACACTTACACACACATTTACACACACACTTACACACACATTTACACACACACTTACACACACATTTACACACACATTTACACACACATTTACATTAACTGGGAGTTCCTCAAACCCACAGCGAGACACTTCAGCTGATGTGAAAAAGCTCTATTTGTCTCCCAGATCCAAACTTTAAATCTCTAACACTGTTGATCTAATAATAATAATAATAATAATAATAATAATAATAATAATACTAAATGGTTTATTTGTGTGGCTGTGCAAGTCTCGTCTGGTCTGTTCGAGTGTGGAGCAGATAAAGTGGGTGAGGGAGGGTGCTCCTCTGGGTCCTTTGGGTGTCAGTGGGTCACATCTGCGCTCGCTCCTCACGCTCCAGAAAACACAAACAACAAAAACACAGAACGAGAAAAAAACAAAAACTGTGGCCCTCTGCGGATCTGCTGCTGCCGGGCTAAAAACGTGAAGAGGAGGATGAGTGTGGAGGAGGATGAGTGTTGAGGAGGATGAGTGTGGAGGAGGATGAGTGTTGGTGGGAGGATGAGTGTGGAGGAGGAGTGTCTGTGGGAGGGCATCTGACTTACGTCGCTCTGAGTTTTGGAGAGTTGTTTGTTGAACACGGTCTCGATGGTCTGGGGCATGTGAGAGTACAGACTGCACACGGCCTCCCTCCTGCTCTCCGACGAGTAACACTTCTGTGAACGAAAAACAAACACGCTCAGTCTGAGATATAGATCTGTCTGTCGTTCTATCTCTCTATCACTCTATCATTCTGTCTCTATCTCTCTATTGTTCTATCTCTCTATTGTTCTATCTCTCTATCGTTCTATCACTCTATCATTCTGTCTCTATCTCTCTATTGTTCTATCTCTCTATCGTTCTATCATTCTGTCTCTATCTCTCTATTGTTCTATCTCTCTATTGTTCTATCACTCTATCATTCTGTCTCTATCTCTCTATTGTTCTTTTGTTCTATCTTTCTATCTCCTTGTTTCTCTATCTCTCTATCGTTCTATTTCTCTATAATTCTATCTCTATCCTTCTATCTCTCATTCTATCTCTATCGTTCTTTCTATCATTCTATCTCTCTATCATTCTATTGTTCTATCTCTCTGTCCCTCTATCGTTCTATCTCTTTATCATTCTGTCCTTCTATCTCTTTCATTCTGTCTCTATCGTTCTTTCTATCATTCTGTCTCTCTTTCATTCTATCTCTGTATCGTTCTGTCTCTATCATTCTATTGTTCTATAGTTCTATCTGTCTATCATTGTATCGTTCTATCTCTGTCGTTCTATCGTTCTGTCGTTCTTTTGTGTGACCTGGCTGCAGAGCTGCGCCGCCTCTTTTGCGTGTTGAGTCTCTTTGGTTTCAGGCAGGAGCGAGTACAAACTCTTCTCCAGATCCTTCTTCCCCGACGCTTTGTACTTGTTCTGAAACACAAACGGGAAATATGATTCTGATTATTCTGATGATTATTCTGATGATTATTCTGATGATTCTGATGATTATTCTGATGATTATTCTGATGATTCTGATGATTATTCTGATGATGATTCTGATGATTCTGATGATTCTGATGATTATTCTGATTCTGATGATTATTCTGATGATTATTCTGATGATTATTCTGATGATTCTGATGATTATTCTGATGATTATTCTGATGATGATTATTCTGATGATTCTGATGATTATTCTGATGATTATTCTGATGATTCTGATGATTATTCTGATGATTCTGATGATTATTCTGATGATTCTGATGATTATTCTGATGATTATTCTGATGATTATTCTGATGATTATTGTGTGAAAATGAAGAAGCAGCAGCAGGAGTGCTGCGTGACCTCTGACCTCTGACAGCACCTCGGACACTTCCTTCACAAACTCTGTGGTGAGAGTCTGAGGCAGAGCGGAGAAAAGACTCTGACTCTGCTCCTCCCGCTCCCTCCTGTACCACACCTGAAACACACAACACACACTGAAACACACAACACACACTGAAACACACAACACACACTGAAACACACAACACACACTGAAACACACAACACACACTGAAACACACAACACACAACACACACTGAAACACACAACACACAACACACTGAAACACACACACAACACACACTGAAACACACAAACACACAACACACACTGAAACACACAACACACACTGAAAACACACACACACACACTGAACACACACACACACTGACACACACTGAACACACAACACACAACACACACTGACACACACACACACAACACACACTGAACACACACAACACACACTGAACACACACAACACACACACTGAAACACACAACACACAACACACACTGAAACACACAACAACACAACACACACTGAAACACACAACACACACTGAACACACAACACACACTGAAACACACAACACACAACACACACTGAAACACACAACACACAACACACACTGAAACACACAACACACACTGAACACACAACACACAACACACACTGAGACACACAACACACACTGAAACACACAACACACACTGAAACATCTACACACACTGAAACACACGACACAACACACGACACACACTGAAACATCACGACACACACTGAAACACACACACAACACTGAAACATCACAACACACACTGAAACATCTACACACACTGAAACACACGACACACACTGAAACACACGACACACACTGAAACACACGACACACACTGAAACACACGACACACACTGAAACACACACACACACTGAAACACACACAGAGGAACATGCACGATTCAAGTCAAAGTCTGGAGGACTAAATGTGTGTTCAGTCGGCGGCGTCAGCGTCCACATGCAGAGTCTGTGTGTGTTTGTGGTTCGTCTTCAGGAGCGTCTGAGGGGAGGACGTCTGTTCTGACGTCTCCTGGACGTGTCCCTCAGGAGGTGTTCATGTCCCACCAGGAGGAGGCCCTGGAGAAGACCCAGACACACTGGAGGGACTATGTCTCTGGACTGGACTGGGAACACCTCGGGGTGTACCTGACACACGTCAGGTATTTTTCTCCCATTTGTCCACAGAGTCCAAGACACACACACATGCACACACATGCACACACATGCACACACATGCACACTCACATGCACTCACATGCACTCACATGCACTCACATGCACGGGCGTCCAAACAGAGGAGTCCAGTGTGGAGTTTTTTTCTGATCGCAGCAGAACGGAGAGAGTGAGGGGGGAGGAGGAGGAGGGGCGGGGTCTGGAGGTGTAAGGAGCAGTGTGATTGGTCTAACAGGGCAGTTCTGCGTGATGTCACCAACTACTGGAAACAT
Source organism: Boleophthalmus pectinirostris (assembly GCF_026225935.1). Classification (NCBI taxonomy): domain Eukaryota; kingdom Metazoa; phylum Chordata; class Actinopteri; order Gobiiformes; family Gobiidae; genus Boleophthalmus; species Boleophthalmus pectinirostris. The sequence goes on from NW_026571070.1 coordinate 1,618,351, forward strand.
CACTGGAGGACACATAAACACACACACACACACACACACACACACACACACACACACACACACACACACAGACACACACACACACAGACACACACACACACACACAGACACACAAACACAGACACACACACACACAGACACACACACACACACACACACACACACACACAGATTTAGAGTTTTTTGACAAGAAAACCACAAAACCCGGGACAGGAGATGATGTGATTAAACTCATGTAAACAGTTTTGGACGGAGGTGTTTTGAGTTTAGTTCTTTTCATCTCTTCTCAGTGTGACGTAAACCCGGCGCGGCACAGACCTCACTCTGGATCTCTGACAGGTGTTTGGCGAGTTCGGTGTCTCTGGTCTGGGGCAGGAGGTGGAACTGGGAGGAGCTCAGGTCGGCTTTGCTCTGCTGTTTGTACACGCGCTGCACACATCCACAGAAATCACGTTAAGTCAGACTTTTGTTACACGTTTAAACCCGAGCGTGAGTCTGTGAGTCTCCGTCTGTACCTCGCTCTGCAGCTCACTCACGGCCGACGCAAACCGGGTCTCCTGCGTCTCTGGGAGCTGACTGTAGAGGGCGCTGCTCAGCTCCTTCTGACCCTCTCTGTACTTCAGCTGCACACACCAGGGGGAGGAGTCAGGTGAAGGGAGAGGGTCTCGTGTAATTAAAGTCGACGTAAATGTTTTGTGTTAGACTCTTGACGTTTGTCTTTGTGGTTGCTGTTGATGAACTGTATTTTAGAGAATAATAAACCTGATAAATTTGGTAAAAGTACATTTTAGAGGATTCTGACAATGACTGTGAGTATTTTTAGAAGATAATGATGAATTTGAAATCATGTATTTATGGAAATTCAATTCATTTTGATTGTTTTAGGGATGTAACAATAACCCAAATATGGTGATATCGTATCGTCAAAGTTCTCACAATAATATCGTGGACCATCACAATATATCGAATTACGAGTCTCTTTGATTAAATGAAGAGTTCTGGTGCAGCAGTAGATAAAAAAAACACAGAGGAACTACATAGACCATGATCCTTTGCTCCATTTCAGTGCAGACGACAAGAAGAAATAACAGTTCAACACTTTTAACTCTTAGTTCTTTGGATTAAGTCTTGTCAAGGAATTTTAAGACAAAAAAGAAGAATACTCACAGTTTTAGACGCCACAAAATATCACAGTAAATATCGTACCATGAGATGTTTATCATGAAAATATCGTACAGAGAGATTTGGAGATTGTTACATCCCTAATGGTGAACCCACCCACCGTATCATGATCTTTAACACAATATCACAGTAAATGTTGTACGAGTTTTAAACGATGAAACTGGATTGTGGTTATTTTAAGGAAACGCTGTTACTGATGAAATGTTGTTAGTGAGTGTTAGTCTGAGGAGCTCAGAGATAAATCTGACACAGATTGTGTTTTCTGTGCACTGTCCATGTTTGAAATAAAACAAATAATAAATAATGAAGTCACATGGAAAGTGAAATAGTCGTGAAATCAACAGCAGCACATTGTTAAATTCATCATAAACAGTGTGAATTAAGTTTAAATACAGTGTAAGTGTGACTGTTGTTTTCCTTGTTCACCTCTGTGTAAAGAATGTGTGTGTGTGTGTGTCTCTGTGTGTGTGTGTGTGTGTAGTGTGTGTGTGTGTATGTGTGTGTGTGTGTGTATAGGTGTGTGTGTGTGTGTACCTGGCTCTGCAGTTGTGTGATCTGTGTGTGTATAGGTGTGTGTGTGTACCTGGCTCTGCAGTTGTGTGATCTGTGTGTGTATGTATAGGTGTGTGTATAGGTGTGTGTGTACCTGGCTCTGCAGTTGTGTGATCTTGTGTGTGTATAGGTGTGTGTATAGGTGTGTGTGTACCTGGCTCTGCAGTTGTGTGATCTGTGTGTGTATAGGTGTGTGTATAGGTGTGTGTGTACCTGGCTCTGCAGTTGTGTGATCTGTGTGTGTATAGGTGTGTGTATAGGTGTGTGTGTACCTGGCTCTGCAGTTGTGTGATCTGTGTGTGTGTATATAGGTGTGTGTGTACCTGGCTCTGCAGTTGTGTGATCTGTGTGTGTGTGTATAGGTGTGTGTATAGGTGTGTGTGTACCTGGCTCTGCAGTTGTGTGATCTGTGGGTGTGTGTATAGGTGTGTGTGTACCTGGCTCTGCAGTTGTGTGATCTGTGTGTGTATAGGTGTGTGTATAGGTGTGTGTGTACCTGGCTCTGCAGTTGTGTGATCTGTGTGTGTGTGTATAGGTGTGTGTATAGGTGTGTGTATAGGTGTGTGTGTACCTGGCTCTGCAGTTGTGTGATCTGTGTGTGTGTGTATAGGTGTGTGTGTATAGGTGTGTGTATAGGAGTGTGTGTACCTGGCTCTGCAGTTGTGTGATCTGTGTGTGTGTGTGTATAGGTGTGTGTATAGGTGTGTGTGTACCTGGCTCTGCAGTTGTGTGATCTGTGTGTGTGTGTATAGGTGTGTGTATAGGTGCGTGTGTACCTGGCTCTGCAGTTGTGTGATCTGTGTGTGTGTATAGGTGTGTGTATAGGTGTGTGTGTACCTGGCTCTGCAGTTGTGTGATCTGTGTGTGTGTGTATAGGTGTGTGTTATAGGTGCGTGTGTACCTGGCTCTGCAGTTGTGTGTGTGATCTGTGTGTGTATAGGTGTGTGTATAGGTGTGTGTGTACCTGGCTCTGCAGTTGTGTGATCTCTTTGGCGTGTTGGATCTGGGGGGTCAGGGGCAGGTGGTGGAACAAACTGTCACTCGCCTCTTTTCTGCTCGCCTCCGAGTATTTGGCCTGAAACACACAAGTTTGTGTGAACTCACACTCACAACAAGAGTGTGTAAAGGCCAACGCACACCCGACCAAGGCACACACCAGTGCCCCGGTGTGTGTGCAGGGCATTAGTGTGTGCACGGTCACAGTGTCAAAGTGTTACTTGGAAGAGCGGCCAAATACATTCACTCTAAAAAACTTTGTCCAGTAAAAAGAACTGAAAGTATCTGTTTAAAAGAAGAAGCACAGACAGAGACGGGCTGGACTCCACTTCCCATGATGCCGTGGGCTCACCTGGCTCTGCAGCTCGGACACAGTTTTGGCGAGGGCGGTGTCGGGCGTCTCTGCGAGCTGCGAGTACAAACTCTGAGACAAACTCTTCAGACCCTCCTCCCTGTATTTACTCTGAGCACAAAGACAGACGCCGGGTTAAACCGTCTGCAGGGTCTGGGTCAGGGTCTGGGTCAGGGTCTGGGTCAGGGTCTGGGTCAGGGTCTGGATTTGGGTCAGGGTCTGGGTCAGGGTCAGGGTCAGGGTCTGGGTCAGGGTCTGGGTCTGGTCTGAGTTAGGGTCTGGGTCAGGGTCTGGGTCTGGGTTCTGGGTCTGGGTCAGGGTCTGGGTCAGGATCTGGGTCTGGGTCTGGGTTTGGGTCTGGGTCAGGGTCTGGGTCTGGGTCTGGGTCTGGGTCAGGGTCTGGGTCAGGATCTGGGTCTGGGTCTGGGTTCTGGGTCAGGGTCTGGGTCTGGGTCAGGGTCTGGGTCAGGTCAGGGTCTGGGTGGGTCAGGGTCTGGGTCTGGTCAGGGTTCTGGGTCAGGGTCTGGGTCAGGGTCTGGGTCAGGGTCTGGGTCAGGGTCTGGGTCAGGGTCTGGGTCAGGGTTCTGGGTCAGGGTCTGGGTCTGGGTCAGGGTCTGGGTCTGGGTCAGGGTCTGGGTTCTGGGGTTTAGGATTTATGATGTATATTTACTTCACTGCTAAGGTCGGCCATCTTGGAGGCGAGCTGCGTCTCTGCGGTCTGAGGGAGCTGTGAGTACAGACTCTGACACAAGGCCCTCCTCCCCTCGCGGTACTTCACCTGCAACCAGCACACATCAGTACAGCTCTGCTCCTGTCTGCTCCTGTCTGCTCCTGTCTCTCACCTGTCTCCGCCCCTGTCTCTCACCTGGCTCTGCAGCTCGGTGACCTCTTTGACTCGCTGCGTCTCCAGAGTTTCGGGGAGCGTGTGGTACAGAGGATTAGTGCAGTCCTTCTTCATCGCCTCTCTGTACTTCACCTGCACAAAAAACACAAACACAACACAAAAATCAGACGGAAAACACGGATTTATCTGAGAGTATTATAAAACTTTGCAGATATATGAGAGAAATCGTAAGTAAATAATAATATAAAATTGAAAAGTTTATGTTTCACTGTTTTCTCTTCTGATGTTGTTTCCTTTTCAGAGCTGGAGTTGTGTGTGAATGAAACAAAAACACAACTCCAGGTCTGTTTTTTGAGGAGGAAACAGTGTTAGAACATGACTAAAGCTTCCTGGAGTGAGTTTTGTGTGATACAGGAGGTTTTAAAAGCGTCTCCTCTGGTGGCGTCTTTGGCCTGTGGAGTGTTTCTGTATCAGACTCAGATAAAGAGCTCAGAATAAACCCACGACCCGTTTATCTGATCACAGAGTGTGACTGACACAAACAGGGACTCTGCACCGCTTTAGTCCTGCTGTGTGGACTTAGACTTAGACTAAGACTTAGACTTAGACTTAGACTTAAGACTTAGACTTACACTTAGACTTACACTTAGACTTACACTTAGACTTACACTTAGACAAAATGTATTGATCCACAGGGAAGTTATTTGGACACAAGAGAAAAAATATAATGGTGATAATAAATTCTAAATAAGTAGCAAAAAAGTGTCCATGACGGAGAGCAGTTTGTCTGTGTGTGTGTGTGTGTGTATATAGATGTGTGTGTGTGCATAGTGTGTGTGTGTGGTGTGTGTGGGTGTGTGTGTGTCTGTATAGGTGTGTGTGCGTGTGTGTGTGTGTATAGGTGTGTATATAGGTGTGTGTATATAGGTATGTGTGTATAGGTGTGTATAGGTGTGTGTATAGGTGTGTGTATAGGTGTGTGTGTGTATAGGTGTGTGTGTATAGGTGTGTGTATATGTATAGGTGTGTGTGTATAGGTGTGTGTATCGGTGTGTATGTGTATAGGTGTGTGTATAGGTGTGTATATAGGTGTGTGTATAGTTGTGTGTGTATGTATAGGTGCGTGTGTATGTATAGGTGCGTGTGTATGTATAGGTGTGTGTGTATAGGTGTGTATCGTGTGTGTATGTGTATAGGTGTGTGTGTGTATAGGTGTGTGTGTGTATAGGTGTGTATCGGTGTATGTGTATAGGTGTGTATAAGTGTGTGTGTGTATGGGTGTGCGTGTATAGATGTGTGTGTGTGTGTATAGGTGTGTAAGGATGTGTGTGTGTGTGCATGTGCGTGTGTGTTTGTGTGTGTATAGATGTGTGCGTGTGTGTGTGTGTGTATGTGTGTACCTGGTTGTGTGTTTGGTTCATGTCCTTCACAAACTCTGTGGTGAGAGTCTGAGGCAGAGCAGAAAACAAACTGTGCCTCTGCTCCTCTCGCTCTTTTCTGTACAAAACCTGAAAGAAAAAAGAGACAATATTTAATCCATCCATCCCCGACGCACACTCCCACAGAACACACACTGAAACACACAACACACACTGAAACATCTACACACACAACACACACTGAAACACACACAACACACACTGAAACACACAACACACACTGAAACACACACACAACACACACTGAAACATCTACACAACACACACTGAAACACACAACACACACTGAAACACACAACACACACTGACACACACTACACAACACACACTGAAACACACACTACACACACTGAACACACACAACACACACTGACACACACACACACAACACACACTGAAACACACAACACACACTGAAACACACAACACACACTGAAACACACAACACACACTGAAACACACAACACACACTGAACACACACACACACACACTGAAACACACACACACACTGACACACACTCACACAACACACACTGAACACACACAACACACACTGACACACACACAACACACACTGAAACACACAACACACAACACACACTGAAACACACACACAACACACACTGAAACACACAACACACACTGAAACACACAACACACACTGAAACACACAACACACACTGAAACATCTACACAACACACACTGAAACACACAACACACACTGAAACACACAACACACACTGAAACACACAACACACACTGAAACACACAACACACACTGAAACACACAACACACACTGAAACATCTACACAACACACACTGAAACACACAACACACAACACACACTGAACACACACAACACACACACAAAACACACAACACACACTGACAACACACACACAACACACACTGAAACATCTACACAACACACACTGAAAACACACACACACACACACTGAAACATCTACACAACACACACTGAAACATCTACACAACACACACTGAAACACACAACCCCCCCTCAAACACAAACCTCCACAAAAACTAAGTGTGTGTTTGTCTATCGTTTGTATTTGTTTTGTGTTGTTTTGTGTGTGACAGTTTTCATTTGTGTGAGTTTATTTCTAAAATTCTGAATGATTATTTTTGTGTAAATTACATGAGTTAATTTCCGTTCATCTGACGACAGCGACTTTAACAAAACTCAACAAAACGACCTGAGAGACGAAGAGAAACGACCTGAAGCTGTGGAAAAGTCTGGATCAATCTTTAGGGACTTGATTTTGATTCATCCTCTTGTTGTTCTTCTTGTTCTTCCTCTTCTCTGGGGTCGGGTCTCGGGCGCGTCAGTCTAAACAGGGACTTCCAGACTTCCTTCACCCCGGACACTTCCTCCAGCTCCTCCGCTGGACCCCGAGGTGTTCCCAGGTCAGAAACATAGTCCCTTTTGATTCATATTTTATATAATGATCCAGACTTTTCCACAGCCTCAGGTCGTTTCTCTTCGTCTCTCAGGTTGTTTTGTGGAGTTTTGTTAAAGTCGCTGTCGTCAGATGAACGGAAATGAACTCATAGAATTTAAACAAAAATAATAATGAATCATTTTAGACATAAACTCACACAAATTAAAACAGTCACAGCACAAAACAAAACAAATAAAATACAAATGTTTGGTTAAATTTTCAGTTGTTTTGAGGCTGTTTCACATTTTGAGTCATCGGACCAAAATAAAACTGTTCAGATCTTAAGAACCAGAATCACACAAATGAAACCTCTTTCGATTCACTCCATTTTGTGTCGTTTTATTTCATTTTGAAGTTTCCTGGAGGCTGCTGACTCCAATTTGACCTGTAAAAGAATCATGAATATCTCCAAAACTAAAACACAAACCAAACTTTCTGCAGCACAAACATAGACACAGTTTTTGTGCAGTTGTGTGTTTGATGTGGGGCGACTTCACGCAGGTAAACGCACAACACACACTTCACATTTACACTACACCCTCCTGCACAACACCTGACACACACACACGTTTACTCTCACACTTCACACAGACACACAACTTCAACACAAACAGAACATAAACAAATATAAAACTCATTTAAACTGTTCCAAAGTTCTGCTCGGAGAAAAATTATTCGACTTGCACCATTACTGTACTGACACTCTGCAGCTGATGTCATTAAACATTCCCTGGAGAAGTGATGCTAACTGAGGCACTGCCCTGTCTGAGGATATTCATACTTTAATCTGAGCATAAAGAACGACAACAGACGAGAGGATTTTTACTCTTAAACAAACCCCCAAAAAAACAGAACAGTCTGTCCGCTGTTACATTTCACCATAAACATACATGTAGATCACCCCCCTCAATAAAAATCCGAGGTAGAGTCTGGTCTGAGTTTTGGTGTGGGTCCTCACCTCGCTCTGGAGCTCGGTCTGAACTTTGGCCTGAAGAGTCTCTGAGGTCTGAGGAAGTCCAGAGAACAGAGTCCGACCCAGAGACGTCCTCACCTGCTCCTTGTACTTCACCTGAGGAACACACAACAGAGACCAGGTCTGGACCAGGTCTGAACCAGGTCCGAACCAGGACCAAGACCGAACCAGGACCAAGACCAGACCAGAGCCAGGAGCCTGCTCAGGATTAAACCTGTTTAGTCTTGGTTTAGTTCTAATTTAGTTTATGTTTAGTCCCGGTATTGAAGATCCTGGTTTAGGTCTAAAGAAAGATTCTTCTGCAGACTTAGACCGTGTGAGGTGGTGGACTGAGTGTGACGTCCCCACAGAGTTTGGCACCAGTCAAATGAAGCTCAACGAGGCCGGCGGGTACAGGTGAATTTGGAGCAAAGTTCCAGATTTGGAATTTCAACCCTGAGTGTCAGAGGAGGAACCGAAGAGCCAATCAAGAGCGAGGATGTTGAAGGTAACGCCCCTTCTCACCCACAACGCAGGCTTAGCAACGCTGTCAATCAAACCTGTTACTAACGCGAGTGGGAGGGACCTCAGGGAAGGAAGGCGCCTGATTGGTCTGTTATTAATGTTCAGATCTGGATTTGGGACAAAATGTTGAAGTCCAAACCCCAGGATCATGTAGAGCAGGTTCAGACCAGCATTTGAACATTTGGATCCTGGTCCAGACCCGGTCCAGTCCTGACCTGGATCCTGGTCCAGACTTGGTCTAGTCCTGACCTGGCTGTAGAGGTCCTGCAGGGCTCTGGAGAGTTGAATCTCTGGAGTTTCTTTGAGTCGATGATACAAACTCCTGCTGCTGGAATCCTGCCGATATTTCACCTGAGAAACAACAAAAACAAAACAAAAACATCAGAAATGTAGGTCTGAAATACTAAGATCTAAACCTGGTCTGAAGCAGGTCTAATCCCAGAACTAAACCCGGTCTGGAAAAGATCTAAACCCAGAACTAAACCCGGACTAAAGCTGGTCTGGAGCAGGACTGACCTGGCTGAGGATCTGGGACAGGGTTTTGGCGTGGAGCGTCTCTGGAGTCTCTGGGAGCTTCGAAAACAAACAACTGGACGCCCACTTCCTCCCACTCTCCCTGTACTTCACCTGAAACACACGCACACAAGATATATGTAGTTGTAGTAGTAGTAGTAGTAGTAGTAGTAGTAGTAGCAGCAGTAGCAGTAGTAGTAGTAGTAGTAGTAGTAGCAGTAGTATTTGCAGTACCTGGCTGGTGAGGTCAGACAGAGTTTTGGCCCTCTCTGTGTCGTTGGTTTGTGGGAGCTGAGAGAAGAGAGCGCTCTGCAGACGCTGACGGTACTTCACCTGAACACAAAGAACCAGGACTGAACCGGGACTGGACCAGGACTGGACCAGGACTGGACCAGGACTGAGACACAGTTGTGATGAGAGAGTACCTGGCTGAGGACCTGGTTGAGTTCTCGGTTGAATCTGGTCTCGGGGGTCTGGGGGAGCAGGTGGTACAGACTCGAGCTCAGAGACTTCAGACCCTCGTGTCGATACAACCTCTGAAACACAAGAAGACCAGACTAAAACGGGTCTAAACAAGGACTAAACCAGGACTGAACCAGGTCTAAACCAAGACTAAACCAGGTCTAAACCAGGACTAAACCAGGATTAAACCAGCATTAAACCAGGACTAAACCAGGACTAAACCAGGTCTAAACCAGGTCTAAACCAGGTCTAAACCAGGACTAAACCAGGATTAAACCAGCATTAAACCAGGATTAAACCAGGACTAAACCAGGACTAAACCAGAACTAAACCAGGATTAAACCAGGACTAAACCAGGACTAAACCAGGTCTAAACCAGGTGTAAACCACGACTAAACCACAACTAAAACAGGTCTAAATCAGGACTGAATCAGGACTAAACCAGGACTAAACCAGGATTAAACCAGAACCAAAGCAGGTCTAAACCAGGAATAAAACAGGACTAAAGCAGAACTAAAACTGGACAAAAGCTGGACTAAACAAGGACTAAACCAGGACTAAACCAGGATTAAACCAGCATTAAACCAGGATTAAACCAGGACTAAACCAGAACTAAACCAGGATTAAACCAGGACTAAACAAGGACTAAACCAGGACTAAACCAGGATTAAGACAGGTCAAAAACAGGTCTAAACTAGGACTAAACCAGACCTGAACAAGGTCTACACAAGGTCTAATCAAGGATTAGACAAAGACAAAACCAGAACTACAGCACGAGGATTAAACCTGGTCCAACTCGGTCTATCCCCGGTCTAAACTCGGTCTAACCCTGGACTAACCCTGGTCTAAACCCCAGTCTAACCCTGATCTTAACCCAGTCTAACCCCAGTCTAACCCAGGTCTAACCCCAGTCTAACCCTGGTCTAACCCGGTCTCCCTGGGTCTCACCTGGCTGTGCAGGCGTCCGCTCTCTTTGAGTCGCTGTAGTTCCAGAGTTTGGGGCAGTTTTGTGAACAGCGCCCCCTGCAGCTGCTGCTTTGCCTCCAGTCGATACTTCACCTGAAAAACAACACAAACTCACACGACGTCGGGACATTTAAAGCAGAGTACACGGCCCCGCCCACCACCCGCTCAAGGCCCCGCCCACCGCTCGCTCTGATTGGCTGACTCTGCGGGTGTCACTTATCAGCGTCTCACTGATAACAGGAGACAAAACACGAGGGGATGGACTGAGAGGCATTTAGTCCGATAAGAACCAGGAGCGACTCTTAACAATCACAGACAATTGACACGTTTACACGACAGATTTAATGCCGAATTAAAATAATTTAATTCTGAATAAAAATGAATTCTGCTGTGAACACTTCATTCCTGATGAAAATGGACATATGTAAAGAGTAAAGTGAGAGGTTTATTCAGATTTTAAAGATGAATTTATTTATTTATTTATTCCTCGATCTCGACCTTTTGTCTTTCTCAAACTTGTCTTGATGTCGTCGACTCTCCCTCCATGAATTTCTTCCATTTGTCTCTTTATCGTCACTGTGTGTGTGTGTGTGTATAGATGTGTGTGTGTGTATATATAGGTGTGTGTATAGATGTGTGTGTGTGTGTGTACCTGGTTGTGTGTTTGGTTTATGTCCTTCACAAACTCTGTGGTGAGAGTCTGAGGCAGAGCAGAAAACAAACTGTGACTCTGCTCCTCCAGCTCCCTCCTGTACGACACCTGAAACACACAACACACACTGAAACACACACTACACACACTGAAACACACAACACACACTGAAACACATACAACACACACTGAAACACACACACACTACAACACACACAACACACACTGACAAACACACAACACACACTGAAACATACAACACACACTGAAACATACAACACACACTGAAACATACAACACACACTGAAACACACAACACACACTGAAACACACAACACACACTGAAACATACAACACACACTGAAACATACAACACACACTGAAACACACACTACACACACTGAAACACACAACACACACTGAAACACACAACACACACTGAAACATACAACACACACTGAAACATCTACACACACTGAAACACACAACACACACTGAAACACACAACACACACTGAAAACACTACAACACACTGAAACATACAACACACACTGAAACACACAACACACACTGAAACATACAACACACACTGAAACATACAACACACACTGAAACACACAACACACACTGAAACATCTACACACACTGAAACATCTACACACACTGAAACACACAACACACACTGAAACATCTACACAACAACCTCACACCCTCCTGTACAACACCTGAAACCAGGACTAAACCAGGACTGACCCAGGACTAAACCAGGACTGACTCAGGACTATGTTGAGTACACACAGTGAGGTCTGTACCTGGCTCTGGATCTCGGACATGTTTTTGGCGAAGTCGGTCTCTGGGGTTTCAGGGAGCAAGTGGTAAAGCGGCTGACAACTCACTCCCTGTTTGTACTTCACCTGAACAACAAACAAATAAATTAAAGCTGAAAAATCAGGATTCACCTGAAGGTGACGCTAACTGAAGCACTGCTCTGTCTGAAGCTCCAGTACTGAACTTTGTTTTTACACAATCTCTTTTTATATTGTTTTGGGTGTGTTATGCATGTGTTGTGTGTTTTGTGGGTACCTGGCTGAGGACTTGTGTGAGCGCTCTGGCCCTCAGTTTGTGTGTGTGTGTGTGTGTGTTTTGTGGATACCTGGCTGAGGAGTTTTGTGAGTGCTCTGGCCCTCTGTGTGTGTTGCGTGTGTGTGTGTTTTGTGTTTTGTGGGTACCTGGCTGAGGACTTGTGTGAGCGCTCTGGCCCTCAGTGTGTGTGTTGTGTGTGTGTGTTTTGTGGGTACCTGGCTGAGGAGTTTTGTGAGTGCTCTGGCCCTCTGTGTGTGTTGCGTGAGTGTGTGTGTGTTGTGTTTTGTGGGTACCTGGCTGAGGACTTGTGTGAGCGCTCTGGCCCTCTGTGTGTGTGTTGTGTGTGTTGTGTTTTGTGGATACCTGGCTGAGGATTTGTATGAGCGCTCTGGCCCTCTGTGTGTGTGTTGTGTGTGTTGTGTTTTGTGGATACCTGGCTGAGGATTTGTATGAGCGCTATGGCCCTCTGTGTGTGTGTTGCATGTGTGTGTGTTGTGTGTTTTGTGGGTACCTGGCTGAGGACTTGTGTGAGCGCTCTGGCCCTCTGTGTGTGTTGCGTGTGTGTGTTGTGTTTTGTAGGTACCTGGCTGAGGACTTGTGTGAGCACTCTGGCCCTCTGTGTGTGTGTTGTGTTTTGTGGGTACCTGGCTGAGGACTTGTGTGAGCGCTCTGGCCCTCTGCGTGTCCAGGGTCTGAGGCAGAGACGAGTAGAGCGCCCTCTGTGCCCGTTGCCGGTACTGCACCTGCTCCACACGTCACAGCTCAGACACAGCAGTGCACACGGATAGAAACAGTCGTCGTACGTGAGTGAGGGCAGTTTGTGTTTTTGTACCTGGCTCTGGATCAGGGAAAGCTCTTTGGCTCTGAGCGTGTCCAAAGTCTGAGGAAGAGACGAGAACAGACACGGACCAGAGCGCCCCCTGCTGTACTCCACCTGCACCACAACAGAGTCTGTGTGAGACCAGGACTAAACCAGGACTAAACCAGTACTAAACCAGCAGGACTCCATCTCCCATGATGCCTCTCTCTCACCTGACTCTGCAGAGTGGAGATCCTCTGGTAGAACTCAGTGTCTGTGGTCTGAGGGAGCTGAGAGTAGAAGCTCTGAGACAGTCCTCTCCTCCCATCCTCACGGTATTTCACCTGCACACACCACAGCTGGACTAAGAACTAAACCAGGACTGAACCAGGACTAAACCAAACCTAAGTCTCATCTAAACCAGATGCCCCGGTCTGTGTCTGACCTGGCTGTAGAGCTGTGTGAGTTCTCGAGCCTGTTGAATTTCCAGAGTCTCCTGAAGCTGATGATAAAGAGGACGAGACAGAGATTTCCTCACAGCCGCCTGGTACAAGCGCTGAGGACAGAGGGACACAGACAGAGACAAGAGAGACAGAGAGAGACAGAGACACAAAGAAAGAGAGATAGAGAGACACAGAGAGACAGAGAGAGAGAGACAAGAGAGAGACAAAGAGACAGACATGTGAGGACAGAGGAATCGGTGTTTTCAGATTTCCTGTAGAGGAAATTGTATTTTTCAGTGAAGGTAAATACACAAATATTGACACTGATGTTAAACAGAGGGGGAGGGGTTAGGTGGTACACAGGTGGGGAGGGGTTAGGTGGTAAACAGAGAGGGGGAGGGGTTAGGTGGTAAACAGAGGGGGAGGGGTTAGGTGGTACACAGGTGGGGAGGGGTTAGGTGGTAAACAGAGAGGGGGAGGGGTTAGGTGGTACCTGGTTGAGCAGCTGAGCGGCCTGAGCGGCGTGTTGAGTCTCCAGAGTCTGAGGTAAAGTGTGGAACAGAGCGGGCTGCCTCCAACTGCCCCTGTGCCAAACCTGAAACACAACAGGACATCAGGGCATCTGACACACAACACCTGACACACACGTAGAGGAGGGTGTGTGTGGCAGGTGGGCAGGTGGGCAGGTGCAGTACCTGGCTGTGCAGGTGGGAGGCGTCCTTGGCGTGTTGTGTGTCTAGAGTGTGGGGCAGCACACAGAACAGGCTGAGTCTCTGCTCCTTCAGACCCTCCTCTCTGTACTTCACCTGAGACACACACAGAGACGCTCAGAGGAGCCCAGTGCGCTGCTCAAAGGCACAACAGCAGCAGCTCACGTCCACCTTCTACAATGAGCTCGATCGATACCCTTTTTAACTGCATTTTAGATATTAAGTCCTGGATGGCAGCAAACTTCCTCCAGCTCAACCAGGGCAAAACTGAGGTTTTAATTATTGGTCCTGAAGCTCAGAGAGAGAGGCTCAAAGCTAAGCTCCAAACCTACTCACTGAACCCCTGTGAGAGGGTGAAAAGTTTAGGAGTTATTCTTGACAGTGAGCTTAGCTTTGAGCCACACATCAGGTCCATCACTAAATCTGGTTTTTATCATCTAAAAAATATTGCCAGAGTCAGACCTTTTCTTTCTCAAGCCAGTGCAGAGACTTTAATACATGCTTTTATTACAAATCGCGTTGATTACTGTAATGCTCTCCTTTCTGGTCTTCCAAAGAAATCTACAGCTCCATTGCAGCTCCTCCAAAACTCTGCAGCACGACTGCTGACAAGGACCAGGAAGCGAGAGCACATCACCCCAGTACTGAAGTCTCTGCACTGGCTTCCTGTGAGCTTCAGGATAGATTTTAAAGTTCTTTTATTGGTTTATAAAGCTCTTAATGGTCTTAGTCCTATTTATTTATCTGATCTGCTTTTATCATATGAGCCCTCTCGGACTCTCAGGTCCTCAGGTAGTCTCCTTTTAGCTGTCCCAAGAGTTCAAACTAAAACTCACGGTGAGGCATCTTTTAGCTTTTACGGCCCCCGTCTGTGGAACAGTCTGCCTGAGGATCTGAGGTCCGCTGCGAGTGTTCATATTTTTAAAAGTAAACTTAAAACATATCTTTTTAATTTAGCTTTTAACTGAAACTTTTACCTGTTTTAACTTAAATTATCATTATTATTGTTATTATTATGGTAGTTTTAAATTAAATTATCATTACTATTTTATTTTGTCTCCATCTGGTCTTAGCTATACACTTTTAATTTTTACTATAACTTTTAAGAGCTTTATGTTTATTAGTTTTGTAGTTTTTATGTTTCTGTTTAAATTGTGGTATGGGGGGGGGGGTGTGTGTGTGTGTTAATTAATGTATTAAAAATGTTTCTGTTGCATGTGAAGCACTTTGTGCTACATTTCAAATGTATGAAAAGTGCTATACAAATAAAGTTTGATTGATTGATTGATTGATACAATCTGACGCTGACATAGTCTCAGATGTTGTGCTTTTATAACTTGACAGGAGATTCATGTTTTTAAACAAATCTTCAAACTTTTGACACTCAAATGTTTCTCGTTCTAACAGTGAGTGTAAGAGCAGCGTGTGCAGCGTACGTCACTGATCTGCTCGCTCTGCTCTCGGGCGTGGGCCATGTCCAGAGTCTGGGGCATCAGGTGGAAGAGGGCGGGGCCAGGCTTCTGTTTGTAAAGACGCTGAAACACAAACACCACAACAGATCAGGAAAACACTTTAATATGTGTTTAAGTTTCCGTCTTTCATTTCATCCACAGCTGAAACTTGTGCAGCGTTAGACGAGTGTAAAGACTTTCACTGGTTGAGCGTCTTTCTCGTCTCGTTCTAAAACACGAGCTGTACCTGGCTGAGCAGCTGAGACGCCTCTTTGGCGTGTTTCGTCTCCAGAGTCTGAGCCAGAGTCGAGTACAGAGAGGGAGCGTTCCTCAGGGACCTCCGGTACGACATCTGACACAATAACACACACACAACATCTGCAGGTTAACCACAGACATGTGACTGAGCAGGACTCCATCTCCCATGATGCCTCTCTCTCACCTGACTCTGCAGAGTGGAGATCCTCTGGTTGAACTCAGTGTCTGTGGTCTGAGGGAGCTGAGAGTAGAAGCTCTGAGACAGTCCTCTCCTCCCATCCTCACGGTATTTCACCTGCACACACCACAGCTGGACTAAGAACTAAACCAGGACTGAACCAGGACTAAACCAGGACTAAAGCAGGTCTAAATAAAGTCTGATGTTGCAGTGACCTCACTGATGGCGTCTCTGGTCTGTCGGGCGAAGAGCATCTCGTTGGTTTCACTCAGAGTGGAATAAACAGAAGAACTCAGGTCCTTGTGTCGGTACTTCACCTGAAACACACACACACACACACACACACACACACACACACACACACACACACACACACACACACACACACATGCACACACACAGTGGAGTGTGCAATAATGGTTACTGTGCAATAATTGGAGTGTGCAATATTTGATTGTTTGGCCCCTGTGACCTCGGCCCTTTGGGAACAGACAGAAATGAGTCTCAGTGGACAGTCTGGTGTTTACACTCGTGTTGTGTCACGTTTGTCCATGAACTCTGTCCCAAATAAATAAAGAAATAAAATAAAAATAAACAGGAACTTTACAAAAAGATCATCCAAACACTGACCAGTGTGTAGCTCGCTGAGTGTGAGTATGTGTGTGTGTTATGTGTGTGTGTGTGTGTATACCTCGCTGAGTGTGTGTGTGTGTGTGTGTGTGTGTGTGTACCTCGCTGAGTGTGTGTGTGTGTGTGTGTACCTCGCTGAGTGTGAGTGTGTGTGTATGTGTGTGTACCTCGCTGAGTGTGTGTATGTGTGTGTGTATGTGTGTACCTCGCTGAGTGTGTGTGTGTGTGTGTATGTGTGTGTGTGTGTGTACCTCGCTGAGTGTGTGTGAGTGTGTGTGTGTGTACCTCGGTGAGTGTGAGTGTGTATGTGTGTGTGTGTGTGTACCTCGCTGAGTGTGTGTGAGTGTGTGTGTGTGTGTACCTCGCTGAGTGTGAGTGTGTGTGTGTGTACCTCGCTGATGTGTGTGTGTGTGTGTGTGTGTGTACCTCGCTGAGTGTGTGTGTGTGTGTGTGTGTGTGTGTGTACCTCGCTGAGTGTGTGTATGTGTGTGTGTGTGTGTACCTCGCTGAGTGTGTGTGTGTGTTATGTGTTTGTAAGTCACTGAGTGTGTGTGTGTGTGTGTACCTTGCTGAGTGTGTGTGTGTGTTATGTGTTTGTAAGTCACTGAGTGTGTGTGTGTACCTCGCTGAGTGTGTGTGTGTGTGTGTGTACCTCGCTGAGTGTGTGTGTGTGTTATGTGTGTGTAAGTCACTGAGTGTGTGTGTGTGTGTGTGTGTACCTCGCTGAGTGTGTGTGTGTGTGTAATGTGTGGTGTGTGTGTGTGTGTGTGTGTGTACCTCGCTGAGTGTGTGTGTGTGTGTGTGTACCTCGCTGAGTGTGTGTGTGTGTGTGTGTACCTCGCTGAGTGTGTGTGTGTGTGTGTGTACCTCGCTGAGTGTGTGTGTGTGTGTGTGTATGTGTGTGTGTGTGTGTGTACCTCGCTGAGTGTGTGTGTGTGTGTGTATGTGTGTGTGTGTACCTCGCTGAGTGTGTGTGTGTGTGTGTACCTCGCTGAGTGTGTGTGTGTGTGTGTGTGTGTGTGTGTGTGTGTGTGTGTGTGTATGTGTGTGTGTGTGTGTGTGTGTGTGTGTGTGTGTACCTCGCTGAGTGTGTCTTCGGCCTCTTTGGCGTGCAGAGTGTCCAGGGTGTGTGGGAGCAGGTGGTACAGCGGGCAGCGCAGGTCCTTCTTTCCAGCCTGTCTGTACTTCACCTGAGAGACACAAGAGGGCGCTCAGGAGGGACACGGCACACACGTGTGTGTGTGTGTGTGTGTGTGTGTGTGTGTACCTCACTGAGCAGCTCTGACACTTCTTTGGCTCTCTGAGTGACAGGAGTCTGGGCCAGACGCTGGAACAGACTGATCTGATTCTGCTGCATCACACTGCCCCTGTACTTCACCTGTCACAAACACACAACACAACACCTGACACACACGTAGAGGAGGGTGTGTGTGGCAGGTGGGCAGGTGGGCAGGTGCAGTACCTGGCTGTGCAGGTGGGAGGCGTCCTTGGCGTGTTGTGTGTCTAGAGTGTGGGGCAGCACACAGAACAGGCTGAGTCTCTGCTCCTTCAGACCCTCCTCTCTGTACTTCACCTGAGACACACACAGAGACGCTCAGAGGAGCCCAGTGCGCTGCTCAAAGGCACAACAGCAGCAGCTCACGTCCACCTTCTACAATCTGACGCTGACATAGTCTCAGATGTTGTGCTTTTATAACTTGACAGGAGATTCATATTTTTAAACAAATCTTCAAACTTTTGACACTCAAATGTTTCTCGTTCTAACAGTGAGTGTAAGAGCAGCGTGTGCAGCGTACGTCACTGATCTGCTCGCTCTGCTCTCGGGCGTGGGCCATGTCCAGAGTCCGGGGCATCAGGTGGAAGAGGGCGGGGCCAGGCTTCTGTTTGTAAAGACGCTGAAACACAAACACCACAACAGATCAGGAAAACTAAACACTTTCATACATCATGGGGCAGATCAGAGCAAAGAGACGTTTTGATCTTTAAGTCGTCGTAACAGTTTTTCCCTCAACATGATCTCACTGTATTCAGACTGACTCCTCCGCGTTTGAATAATCCTGGATTGTTCTGAATTGAGGCTTGAGTGCTTAGAAAATGTCAGTTTTCCCCTCCCCCCTGTCCCCGCCCACTGCTCTGTACTTACTGTGATTCTTCACAAATTCAGACTCAGGGTTTAAAAGTTTCATGCAGACATTTTTCAACAATAAAAACACAGAAATAAACATCTGCTGCTCACTACAAAAAATAATACGGTGAAAACCCTGTAGGAACAACCATGAAAAAGACAAAAAAACAAACAAAAAAGCTCAGTACATGCTGATATAAACACAGAGCTGAAATGAGTCTGGTGATGATTCATGGACTTAAAACTGTACAGGATTTCTACCTATGACCAACTATTCTGGGAAAATTTACCCTGAGGCTTTCTGAGGCTCAGAGAAGATGACAACGAAACACGAGAGCATGAAGCAAAATCCACAACATTCTAACAGGATAAGTGCAGAGTTGTGCTGCTGTACCTGGCTGAGCAGCTGAGACGCCTCTTTGGCGTGTTTCGTCTCCAGAGTCTGAGCCAGAGTCGAGTACAGAGAGGGAGCGTTCCTCAGGGACCTCCGGTACGACATCTGACACAATAACACACACACAACATCTGCAGGTTAACCACAGACATGTGACTGAGCAGGACTCCATCTCCCATGATGCCTCTCTCTCACCTGACTCTGCAGAGTGGAGATCCTCTGGTTGAACTCAGTGTCTGTGGTCTGAGGGAGCTGAGAGTAGAAGCTCTGAGACAGTCCTCTCCTCCCATCCTCACGGTATTTCACCTGCACACACCACAGCTGGACTAAGAACTAAACCAGGACTGAACCAGGACTGAACCAGGACTAAACCAGGACTGAACCAGGACTAAACCAGGACTAAACCAGGACTGAACCAGGACTGAACCAGGACTAAACCAGGACTAAAGCAGGTCTAAATAAAGTCTGATGTTGCAGTGACCTCACTGATGGCGTCTCTGGTCTGTCGGGCGAAGAGCATCTCGTTGGTTTCACTCAGAGTGGAATAAACAGAAGAACTCAGGTCCTTGTGTCGGTACTTCACCTGAAACACACACACACACACACACACACACACACACACACACACACACACACACACACACACACACACAAACACACACACACAACCGGGAACTTTACAAGAAGATTGTCCAAACACTGTCCAGTGTGTACCTGAGTGTGTGTGTGTGTGTGTGTGTGTGTGTGTGTGTACCTCGCTGAGTGTGTGTGTGAGTGTGTGTGTGTACCTCGCTGAGTGTGTGTGTGTGTATGTGTGTATGTGTGTGTAGTGTGTGTGTGTGTGTGTGTGTACCTCGCTGAGTGTGTCTTCGGCCTCTTTGGCGTGCAGAGTGTCCAGGGTGTGTGGGAGCAGGTGGTACAGCGGGCAGCGCAGGTCCTTCTTTCCGGCCTGTCTGTACTTCACCTGAGAGACACAAGAGGGCGCTCAGGAGGGACACGGCACACACGTGTGTGTGTGTGTGTGTGTGTGTGTGTGTACCTCACTGAGCAGCTCTGACACTTCTTTGGCTCTCTGAGTGACAGGAGTCTGGGCCAGACGCTGGAACAGACTGATCTGATTCTGCTGCATCACACTGCCCCTGTACTTCACCTGTCACAAACACACAACACAACACCTGACACACACGTAGAGGAGGGTGTGTGTGGCAGGTGGGCAGGTGGGCAGGTGCAGTACCTGGCTGTGCAGGTGGGAGGCGTCCTTGGCGTGTTGTGTGTCTAGAGTGTGGGGCAGCACACAGAACAGGCTGAGTCTCTGCTCCTTCAGACCCTCCTCTCTGTACTTCACCTGAGACACACACAGAGACGCTCAGAGGAGCCCAGTGCGCTGCTCAAAGGCACAACAGCAGCAGGCTCAGGACGGGGAACACAGTGAATGAACCACCAAACTTCAGATCATGTCGTTATTGATCCTGATTTCATCAACGTTCTCTGGGAGTCTGACGCTAACTGAAGGCTCTGCTCTGTCTGAGGCTCTGAGACTCCAGTTAAACTTTAATCTGAACTTTATTTGAGCACAATCTGACCAGACAACAGAGTCGTAGTATTCAAGACTGTTCTTGGTCTCGAGACCTTTATTTTACAGTCTTGGTCTCGGACTTGACTGCATTTGGACTCGGTCTTGTCTCGGTCTCGAGGTCTGACACTCGACAAGTGATAAAATGGAGATAGATTTATAAAAAGCATTAATATAAATGTACTAAAATTACTGTAAAATACAAATAAATATTGAAAATTACAAAGATGGTCTCGATTTGGTCTTGATGGGCCGTGGTCTTGGTCTTATCTCGGTCTCGACCCTCAGAGGTCTTAGTGTTGTCCTGGCCTAGTAGAAAGACCTGACTGACCTGAGCTCCAACAGGTGAGCAGAACAAATCCCTCTCAAATAAAACTACAGTCAAAAAAGTGACGACTGCAAAGGATCAATAACAGTGAGACTAAGGCTGAGACTTATTTCTCTTTCCTCGCTTCCTTCTCCTCGATTCTGCAGGAAATGTGTGAGGAAGTTTCGCCCACAGAGGAGACACAGGGAGGAGAGAGGATCTAAACTCTTCACTGAGACAGATACAGTTTGATTCTTTTCTCTGCGTCGGCTCCTGAAGCCTCCTCAGGTTTTCTACTTCACTCTGCGGTCGCCACTTTTGACTGAAAACTGAAAACTGGAGGTTCGAGGAAAGGAACCGAGGAGAAGGAAGCGAGGAGAGCTGACAGTATCGTGTGCAGCGTACGTCACTGATCTGCTCGCTCTGCTCTCGGGCGTGGGCCATGTCCAGAGTCCGGGGCATCAGGTGGAAGAGGGCGGGGCCAGGCTTCTGTTTGTAAAGACGCTGAAACACAAACACCACAACAGATCTTTAATATGTGTTTAAGTTTCCATCTTTCATTTCATCCACAGCTGAAATTGTGTAGCGTTAGTCGAGTGTAAAGACTTTCACTGGTTGAGCGTCTTTCTCGTCTCGTTCTAAAACACGAGCTGTACCTGGCTGAGCAGCTGAGACGCCTCTTTGGCGTGTTTCGTCTCCAGAGTCTGAGCCAGAGTCGAGTACAGAGAGGGAGCGTTCCTCAGGGACCTCCGGTACGACATCTGACACAATAACACACACAACATCTGCAGGTTAACCACAGACATGTGACTGAGCAGGACTCCATCTCCCATGATGCCTCTCTCTCACCTGACTCTGCAGAGTGGAGATCCTCTGGTTGAACTCAGTGTCTGTGGTCTGAGGGAGCTGAGAGTAGAAGCTCTGAGACAGTCCTCTCCTCCCATCCTCACGGTATTTCACCTGCACACACCACAGCTGGACTAAGAACTAAACCAGGACTGAACCAGGACTAAACCAGGACTAAAGCAGGTCTAAATAAAGTCTGATGTTGCAGTGACCTCACTGATGGCGTCTCTGGTCTGTCGGGCGAAGAGCATCTCGTTGGTTTCACTCAGAGTGGAATAAACAGAAGAACTCAGGTCCTTGTGTCGGTACTTCAGCTGAAACACACACACACAAACACACACACACAAACACACACACAACCGGGAACTTTACAAGAAGATTGTCCAAACACTGACCAGTGTGTACCTGCGTGTGTGTGTGTTATGTGTTTGTACCTCACTGAGTGTGTGTGTTTTGCATGTGTGTGTGTGTGTGTGTACCTCGCTGAGTGTGTGTATGTGTGTGTGTGTGAGTGTGTGTATGTGTGTGTGTGTGTGTGTGTGTGTGTGTGTACCTCGCTGAGTGTGTGTGTGTGTGTGTGCGTGTGTGTGTGTGCACCTCACTGAGTGTGTGTGAGTGTGTGTGTGTGCGTGTGTGTGTGTACCTCACTGAGTGGTGTGTGTGTGTGTGTGTGTGTGTGTGTGTGTGTGTACCTCGCTGAGTGTGTGTGTGTGTGTATGTGTGTGTACCTCACTGAGTGTGTGTGTTATGCATGTGTGTGTGTGTGTACCTCGCTGAGTGTGTGTATGTGTGTGTGTGTGAGTGTGTGTATGTGTGTGTGTGTGTGTGTGTGTGTGTGTGAGTGTGTGTGTGTGAGTGTGTGTGTGTACCTCGCTGAGTGTGTGTGTGTATGTGTGTGAGTGTGTGTATGTGTGTATGTGAGTGTGTGTGAGTGCGTGTGTGTGTATGTGAGTGTGTGTGTGTATGTGTGAGTGTGTGTGTGTATGTGTGTGAGTGTGTGTGTGTGTGTGTGAGTGTGTGTGTGTATGTGTGAGTGTGTGTGTGTGTGTAGTGTGTGTGTGTGAGTGTGTGTGTGTGTGTGTGTGTGTGTGAGTGTGTGTGAGTGTGTGTGTGTGTGAGTGTGTGTGTGTGTACCTCGCTGAGTGTGTGTGAGTGTGTGTGTGTGTGTGTACCTCGCTGAGTGTGTGTATGTGTGTGTATGTGTGTGTGAGTGTGTGTGTGTGTGTGTGTGTGTGTGTGTGTGTGTGTGTGTACCTCGCTGAGTGTGTGTGTGTGTGTGTGTGTGTGTACCTCGCTGAGTGTGTCTTCGGCCTCTTTGGCGTGCAGAGTGTCCAGGGTGTGTGGGAGCAGGTGGTACAGCGGGCAGCGCAGGTCCTTCTTTCCAGCCTGTCTGTACTTCACCTGAGAGACACAAGAGGGCGCTCAGGAGGGACACGGCACACACGTGTGTGTGTGTGTGTGTGTGTGTGTGTGTGTGTGTGTACCTCACTGAGCAGCTCTGACACTTCTTTGGCTCTCTGAGTGACAGGAGTCTGGGCCAGACGCTGGAACAGACTGATCTGATTCTGCTGCATCACACTGCCCCTGTACTTCACCTGTCACAAACACACAACACAACACCTGACACACACGTAGAGGAGGGTGTGTGTGGCAGGTGGGCAGGTGGGCAGGTGCAGTACCTGGCTGTGCAGGTGGGAGGCGTCCTTGGCGTGTTGTGTGTCTAGAGTGTGGGGCAGCACACAGAACAGGCTGAGTCTCTGCTCCTTCAGACCCTCCTCTCTGTACTTCACCTGAGACACACACAGGTGAGGACAGGTGAGGAGGCGGGGCTAGAGGACAGGTGTGTATGGGGGTGGGGCTTACCTGGCTGACGAGCTCAGAGGTGAGTTTGGCGTGAACCGTGTCCAGAGTCTCAGGCAGAACAGAGAACAGACTGGAGTTTGGACCCGAGTCTTTATAGTGCAGCTGCACAAGAGGACAGAGTCAGAACTAAACCAGGTCTAAACAAGGTCTAACCCAGGTCTAAACCAGGACTGAACCAGGACCAAGCCAGATCTAACCAAGGTGTATCTCAGGAGAGTCTCACCTGGCTCTGCAGCTCTCCCACAGCTCGTGCGTGTTGAGTCTGGAGGGTCTGAGGCAGGTGATGGAACAGAGTCTGGGACAGGCTCCTCCTGCCGTCCTCCACGTACCTGCCCTGAGACACAGAGACCGAGAGAGAAGACTGTCAGAGCACTGTCCACAGACTGCAGTGTGTGGCACCTGTCTGCACCTGTCTGCACCTGTCTGCGTGTGTTACCTGGCTGTACATGAGGCTCATCTCTTTGGCGAACTGCACGTCCTGAGTATCGGGCAGCTGAGAGTACAGAGACGACGGCGCCCCCTTCACCAGGAGCTTGGGACGATAATTCACCTGGAAACACGAGAGAAAGTGAAACACAGACTGAGAGAGGAGCGCTCCGAGCTGCAGGAGGCTCCGAGCTGCAGGAGGCTCCGAGCTGCAGGAGGCTCCGAGCTGCAGGAGGCTCCGAGCTGCAGGGGGCGCTGTTGTGGGCGCAGTACCTCGCTCTGCAGCTGGGTGAGCTCTAGAGCGTGCTGGATCTCTGGAGTGTCAGACAGACGAGAGTAAAGTGACACAGACTTCTTCCTCTGTCCCTCCTCCGTGTATTTGATCTGAAATACAAATAAAAACACATAAAGGCCTATTCACACTTCACAAGAACAGAACAACTTCTTCTTGCTCTCAGGGCAGGACCAAACAAAATTATGTTCATTTTGTTAAGCAGAACTATGAGCATCTGGACTGGACTGTGATCATCAGGACTGGACTGGACCACGAGCGTCGGGACTAAACTGGACTAGACTGGACTGGTCGCGGTCACCTGGCTCTGGAAGGGCATCAGGTTCTTTGCGTGTTGGGTCTGGCTGGTCTCGGGCAGCAGGGCGTACAGGGAGGTGCGGCGTTCCCACCGACCCTCCTCGTAGTATTTATTCTGAACACAAAAACACAAATGTCTTAGTGAAACACAAACACGGGACAGACTCGTACTGAGCTCTCACAAACTCATCCTGGTGAATAATGAAGACGCTCTGAGTGCAAGAGGGAGGTGAGGAGGAACTCTGGAGCACTGCAAACTGTTTATTATGAACTAGTTCTGGTTTTCTGGTTTTTGACACAGTAAAAATCAGACTCAGACACTTCACTGCAGAAAAGCTTGGCCAAAATTTAAGATACAAACACTTAAATCGATCAGAAAATGACTTAAAAATGATCTGTCCATGGAGCAAAATCTATTTACTTGACAAGTTCTCTTAAAATAAACAAACTCTCGACTAGAAAGAAGAGTCTGTGACCAGTGTTCATGAGCTGGAAATAAGTTTATGATGCAAAATTTTAGATAAACAGACTTGAAACCAGTTTAGGATCAGTGTTTAAGGCTTGATAATAAGTTCTCAGGTGCAAAATTCTAGATAAAATGCTTTAAATTCTGCTAAATTCTAGACAGAAGTAGCGTATTTTTTGGACTATAAGTGTCACTTTTTCATGGTTTGACTTTTTCTCTATTAAAATGTTTGAGTGAAGTGTGGAGAGGTTCTAGTCTTGTGTGTGAGGATCTGCTGCTCCTGTTCCTCCTGCACCACTGTCACTTCACTCTCCTGCGCATGTCTCCTGCAGAAAGAGCCTCTGTCCTGCTGCGAGTCGTGAAATCTGCAGCTGAAAACGATAATCGAGCAGCAGAAAGAAAGTTTGGAGTGAGAGAGAAACTTGTGACAGCGGGAGGATGCACCATGAAACTTTCCTGAAGTCACTGGATGGACGGACAAAGTCTGGACTTCAGTGGCACCGAAACCATCCTGTCGAGATTCAGAAAGACCAGAATAATTCTAACTGGAACTGATGCTGAGTCTGACGACAGCGACACAGAAGAGGAAGAGACGCAACGTTTACCTCCAGAGGTCGAGGCCGAGTTGTTCAGAAGTGACACCGAGGATGAAGAATTGAATGGATTTAGTGATTTGGAGTGAGATGGAGAGTTTGGTTAAACTTGTTCTGTTCTGTTGTTTATGTTATAGTTTATGTGAAGAACTGTTCATATGTGACATTAACAGTCTGTTGTTCTCTGTTCTGTTGTTTTTACTACAACTTCACTTTACACAGGAAATGTTCATTCTCGTTTCTAATTTTATAAAATAAACTTCCCCCAAAAAGTGCCACTTAAAATGTCTGGGTTTTCATTTCCTTTCATTGGAGACATTAAACTGAGCGTCTCTCGTAGCGTCTGTGCATCAGAAGGAGCGAGACACAAACAGTGGGTCAGTCTGTAACACGTCGAAGCACAAATGCACATTTAACGACGATTTGTTCAAGAAATTCCCCGTTTTCAGTCCCGGTCGAAACAAGTGTGATCCATGTGCACAGTGATATGTGCTGGTGGTGTCAGCGACCTCAAAGCACCAGGACACCGAAAAACATGAAGAAGTTTTTCCAGGTGAGAGTCGCTCAATGTGGACGACGAGGCCCCGCCCCCCTCCCCCCGTACGGTGTCCTGGTTTGGACAAAAACATCTGGTGTGTAAGGAGACGAGGCTGCGTCTGAAAGCACAAACACTGGTTCATCTTACGGCCGATATATTCCACTGAGTCGTGTCCTTTAGTCCGACAGAAGTTGAACCACATCAGCGACACAAGAGCTGTTATTTTTTCTTTGCTTAGTTTATGCAAATGAGCCATGTGGATTTAAGTTTTGTTTCTGTGAGATTTGAACAAAACTGAATTAAACACATTATAATGTCAAACAGCTGATGAGTCGTTATGTTTATATGTCGTAAAGTTGAATTTATTTATGCAGATTAGTGCAGATAGTAATAATAATGCTGATCATTTTAATATAAAAAGGTTAATGATTAATTGATAATCGATCGTTAATTCTCCTGATGATCGATTAAGAACATTTAATCGAATGCCCATCCCTACTCCGGAGTGACTTATTGTCCAAAAAATACTTGAAGTCAGTTTTATATGAGATTAATAATCTAAAAACAAGTGAAGTGTTTCAGGGGAAAACTCTGGTAAATGGATTGTTGCTTCTTTTAAACATTTATTACCTAAATTTAACTTTTTCTGTCTAACTGAGTCAAGGAAGAAATAAATGTGACATTTTTAAAGATTAAACAACCAGTTCAGAACGAGTAAGTAGAGAATAAAACTGAAAAACAAGATGAAGAACCTGATAAAAGTGTTTAAATCTTGTGGTTTGTAATAATAAATGTTCACCTCACTGATGTGCTCCTGCAGCTCTTTGTTGAACTGAGTCTCGGTCGTTTCCGGGAGGAGACTGAAGAGAGACGAGGAGCTGTCCTGTCTCCAGCCGCCCCTGTACTTCACCTGCACACACACACAGAGGATAACCACTCTGCCACACACACACACACACACACACACAGAGAGCAGGAGTGTGAGCCGTAGGAGCCGTACCTGACTCTGGAGCTGGCTGGTCTCTTTGGCTCTGAGCGTCTCCGGAGTCTCGGGTAAAACCGAGTACAGAGACATGGACGCCTCCTTCAGCCCCTCGGCTCTGTACTGACTCTGAGACGACACACACACACACACACACACACACACACGAGGACGTACGTGAGGACACTTTCCCATCATGCCCTGGGGCTGAAGCTAACAGGAGGCACTGCTCTGTCTGAAGCTGTTACTCCAGTTAGACTCTAATCTGAGTTTTGTTTTAACACGTTTACATGATGCTTTTTAATTCCAAATTAATTGATCTGAATTAAATAGTTCAGAGTTAAAATATTCTCCTTTGAGTTTACAGGGAAATAATAATTCTGAATTAAGGTTTACACTTTAAATCGTCTTTAATTATTTAATGTGTGTGAGCGTCTGGGGGGAGGTTCTGATTGGACAGAGACACAAACAGATTTACGTCTTTGGGAAGAAAAACACTTCAGCTGCTCCCGGCTTTTCTGTCGTCTAGGAATAAATTAATTCAGCTTTAAAATGAGAATAAACCACTCACTTAAATCAGAATTAAGTGTTTACATGGTCCTTTTAAAGCGGAATTTATTTTTATTCCAAATTAAATTATTTTGAATTGGAATTAAAGCTCTCATGTAAATGTGTGAGTCAATTTCATTTTTTTGTGTAAAATCAAAGACTTAAAGGAATTGTAAATAAGATTTAGTTTGAACATTTTAAAATAAACAGACTTCTCTGTGTGCTCAGATGTGAGGAAAACACAACTGTAATTCTGATTTATTCTTAATTACAAAAACATTGAAATGAAGTCTAAAGTATTTCTGTTCTCCAGTCAGAAGCAGAATGAGCCTCACGTGACTCTCAGTTGAGTTGCTGGTTTAAAACTGAAATCCACTGAGTTTAAACCTAAAATATTTCTCTTTGATCTGAGCCGATGCTAGTGCAGCCTGTGCGGCTCAGGGAGGAGCTCTGGAGGTTCTGAGCTTCACATTCTGTCTGGTTAAGTATAAAAACAGCACACACAGGTCCCTGAGTGCCCATAAATCATGTCTAAACTGTGTTGATCGGTGAACAGAGCGCCCCCTGTGTGCCCGTGTGGTAGTGCAGACCTCAGAGACGATGGGGCGCAGGTTGTGGGCGTGGAGCAGCTCTGCCGCGGGAACAAAGTGACTCTGCCCCTTCATCCTCTCCAGGTCCTCTTTATATTTACTCTGAAACAGGAAACACATCACAGCTCAGTCTGCACACGTCACAGCTCGGTCTGCACACGTCACAGCTCGTCACAGCTCAGTCTGCACACGTCACAGCTCAGTCTGCACACGCTCAGTCTGTGTATGCCACTGTCACACACACACACATGTGACCAGAGCCCTGTTCACACACAAGTCCCAGAAAATGACAGGTGCAAAACTCTGTTCACACATAAACTGCATCTGACTTTTACATGTATTTAAAGCTGCACTATGAAACTTTTCTGTTGTGGGTCTGTTCCTGCAGGAGATGAGACGTTCCACAGTCACAGTAGAAATCTGTAACATTTACACAATGTTTTATTGTTTAAAATATCTTCAAAATCTGTATTTTTACACTGACTG
The DNA here is from genome assembly GCF_026225935.1 of Boleophthalmus pectinirostris. Classification (NCBI taxonomy): domain Eukaryota; kingdom Metazoa; phylum Chordata; class Actinopteri; order Gobiiformes; family Gobiidae; genus Boleophthalmus; species Boleophthalmus pectinirostris. The sequence goes on from NW_026571070.1 coordinate 1,647,131, forward strand.
AGCTCCTTTAATGCAAAAAAAAAAACAGGTGATGGACTCTACCAGAAAAGTTACAGAGTGCATCTTTAAAATAAACACAAATGGAATCTTGCCACACAGCGTAACCACGGAAACGAACAAACAGCCCTCACACACTCCTGCACACTTATGGTGACCAGTGTGCACACACACAACAACGCACACACACACAGTGACAGGTGCAGTGTCCCTGTCACACACACACAGTGACACACACACACACACACACACAGTGACAGGTGCAGTGTCCCTGTCACACACACACACACACACACACACACAGAGTGACAGGTGCAGTGTCCCTGTCACACACACACACACAGCAGTGACAGGTGCAGTGTCCCTGTCACACACTCACACACAGTGACAGGTGCAGTGTCCCTGTCACACACACACACACACAGTGGCAGGTGCAGTGTCCCTGTACACACACACACACAGTGGCAGGTGCAGTGTCCCTGTCACACACAGACCTCACTGAGCAGGAGGCTGCACCTGCGATTGAACCCCGGGTCTGGAAGAGGAGGCTTCACTTCAACTCCACTCTGAAACAAGAACAGAGACTGAACCAGGACTAAACCAGGACTAAACCAGGACTGAACCAGAACTACACCAGGACTAAACCAGGACTAACCAAGACTGAACCAGGACTAAACCAGGACTAAACCAGGACTGAACCAGAACTACACCAGGACTAAACCAGGACTAAACCAAGACTGAACCAGGACTAAACCAGGACTAGAACCAGGACTAGGCCAGGACTGAACCAGGACTAAACCAGACTAAACCAAGACTGAACCACGACTAAACCAGGACTAGACCAGGACTAGGCCAGGACTGAACAGGACTAAACCAGGACTAAACCAGGACTAAAACCAGGACTAACCAGGACACCAGGACTAAACCAGGACTAAAGGACTGAAGGACTAAACCAGGACTAGACCAGGACTAGGCCAGGACTGAACCAGGACTAAACCAGGACTAGACCAGGACTAGACCAGAACTAGAACAGGACTAAACCAGGACTAAATCAGAACTAAACCAGGACTAGACCAAGACTAAAACAGGACTAAAACAGGACTAAACCAGGACCGAACCAGGACTAAACCAGAACTAAACCAAGACTAAACTAGGTCTAAACCAGAACTAAACCAGGACTAGACCAGGACTAAACCAGGACTAGACCAGGGCTAAACCAGGACTAGACCAGGACTAGGCCAGGACTGAACCAGGACTAAACCAGAACTAAACCAAGAGTAAACTAGGTCTAAACCAAGACTAAACCAGGATTAAACCAGGACTAGAATAGGACTAAACCAGGACTACACCAGAGACAAAACCAGGACTAAACCAGACTAGACCAAGACTAAAACAGGACTAAACTAGGTCTAAACCAAAACTAAACCAGGACTGAACCAGGATCTTATTTAATTTCTCATTTGCGTCTGGAGAAAAGTCTGATATAAAAAGTCGTTTAATCTGATTTGTTTCTCACCTCTGTTTCCCAGACGCCCACCAGCTTCCTCCTCCTCCTCCTCCTCTTCCCACTTTCCTCCATCTCTCCATCCTGTCCTCCGCCTCCCTCCTCTTCTCTATCCTCTCCACCCTCACTGTCCACTCCCTCCTCCTCCTCTCCCTCCTCGTCTCCTCCCTCCTCATCTCGCCCACTTTTCACTCCCCCCTCCTCTGCTCTTTCCTTTTCTGGCTCGTCGTTCGCTCCATCCTCCTCGTCTCTTACATCCTCCTCCCTTCCACTGTTTCCTTCCTTCTCTCCTTCTAATCTTCCTCTCCTGATGTTCTCTTTCTCTTTCTCACTAGCTCCTCTCTCCTCCGTTACATCCTCTCCTCCCTCCGTCACGTGCCACTCCTCCGTCCACTCCACACGTTCTCGGACGGTCAGAGCTCCATGTTCTGTCTCGCTCGTCTTCATCACGTCCTCCAGCTCGACTCCTGTGACCTCAGAGGAAGACGTCTGGTTTTCCTCCATGTTTCACCTGAAAGAGCCACATTTAAAAGTCTCGTCTCACACTGTTCCCTTCTGTTCTAATGTCGTTTATACTGAGACTCAATGTCCCATAATCCTCTGTTCTGTTCTAATGTCGTTTATACTGAGACTCAATGTCCCATAATCCTCTGTTCTGTTCTAATGTTGTTTATACTGAGACTCAATGTCCCATAATCCTCTGTTCTGTTCTAATGTCGTTTATACTGAGACTCAATGTCCCATAATCCTCTGTTCTGTTCTAATGTCGTTTATACTGAGACTCAATGTCCCATAATCCTCTGTTCTGTTCTAATGTAGTTTATACTGAGACTCAATGTCCATAATCCTCTGCTCTGTTCTAATGTTTATACTGAGACTCAATGTCCCATAATCCCTGCTCTGTTCTAATGTCGTTTATACTGAGACTCAATGTCCCATAATCCTCTGCTCTGTTCTAATGTAGTTTATACTGAGACTCATGTCCCATAATCCTCTGCTCTGTTCTAATGTCGTTATACTGAGACTCAATGTCCCATAATCCTCTGCTCTGTTCTATGTATTTAATGAGACTCATGTCTAATGTCTGTTCATTATTACTGAGACTCAATGTCCCATAATCCTCTGTTCTGTTCTAATGTAGTTTATACTGAGACTCAATGTCCCATAATCCTCTGTTCTGTTCTAATGTAGTTTATACTGAGACTCAATGTCCCATAATCCTCTGTTCTGTTCTAATGTAGTTTATACTGAGACTCAATGTCCCATAATCCTCTGTTCTGTTCTAATGTATCTCAATGTATCTGTTCTGAGACTCAATGTCCCATAATCCTCTGTCTGTTCTAATGTGTTTATACTGAGACTCAATGTCCCATAATCCTCTGCTCTGTTCTAATGTCGTTTATACTGAGACTCAATGTCCCATAATCCTCTGTTCTGTTCTAATGTCGTTTATACTGAGACTCAATGTCCCATAATCCTCTGTTCTGTTCTAATGTAGTTTATACTGAGACTCAATGTCCCATAATCCTCTGCTCTGTTCTAATGTAGTTTAAAATTAGACTCAATGTCCCATAATCCTCTGCTCTGTTCTAATGTAGTTTAAAATGAGACTCAATGTCCCATAATCCTCTGTTCTGTTCTAATGTAGTTTATACTGAGACTCAATGTCCCATAATCCTCTGCTCTGTTCTAATGTCGTTTAAAATGAGACTCAATGTCCCATAATCCTCTGTTCTGTTCTGTTCTAATGTAGTTTAAAATGAGACTCAATGTCCCATAATCCTCTGCTCTCTGCTCTGACCTGGAGTTGTGTTTTGTTTCAGTCACATGTTTAACACACAAACCCTGCACATTTAGGCTGAGTTCTTCTCTCAAACTGAAAACACTCTGCTCCACCTTGTGATGTCATCATGTGGTGATACAGGAAGTGCTCCACTGCATTTTTAAAATCCACACACCTTCATTAGAATCACTTAGATGATTTCAGCCCTGGAATTGCCGATCTCTACTGAACTGAAGGGAAAAATTTAAAAAGCTGTTCGCTTGAAAACCACCACTTCATGACATCACAAGGTGGAACATAGCGGTGGAGTTTTAAAGAAGTAGACAGACTAATAATAAAGAGTTACTCAAACATGTGTGAATGAAACAAACACAACTCCAGCTCTGTTTCTGAGGAGGTAAGAACATTAGACCAGGCATGTCCAAACTATGGCCCGTGGGCTAAATGCGGTCCTCTAACAAATTTTTCTTGGCCCTCAGGCTTCCAGGAGAATTGGCCCAAATGACCTTGCATCAACTAAAAATTAACTTTTTATTGCAAAGTTGCTGAAAATCTACCTCGATAAAGCGAATATTTCATATTTACTGTGTGTGGTTTTAAGGATCTTAGTGTGAATAAAGTCTGACGGATCATTCTAACGTGTTAAACATGCAGACATTTCAATTATTCTCTGTACTGAGCTCCAGTCTACAGCCTCGATCCATCTCTGCTTCATCTGTGTTTAGAGATGTGACCCTTGATGACAAAAGTTTGGACATCGCTGCATTAGAGCTGTGCAAAAATATCAAAATATCGATATATTGCATCATTTAATGTGATGATACAGTATCGATATCGTGGGCTGCTGTATCGATATCTCACCAAGAGTATTTTGTTATTTTGTTGCTTGTTCTCTTTTATGCAACACATTTGACATTTTCACAGTTTTCATGATTAAAATTAGCATTTTTCATATTCAATTTGAACAAGAAGTGATTTAACAAAGACTTTTAATGTCACACATGATTTAACTTTTGTTTTTTACTGAATCATATTTAATTGATTTGAAATATATCATATCAAACTGAAAGTGCAGTGTATCGAGGTGTGTGTCGTATCTGCTGCTTCTTAACTATCCCAGCCCTAATTAGAACATGACTAAAAGCTCTCGAGAGTCAGTTCTGTTTACGTCACAGTGGGTTTGTACTAAACGAGGAGACAGTGTCAAAATGGCGTCTTGAAAATAAGAGATTAAAGATTCCGCAAACGCGAATCACTCCAAATACAACATCAGAGGGACAGAGAGAAGAAACGACCGGAACACGGACAAAGATCTGAGGAGGACGGTTTGAAGAGCAGCTCTGGTTTTTACGTTTGAGTGACATGAGGAGCACGTGTCAGAGCCCTGGACGTGTGGACATGTGTGAGAGCAGAGGTCAGAGGTCAAACTGTCCTCTCCACAAAGTCAAACGCCGCACACACAGTCCAAAGACACAGTCCAAAGACACAGTCCAAAGACACAGAGTCCAAACACGAGGTCCAAACACAGAGTCCAGAAACAGAGAGGACTCAAGGATCACAACAGGACTCTCCTCTGGTTAATAAGACTGTCATATTACTCAAGTACAAGTACAAAGTCGTGGACCAGGACTCATTTAAGAGTAAAAAGTATTTGGGAAAAGTTCTACTCGAGTAACTTCTGTTCAATGTTCAAATCATTTTATTGTCGATATAAAGTTTTTGTCACTTGGAGTAAAAATATGGAGATGATCAAACGTGTACATACCTCGACTGAAGTCCTGGATCTCTTTGGTCTTGGTCTCAGGTCTCTGGTCCGGTCTCAGGTCTCAGGTCTTTAGTCCGGTCTCAGGTCTCTGGTCTCAGGTCTCTGGTCCTGTCTCTGGTCTCTGGTTGAGTCTGACCTGTATAGTCCCGGGTGTAGACCGGGTCTTATCTGGGTCGAGTCCACATTTAGACCCTCTTAAGTCCTTATCTCCACGGTGCCCTTGGGTCTCTGGTCCACGTGCCGGAGAATCAACTGAAAAAGACTAAATTAAACACATTATATTCTTATTTTCAAGAAATATTCCATGAAAAAGAATTAAAAAGTAATACAATTAAATTAAATAAAAATGCACAAATGTTTTTCCATGATCATTTCCATCAGAGACAAGCTCCATTCTCCTGGAACGCCATCTGGGAGGGCATCTGACTCACAGGGACAGGAGGACGGGAGGACGGGAGGGCATCTGACACACAGGGCTCAGATGTGTCTGGTCCCTGTGAGTGGAGCAGATGGAGACTCTCTGTGAGACTGAGCCAGAGCCAAACCCACTGAGTCTGTTTACATCCAACAGTCACGAATCAGGACCAGAGTCTTGGTCTTGTCCTGGTCTAGTCCTGGTCTAGTCCTGCTCTAGTCCTGCTCTAGTCCTGCTCTAGTCTTGCTCTAGTCCTGCTCTAGTCTAGTCCTGCTCTAGTCCTGCTCTAGTCTTGCTCTAGTCCTGCTCTAGTCCTGCTCTAGTCCTGCTCTAGTCTTGCTCTAGTCTTGCTCTAGTCCTGCTCTAGTCCTGCTCTAGTCCTGCTCTAGTCCTGCTCTAGTCCTGGTCTAGTCCTGCTCTAGTCCTGGTCTAGTCCTGCTCTAGTCCTGGTCTAGTCCTGCTCTAGTCCTGCTCTAGTCTTGGTCTAGTCCTGGTCTAGTCCTGGTTTAGTGTTTAGGTTTGATGCACAAGTGTTACTTTCTGGTTTGTGGAGGATAAAACTCTTTAAAATCAGACAAAGAGGATTTATTTTGACCTCAGAGCCGCTTCTGCAATAAAACATCTGAACCGTTTTACTTTTATTACATGAAGTGGAGCTCCTTTAAGTAAACCTGAAACATGAGCCTCACCTTTAAACCTGCGGGCGGGTCCAGAGCAGAGTCCAGAGAGTCTCAAATCTCAGAGTGAAAAAAGATAAAAAGGTTTAAATCAAAAGTACAAATAGAGTGATGAACAGAATCCACTGTCAGTGCCCAGTGTGAGTCATTACCCAAACTGCGTCAGTCGTGGCTCGGCGTTAGTTTGGCTTTAGTTTCATTATTTTACTCCAGAAACTGTTTAAAATGTTCTGTCACTGAAACATTATATCATTATTCATAGAAACTCACCTGTTGAAACTCACCTGTTGAAACTCACCTGTACACACTCACCTGTACAGACCTCACCTGTACAGACCTCACCTGTACACACTCACCTGTACAGACCTCACCTGTACACACTCACCTGTACACACTCACCTGTACACTCTCACCTGTACAGACTCACCTGTACAGACCTCACCTGTACAGACCTCACCTGTACAACTCACCTGTACACACTCACCTGTACACACTCACCTGTACAGACCTCACCTGTACACTCACCTGTACACTCTCACCTGTACACACTCACTGTACACTCACCTGTACAGACCTCACCTGTCACCTGTACCTCACCTCTCACCTGTACACCTGTACACTCACCTGTACACTCTCACCTGTACACACTCACCTGTACACACTCACCTGTACAGACCTCACCTGTACAGACCTCACCTGTACACTCTCACCTGTACACACTCACCTGTACACACTCACCTGTACACACTCACCTGTACAGACCTCACCTGTACAGACTCACCTGTACAGACCTCACCTGTACAGACTTCAGCTGTACAGACCTCACCTGTACACTCACCTGTACAGACTCACCTGTACACTCTCACCTGTACACTCTCACCTGTACACACTCACCTGTACACACTCACCTGTACAGACCTCACCTGTACAGACCTCACCTGTACACTCTCACCTGTACACACTCACCTGTACAGACTCACCTGTACACACTCACCTGTACAGACTTCCTGTACACCTCACCTGTAAGACCTCACCTGTACAGACTTCAGCTGTACAGACCTCACCTGCAAAGACCTCACCTGTACACACTCACCTGAACAGACCTCACCTGTACAGACTCACCTGTACAGATCTCACGCAGACGGAGCACCTCCTGGTTGTGTTTGAGCCTCTGAGGAAATGCACCTGTGATTTCACCCATTCACACACACACACACACACGTAGTAGTAGTAGTAGTAGTAGTAGTAGTAGTAGTAGTAGTAGTAGTAGTAGTATTTTTCCTACATTACTGATGACGTCTTGTGTCCTCCGGAGCCTCTGGAGTTCGGGCGTGTCAGTGACCATGCTGAAGCCCCGCCCCTTACTCTCCTCAAAGTCTTTCTTATATTTCACCTGCAACACACAAAGGAGTCAATTTTAACACCACAGAGTGTGAACGGGACAGGTGAGGGGACAGGTGAGGGGGAGGGGACAGGTGAGAGGGGAGGGGACAGGTGAGAGGACAGGTGAGGGGAGGGGACAGGTGAGAGGGGAGGGACAGGTGAGAGGACTGGTGAGAGGACAGGTGAGGGGACAGGTGAGAGGGGAGGGGACAGGTGAGAGGACAGGTGAGAGGGGAGGGGACAGGTGAGAGGACTGGTGAGAGGACAGGTGAGGGGACAGGTGAGAAGACAGGTGAGAGGGGGGGGACAGGTGAGGGGACAGGTGAGGAGGGAGGGGACAGGTGAGAGGACAGGTGAGAGGGGAGGGACAGGTGAGGGGACAGGTGAGGAGGGAGGGGAGGACAGGTGAGAGGACAGGTGAGAGGGACAGGGGACAGGTGAGGGGACAGGTGAGGAGGTGAGAGGACAGGTGAGGGGACAGGTGAGGGGACAGGGAGAGGACAGGTGAGAGGTGAGGGGACAGGTGAGGACTGGTGAGAGGACAGGTGAGAGGGGAGGGGACAGGTGAGAGGACAGTGAGAGGGGAGGGGACAGGTGAGGAGGGAGGGGACAGGTGATGGGAGGGGGAACATGTTTCAGGTTTCTGCCATCTACTGGTAAAAAAAAATGTAATCGACTTAGAGACGGGAGCTTTAACTGAGATGTTTATGATGTTTTTGGTAAAATTCCTGACTGTTTTGAAGTGACAGGTTTCATGTTGTTCTGAGAGCTCCTGTCGTCTTACAGTTTTACAGCAGGTGAGTGGAAGTTTGCGAAGAAAAGAGGAAAATAAAATTGGAAAATAACAAGAGGTACAACAAAATAAAAGTGCAAAATAATAAGAAGTACACCAAAATAATAAAGAGGTTCATCAAAATAAAAGTACAAAATAATAAGAAGTACACCAAAATAAAAGAGGAAAATAATAATATGAGATCCATCAAAATAAAAGTGCAAAATAATAAAGAGGTCCACCAAAATAAAAGTACAAAATAATAAAAAGGTTCACCAAAATAAAAGAGAAAAATAATAAAATAAGAAGTAGCGTCAGGTTCTGAAAAGGAATCCCTAACTGCTCCTGTCAGCTCCTATCAGCCCCTGTCAGTCCCTGTGTGCCCCTGTCAGCCCCTGTGTGCCCCTGTCAGTCCCTGTGTGCCCCTGTCAGCCCCTGTCAGTCCCTGTGTGCCCCTGTCAGTCCCTGTGTGCCCCTGTCAGTCCCTGTCAGTGCAGTAGTACATCAGACACACACAGTGGGTCATGTTGGTCTGAATGGGGTCAGAGCAGATCACGCTTCATAAACTTTTGTGTTGCCACGGCGACACTGATCTTTCAGGAGGGGGCGGAGCCACATACTCACACACACACACACACACACACACACACACACACACACACACACACACACACACACACACACACAGTAAAAGTACTTCAGTAAAAGTAGTCGTGTGAAGTGTTAGTTTCTGTGTGAACATTAAACCATCAGGAGGCGTAAAACGACAGAACACTCATCCTGTTTTTAATCAGATTATGGACTTTAATCAAACTCGCCCACAGAGGCCTCGACACACGATTAAAGACCCTCACACACTCCAGATGCCCTCCCACGCTCTGCACATGTGTGTCAGGTGCCCTCCCACGCTCTGCACATGTGTGTCAGGTGCCCTCCCACGCTCTGCACATGTGTGTCAGGTGCCCTCCCACGCTCTGCACATGTGTGTCAGGTGCCCTCCCACGCTCTGCACATGTGTGTCAGGTGCCCTCCCACACTCTGCACATGTGTGTCAGGTGCCCTCCGTGTGTGTCTGGTGCCCTCCAGTGTGTGTGTCAGGTGCCCTGCCTGTGTATGTGTGTGACAGGTGCCCTCCCTGTGTGTGTGTGTGTCAGGTGCCCTCCCGTGTGTGTGTGTGTCAGGTGCCCTCCCTGTGTGTGTGTCAGGTGCTCTCCCCGTGTGTGTGTCAGGTGCTCTCCCCGTGTGTGTGTGTCAGGTGCCCTCCCCGTGTGGTGTGTGTCAGGTGCCCTCCCGTGTGTGTGTCAGTGTTGCCCTCCCCGTGTGTGTGTGTCAGGTGCCCTCCCCTGTGTCAGTGCCTCCCCGTGTGTGTGTCAGGTGCCCTCCCCCGTGTGTGTGTCAGGTGCCCAGGTGCCCTCCCGTGTGTGTGTCAGGTGCCCTCCCCGTGTGTGTGTGTCAGGTGCCCTCCCCGTGTGTGTGTCAGGTGCCCTCCCCGTGTGTGTGTGTCAGGTGCCCTCCCTGTGTGTGTGTGTGTGTGTGTCAGTGCCCTCCCGTGTGTGTGTCAGGTGCCCTCCGTGTGTGTGTGTGTGTGTGGTGTCAGGTGCCCTCCAGTGTGTGTGTGTGTGTGTGTGTGTGTGTGTCAGGTGCCCTCGTGTGTGTCACCCTGTGTGTGTGTGTGTGTGTCAGGTGCCCTCCGTGTGTGTCAGGTGCCCTCCGTGTGTGTCAGGTGCCCTCCCTGTCAGTTCTCTCTCTGTTCATTCAGACTCAGAACACTTGGGTATATTTTTGTTCGTTTCCATGGCGACGCTCAGAGCTCTGATATAGAACATTCATTTAACTGTTTCTCGACCGTTTGTGCTCAGTGCAAAATTAACACACAGACCTGTTAGGACAGAAAAGAAAATAATTAAAAGAAAATAATTAAAATAAAATAATGAAATAAAGTTAAATGCTTAGTATTGTTTTGTTTGGTTATCTATTTATTATTTTATTTCTTCTTTCTTTCTTTTTTTTGTTGTTGTGTAGGTGATGCGTAACACACAGAGGAGCAGGGGGGTCTAAAGGGAGGGAGGGGATGGGTCCAGGTCCAGGTCCAGGTCCAGGTCCAGGTCCAGGTCTGGGGCTGAGGCAGGTTATAAATAAGAAACAAAATGGAGGACAGAGCAGAGCCCACTGAGAAGACATCTGCCACTGTGTCAGGAAACAAGAGCTGGACCTGGTTTAGACCGGGTTTAGTCCTGTTAAATCCTGGTCTAGATCTGCTTTCATCTCTGGGTTAGTCCTGGTTCAGTCCTGGTTTAGTCTCTGGTTCAGTCCTGGTTCAGTCCTGGTTTAGTTCTGGTTTAGTCCAGGTTCAGTCCTGGTGTAGTCCTGGTTTAGTCCTGGTTCAGTCCTGGTCCAGACCTGGTTTAGCCAGTCCTGGGTTTAAGTCCTGGTTTAGTCCTGGTTTAGTCCTGGTTCCAGTCCTGGTTCAGTCCTGGTTCACCTGGTCAGTCCTGGTTCAGTCCTGGTTCAGTCCTGGTTCAGTCCTGGTTCAGTCCTGGTTTAGTCCTGGTTTAGTCCTGGTGTAGTCCTGGTGTAGTCCTGGTTTAGTCCTGGTTTAGTCCTGGTCCAGACCTGGTTTAGCCCTGGTTTATTCCTGGTGTAGTCCTGGTTCAGTCCTGGTTCAGTCCTGGTCCAGTCCCTGGTTCAGTCCTGGTCCAGTCTCTGGTTCAGTCCTGGTTCCAGTCCCAGTCCTGGTTCAGTCCTGGGTTTTAGTCCTGGTTAGTCCTGGTTTAGTCCTGGTTTAGTCCTGGTTCAGTCCTGGTTTAGTCCTGGTTCAGTCCTGGTTTAGTCCTGGTTTAGTCCTGGTTCACTGGTTAGTCCAGTCCTGGTCCTGGTTTAGTCCTGGTTTAGTCCTGGTTTAGTCCTGGTCCAGTCCTGGTTAGTTCAGTCCTGGTTTCCAGTCCTGGTTCAGTCCTGGTTTAGTCCTGGTTTAGTCAGTCCTGGTTTAGTCCTGGTTTAGTCCTGGTTTAGTCCTGTAGTCCTGGTAGTCCTGGTTTAGTCCTGGTTAGTCCTGGTTTAGTCCTGGTTAGTCCTGGTTTCAGTCCTGTAGTCCTGGTTTAGTCCTGGTTTAGTCCTGGTTTAGTCCTGGTTTAGTCCTGGTCCAGACCTGGCTCTGTAGTTCGCTCTGCTGTTTCAGTCGGAGGTTTTCTGGAGTGTCTGTGACGATGGTGAACGACGTCTTTGGATAATGTCTGAAAAAAAAAAAACACAAAACAAACTGTGTCAGATGCCCTGCCCAGTCCAGGTTCAGGTCTGGACTCAGGTCTGGACTCAGGTCTGGACTCAGGTCTGGATTCAGGTCTGGACTATTGTCCTGGAGGCTCCGGGTCCAGAGGGACTTTCCTGGAATTGTGGTCGTTCCATTGTTTAAAATGTCAGAAACAGAAATGAAAATATGAAAAGGTGAAAACGGCTCAGACGTGACTCACTTCCTGTTCCACCGAGAAAATCAGACCAGAGACAAGAACAAGAACTGAACCAGGACTAAACCAGGACCAGGACTGAACCAGGACTAAACCAGGACCAGGACTGAACCAGGACTAAACCAGGACCAGGACTAAAGCAGGACTGAACCAGGACTAAAACAGGACTAAAGCAGGACTGAACCAGGACTGAGACTGGACCAGGATTAAACCAGGACCAGGACTGAACCAGGACTGAACCAGGACTGAACCAGGACTAGGACTGGACCAGGACTAAAACAGGACTAAGCCAGGACCAGGACTGGAGCAGGACTGAAGTGGGTCTGTGGTGGAGCCTGCAGCTCTGAGTGGCCTCTGCCTCTCGTCCCACTCACTGCCTCCCACACACACAACTACACACAACTACACACAACTACACACAACTACACACAACTACACACACACTACACACACGACACACAACTACACACAACTACACACACGACACACAACTACTACACAACTGTACCACACACACGACACACAACTACACACAACTACACAACTGTACCACACACACGACACACAACTACACACACGACACACAACTACACACACGACACACAACTACACACAACTACACACAACTACACACAACTGTACTACACTACACAAGTACACTACACACTATACAGTACAGTACACACACTACAGAGTACAACACCACACCACAGAGTGTACACTACACACTACAATAACACAATCTACAGAAAATAACACAACATCACAAAGAACTCACACACACTGTGTGTACAAGTGTACAGAGAGGAGAGGGTCAGAGGGTCAGAGGAGCAGAGGAGGAGAGGGTCAGAGGAGCAGAGGAGGAGAGGGTCAGAGGGTCAGAGGAGGAGAGGGTCAGAGAGAGGAGGAGAGGGTCAGAGGAGGAGGAGAGGGTCAGAGGAGGAGGAGAGGGTCAGAGGGTCAGAGGGTCAGAGGAGGAGAGGGTCAGAGGGTCAGAGGAGGAGAGGGTCAGAGGAGGAGGAGAGGGTCAGAGGAGGAGGAGAGGGTCAGAGGAGGAGGGTCAGAGGGTCAGAGGAGGAGGAGAGGGTCAGAGGGGTCAGAGGTCAGAGAGAGGGTCAGAGGAGGAGAGGGTCAGAGGAGGAGAGGGTCAGAGGAGAGGGTCAGAGGTCAGAGGGTCAGAGGAGGAGAGGTCAGAGGAGGAGGAGAGGGTCAGAGAGGGTCAGAGGGTCAGAGGGTCAGAGGGTCAGAGGAGGAGAGGGTCAGAGGAGGAGAGGGTCAGAGGGTCAGAGGGTCAGAGGATGGTGAGATCTGATGGAGGTTATGTAAGAGAAAAACATTCTGGGACACACACACAGACACACACACACACAGACAACAAACACACAAGAGACACACACAGACACACACACACACACACACACACACACACAGACACACACACACACACACACACACAGACACACACACACACACACACACACACACAGACAGCACACACACACACACACACACACAGAGACACACACACACACACACACAGAGACACACACACACACACACACACACACACACACACACACACACAGACACACACACACACACACACACAGAGACACACACACACACACACACACACACACACACACACAGACACACACACACACACACACACACACACACACACACACACACACACACACACAGAGACACACACACACACACACACACACACACACACACAGCAGACACACACACACACACACACACACACAGACACACACACACAGACACACACACAGACACACACACACACACACACACACACACAGAGACACACACACACACAGACACACAGCACACACACACACACACACAGACACACACACACACACACACAGACACACACACACAGACACACACACACACACACACACACACACAGAGACACACACACACACACACACACACACACACACACAGACACACACACACACACACACACACACACACACACAGACACACACACACACACAGAGACACACACACACACACACACACACACACACACACACACAGACACACACACACACACACACACACACACACACACACACACACAGAGACACACACACACACACACACACACACAGAGTCGTGCTCGTGTTTCCTGCTTCAGTCGAGCTGTGAATGAGGCTGCAACATTCACTTCAATGAAAGAAAACACCAGCAAGAACCAGGACTAAACCTGGACTAAAACTGGAAACTGGACTCGAACTGGACTTGAACTGGACTAAAACAGGACTCAACCAGGATTCAAACAGGACAAAACCAGGACTAAAATTGGACTAAAATTTGACTAAAACTGGACTAAAGCAGGACTAAAACTGGACCAAAACTGCACTAAAACTGGACTCAACCAGGACTCAAACAGGATTCAAACAGGACTCAAACAGGACTAAAACAGGACTAAAACAGGACTAAAACTGGACTAAAACTGGACTAAAGCAGGACTGAACCATGACTAAACCAGGACTAACACTGGACCAAATCAGGACTAAAACAGGACTAGAGCAGAACTAAACCAGGTCTGTGAGTCTTTGCTGAGGGGCTTTGGAGTCACACAGAGGAGATTAAAGATCCCATGACCCAAACTCAGCTCCATATAGAACTGAACCGGGTCTGGGTCAGGTCTGGGTCGGGTCTGGACCGGGTCTGGACCGGGTCTGGGTCAGGTCCGGGTCAGGTCTGGATGTGGACTCACGCGGTGCAGTAGGGTTTCTTGTCGTAGCCTTTGTAGTTCTTCATGTTGAGGGTCATTTTACAGACCTCACAGTGGAAACAGCCTTTGTGCCAGTTCTGAAACAAACAAACACAAACACAAACGTCAGCGTTAAACTCGATTCACTCAAACGTCACGGCGACTTTCAACATGATCATAAAACACTGAACTGTTGCTATGGCGATTAAACATTTAAAACTATGAAATTTTGTCTCTGGAACAGTGAAAAGTCCTCAAAATGGCGCCGAAGAACAGGAAGAAAAAACGAGCAGAGAAACAGGAGCAGACAGGAGCAGACAGGAGCTGACAGGAGCTGACAGGAGCAGACAGGAGCAGACAGGAGCTGACAGGAGCTGACAGGAGCAGACAGGAGCAGACAGGAGCTGACAGGAGCTGACAGGAGCTGACAGGAGCGGACAGGAGTAGACAGGAGCAGACAGGAGCTGACAGAGCTGACAGGAGCGACAGGAGCGGACAGGAGTAGGCAGGAGCAGACAGGAGCTGACAGGAGCAGACAGGAGCAGACAGGAGCTGACAGGAGCAGACAGGAGCAGACAGGAGCAGTGATGCAGACAGGAGTAGACAGGAGCTGACAGGAGCAGGCAGGAGCAGACAAGAGCAGAAAGGAGAGCAGGAGCAGACAGCTGAAGGAGCAGACAGGAGCAGACAGGAGACAGGAGCTGACAGGAGCAGACAGGAGCTGCAGACAGGAGCAGACAGGAGCAGACAGGAGCAGTGATGCAGACAGGAGTAGACAGGAGCAGACAAGAGCTGACAGGAGCTGACAGGAGCAGCAGAGCAAGACAGGAGCTGACAGGAGCTGACAGGAGCAGACAGGAGCAGACAGGACAGGAGCTACAGGAGCAGACAGGAGCTGACAGGAGCAGAGACAGGGACAGACAGACAGAGCAGATGACAGGAGCAGGAGTAGACAGGAGAGACAGGAGCAGGAGCAGACAGGAGAGCAGACAGAGCAGACAGAGAGACTGACAGGAGCAGACAGGAGCAGACAGGAGCAGTGATGTGACAGGAGCTGACAGGAGCAGACAGGAGCTGACAGGAGCAGACAGGAGCAGACAGGAGCAGTGATGCAGACAGGATGTAAATGGGGTCAGTGAGCAACTTGAATGTCTTTAGAAGTGTGTTCTATATTCAACAGAATCTGACACGACCAAGACCAAGACCAAGACCAGGACCAAGACCAAGACGAGTACTACTGAGGGTTTAGTCCCGGTTTAGTCCTGGTTTAGTCCTGGTCTTGTCATGTTGTGTTTTTTTGATGAATAATGGATCTGAATTATGCAACAGAATTACTCAGCTGTTCAGAGACACACGCCTCCTCAGAACCAGAACTAAACCAGGACTAAACCAGGACTAAACCAAGACTAAACCAGGACTACAACAGAACTAAACCAGGACTAAACCAGGACTGAACCAGGACTGAACCAGGACTAAACCAGAACTAAACCAGGGACTAAACCAGGACTGAACCAGGACTAAACCAGGACTAAACCAGGATTAAACCAGGACTAAACCAGGACTGAACCAGGACTAAACCAGGACTGAACCAGGACTAAACCAGGACTAAAACAGGACTACACCAGGACTAAACCAGGATTAAACCAGGACTGAACCAGGACTAAACCAGGACTAAACCAGGACTGAACCAGGACTAAATCAGGACTAAATCAGGACTAAAACAGGACTAAAACAGGACTAAAACAGGTCTACAGGTTTGTGTTTTACAGGATCAGGAAGTAAAAGTGAAAGTCTAAACTCTGAACAGAAGTGAGACAAACGACACGATCAAAACAAACAACGACTCAGACCAAATTAAAAAAAATAAATAAATTAAATAAAAATAAAAATAAATCATAATGACATAATCCCAGGTAAATTTGAATAAATAATAATAAACATCCTGTGGGAGATTTTCTGTTTTTAAATAAATCTCCAAACTTTTCCTCTGTGTTTCATTCACGTGTTTGAGTGACTCTGTGTTCGCTCTGCTCCACCTTGTGATGTCATCAAGTGGTGGTAGTGTAACAGTGAGTGAACAGCTCCTTTTAACTTTAGTTCAGTCGAGATCAGCGACTCCAGAGCTGAAAAAATGATCCAGATGATTGTAGTGAAGGAGTGTGGAGTTTAAAAACACAGTGGAGCACTTCCTGTATCACCACATGATGACATCATGAGGTGGAACTGAGTGTTTTCTGTGTTAAATGTGCAGGGTTTTTGTGAATGAAACAAAACACAAACTAGTTTAAGCATTTGGAGAAACAGGACTAAACCAGGTCTAAACCAGGACTAAACCAGGACTAAACCAGGTCTAAACCAGGACTAAACCAGGACTAAACCAGGACTAAACCAGGTCTAAACCAGGACTAAACCAGGACTAAACCAGGTCTAAACCAGGACTAAACCAGGACTAAACCAGGACTAAACCAGGTCTAAACCAGGACTGAACCAGGACTAAACCAGGACTAAACCAGGTCTAAACCAGGACTAAACCAAGACTGAACCAAGACTGAACCAGTATTAAACCAGAGACTAAACCAGGAATAAACCAGGACTAAACCAGAACTAAACCAGGACTAAACCAGGTCTAAGACAGGACTAAACCAGGACTAATCAAGGACTAAACCAAGACTGAACCAGGACTAAAGCAGGACTAAACCAGGACTAATCAAGGACTAAACCAAGACTGAACCAGCACTGAACCAGAACTGAACCAGGATTAAACCAGAAACTAAACCAGGACTAAACCAAGACTAAACCAGGACTAAACCAGGTCTAAACCAGGACTAAACCAGGACTAAATTAGGTCTAAACCAGGTCTAAACCAGGACTAAACCAAGACTGAACCAAGACTAAACCAGGTCTAAGACAGGACTAAACCAGGACTAATCAAGGACTAAACCAAGACTGAACCAGGACTAAAGCAGGACTAAACCAGGACTAATCGAGGACTAAACCAAGACTGAACCAGAACTGAACCAGGATTAAACCAGAAACTAAACCAGGTCTAAACCAGGAGTAAACCAGAACTAAACCAGGACTAAATCAAGATTGAACCAGGACTAAAGGAGGACTAAACCAGGACTGAACCAGGACTAAACCAGGACTGAACCAAGATTAAACCAGGACTGAACCAAGACTAAACCAGGTCTAAACCAGGACTGAACCAGAACTAAACCAGGACTAAACCAGGATTAAACCAGAAATAAACCAAGACTGAACCAGGACTAAACCAGGACTAAACCAGGTCTAAACCAGAACTAAACCAGGACTAAACCAGGATTAAACCAGGACTAAAGCAGGACTGAACCAGGTCTAAACCAGAACTAAACCAGGACTAAACCAGGACTGAACCAGGACTGGACTGGTTCCGTTAAACAGGATTTACCGTTGGTCCGTTACATTAACTCAACTTTATTTTTAACTTTATTCCAAATTAAATAAATCTAAAATAAAACAAACGCGGGTTATTTTCACACTAATCGGTTCTTGTAAAACTTGTCTCGGTATTTGGATGATTTTTATTATTCCGGTGTTATTCTGTGAGCGGTAAAAGTCTCTGACCTTATCCAGACAGTTCACTTTCTCCGTGGGATAAACCGTCTTCCCGCAGCGGGCACACGGAGGGTTCATCTCCGGACCGAAACCGAGCCCAACCGAGCCGAACCGAGCCGAGAAACCAGGCGACGAGGCCCGGAGCGGAGTCCCGAGGCCGGAGTGCGAGCTGCTGGAGCCCCGGGGCGGAGCTGAGCGGAGGTTCGGGGCGGAGGAGAGCCGAGGACAGGCCGCTGCGCTCGGGCTCCGGAGCAGGTCTGAGGGGCGGGAGCGGGAGGATGCTGAGCCCGGGGAAGGAGCGCGTCAAGGCGGCCACGATCACCGCGACGACACCGGAAACGGAGCCAGGGCAGCGGAAAGAGTTTTATTTTGACAGTCATAGACATCCAAGACTACCGTAATGATGATGTTTTAATTAAATAAATTTAATTACAAATTCAATAACAAACGAATTAATTTGTGAACTAGTCTCCAGGAAGAACACATAACGCAGTATAAACAACTATATATGATAATAACTAAGAATTTTGACTTTGATTTTTACTTTTATGACGAATTGTGATGTGTTAATTAAGTAAATTCAATGACAAATTCAATAACAAACGAATTAATTTGTGAACTAGTCTCCAAGAAGAACGGTTAATGCTGCGGAAATAACTTTATATATGATAATAACTAAGAATTTTGACTTTGATTTTTACATTCACGACTAATTATGATGTGTTAATTAATTAAATTCTATTACAAATTCAATAATAAACAAATTAATTTGTGAACTAGTCTCCAGGAAGAACACTTAACGCAGTATAAATAACTATATAAGATAATAATAATTGTGAGTTTTTATTTTTACATCCACGACTACCGTAATGATGATGTTTTAATGAACTAAATTCAATGACAAATTCAGTAATAAACGAATTAATTTGTGAACTAATCTCCAGGAAGAACACTTAACGCAGTATAAATAACTATATATGGTAATAATTAAGAATTGCGACTTTTATTTTTACACTCACTACTAATTATGACGTTTTAATGAACTAAATTAAATTACAAACACCAAAAAAATGTATTAATTTGTGAACTAGTCTCCAGGAAGACTGTTTAATGCTGCGGAAATAACTATATATGATAATAATAAAGAATTGTGAGTTTTTATTTTTACATTCAAGACTAATTCTGATGTTTTAATTAACCTAATTCTATTACAAATTCAATTACAAACTCATTAATTTATGATGTAGTTTCCAGGAAGACTGTTTAATGCTGCGGAAATAACTATATATGGTAATAATAAAGAATTGTGACTTTTATTTTAACATTCACAACTAATTCTGATGTTTTAATTAACTAAATTAATTCACAAACTTATTAATTTGTAAACTAGTCTACAGGATGAACGGTTATACTATATACGATAGTGTCTATAATAATAATTAAGAATTGAGACTTTTATTTTGACATTCATGACTAATTATGATGATTTAATTAACTAAATTCAATTACAAACTCATTAAATTGTGATCTAGTTTCCAGGAAGACTGTTTAATGCTGTGGAAATAACTATATATGGTAATAATTAAGAATTGGGACTTTTATTTTGACATTCACAACTTATTCTGATGTTTTAATTAATGCAGTTCAATTACATACTCATTCATTTGTGATCTAGTCTCCAGTAAGGCTGTTTAATGCCGTGGAAATAACTATATATGATAATAATTAAGAGTTGTGAGTTTTTATTTTTACATTCAGGACTAATTCAGAGGTTTTAATTAACTAAATTCTATTACAAACTGATTAACACACTCATTAATTTGTGACCTAGTCTGCAGGAACAAAGGTTAATGCTGCGGAAATAACTATATATGATAATAATGAAGAATTGGGTCTTTTATTTTGACATTCACAACTAATTATGATGATTTAATTAACTAAATTAAATCACAAATTCATTAATTTGTGAAGTAGTTCCCGGGAAGAATGGTTATACTGCATTAATAAAAGTTTACAGTGAGATTCAAGTGTCTGTGGTAATAAAAAAAAAGACTCAGAAATACTGCACTGTGTAAGTTTTATACTTTTCTTCTCGTCTCCATGGTGATGTTGCCTGGAATGTTCCACTGTACGGCATTAAACAAATATATCCTGTATTTATTCAATTACATGTTTTTATTTCTCCAAAACTACCACAAAAAACACTTTTACTCCAAGTGGGCTCTCCTCTCCACAGATCTGACCGAGATTTGACTCTTGGCC
>NW_026571070.1:1670004-1677504 GCF_026225935.1 Boleophthalmus pectinirostris
CTCATTTACATAAACTAATGTGTCTGATAAAAACAGTTGTTTCTTGTGTCTGATGTGGTTCAGTTTGTGTTGGACTAAAGGACACGACTCAGTGGAATATGAGTGTTCTCCCTGTGACAGAGGGGTGTTCTCTGTGTGACAGAGGGGTGTTCTCTCTGTGACAGAGGGGTGTTCTCTCTGTGTCAGAGGGGTGTTCTCTCTGTGTCAGAGGGGTGTTCTCTCTGTGACAGAGGGGTGTTCTCTCTGTGTGTCAGAGGGGTGTTCTCTCTGTGTGACAGAGGGGTGTTCTCTCTGTGTCAGAGGGGTGTTCTCTCTCTGTGACAGAGGGGTGTTCTCTCTCTGTGACAGAGGGGTGTTCTCTCTGTGACAGAGGGGTGTTCTCTCTGTCTCTGTGACAGAGGGTGTTCTCTCTGTGACAGAGGGGTGTTCTCTCTGTGACAGAGGGGTGTTCAGAGGGGTGTTCTCTCTGTGACAGAGGGGTGTTCTCTCTCTGTGACAGAGGGGTGTTCTCTCTGTGACAGAGGGGTGTTCTCTCTGTGACAGAGGGGTGTTCTCTCTGCGACAGAGGGGTGTTTCTCTCTGTGTCAGAGGGGTGTTCTCTCTCTGTGACAGAGGGGTGTTCTCTCTGTGTCAGAGGGGTGTTTCTCTCTGTGTGACAGAGGGGTGTTCTCTCTGTGTGACAGAGGGGTGTTCTCTCTGTGACAGAGGGTGTTCTCTCTCTCTGTGACAGAGGGGTGTTCTCTCTGTGACAGAGGGGTGTTCTCTCTGTGACAGAGGGGTGTTCTCTCTCTGTGACAGAGGGGTGTTCTCTCTGTGACAGAGGGGTGTTCTCTCTGCGACACAGAGGGGTGTTCTCTCTGTGTGACAGAGGGGTGTTCTCTCTGCGACAGAGGGGTGTTCTCTCTGTGTGACAGAGGGGTGTTCTCTCTGTGACAGAGGGGTGTTCTCTCTCTGTGACAGAGGGTGTTCTCTCTCTGTGACAGAGGGGTGTTCTCTCTGTGACAGAGGGGTGTTCTCTCTGTGACAGAGGGGTGTTCTCTCTGTGTGACAGAGGGTGTTCTCTCTCTGCGACAGAGGGGTGTTCTCTCTCTGTGACAGAGGGTGTTCTCTCTGTGACAGAGGGTGTTCTCTCTGTGACAGAGGGGTGTTCTCTCTCTGCTGTGACAGAGGGGTGTTCTCTCTGTGTCAGAGGGGTGTTCTCTCTGTGACAGAGGGGTGTTCTCTCTCTGTGACAGAGGGGTGTTCTCTCTGTGACAGAGGGGTGTTTCTCTCTGTGACAGAGGGGTGTTCTCTCTGTGACAGAGAGGGTGTTCTCTCTGTGACAGAGGGGTGTTCTCTCTGTGCGACAGAGGGGTGTTCTCTCTGTGTCAGAGGGGTGTTCTCTCTGTGACAGAGGGGTGTTCTCTCTGTGTGACAGAGGGGTGTTCTCTCTGCGACAGAGGAGTGTTCTCTCTGCGACAGAGGGGTGTTCTGCTGATGGTGAGTCTGTTCTGTGTTTCTGTCGTGTTGTTGGTTCATGTGAAACTTTTCACACATTATACGTGTGCAGGTCGCACACACAGACACACGTTTATATGAATGGACACATATTCAGTCTCTTAGTGTTTTGTGGGTGAATGACTTGGTGTTTTCAGGAGTCACACAGTCCCCGTCACATCTGGACCAACATGAACTCGTGGAGCTGGAGGCACCAGATCGTTCAGACTCTGGAGTTGTTTTCAATCGGATTAATGTGAGGGAACACTGCACCCACAACCAACACCACTCACATACACACTAGTGTGAATGGGGCCATAAAGTGGTCTTTCCAAGTGAACAGCTCCTTTTCCCTTTAGATCAGTGGAGATCAGAAACTCCAGAGATGAAAAAATGATCCAAATGATTCTAGTGAAGGTGTGTGGAGTTTAAAAACACAACTGTATCACCACATGACATCACAAGGTGGAACAGAGAAGAACTCAGTCTAAATCTGCAGGTTTTTGGTGTGTTAAACGTGTGTGAAAAAAACTAAATAGTGTGATATGGGCCTTTAAAGTGCTGAGCTGTAGTAGTGTGTAGTGTCCTGTGGGGGGCGTGTCCTGCAGTAGCGCGTCGTGTCCTGGGGGGCGTGTCGTGTCCTGCGGGGGGCGTGTCGTGTCCTGCGGGGGCGTGTCGTGTCTGTCCTGGGGGGGCGTGTCGTGTGCAGTGTCCTGGGGGGCGTGTCGTGTCCTGCGTCGTCGTGTCCTGCGGGGCGTGTCGTGTCCTGCGGGGGCGTGTCGTGCTGCGGGGGCGTGTCGTGTCCTGCGGGGGCGTGTCGTGTCCTGCGGGGGCGTGTCGTGTCCTGCGGGGCGTGTCGTGTCCTGCGGGGGCGTGTCGTGTCCTGGGGGGGCGTGTCGTGTCCTGCTGGGGCGTGTCGTGTCCTGGGGGGCGTGTCCTGCGGGGGCGTGTCGTGTCCTGGGGGGGCGTGTCGTGGCCTGCGGGGGGCGTGTCGTGTCCTGCGGGGGGCGCTCACCTCCGTACGTCTCGGGGACGATGTTGGGGACGTCGCGGTCGGAGGCGAAGGTGAAGTGGAACACGTTGGTGGTGTTGTGCGTCCGGGTCAAAGGGTCAAACACCTCACTGTGAACTCTGACCTGGATGTACTTCCCCTCAGAGTAACACACCTGCAGAGGACACACAGGAGAGTCAGACGCCCTCCCACCGTCCTACAGCCCTCCCCGTGCGTCAGGTGCCCTCCCCGTGCGTCAGGTGCCCTCCCCGTGCGTCAGGTGCCCTCCCCGTGCGTCAGGTGCCCTCCCCGTGCGTCAGGTGCCCTCCCCGTGCGTCAGATGCCCTTCCGTCCTCTCACCTGTGACGAGAGCAGGAGCAGAGACCCGATCTCCACCGGTTTCTGGAACAAAATGTCGTCGACGGCGACCAGACTGGGACGGCAGCCTCTGAGGGACAAACAGGACACGACAGGAGACGTTAAAGCTGCGCCGAGTGAGAAACAGGTGAGATCTGTGATAACTGGGCTTTGAATTCTGAGATGATGTGACATTATTGAGACATTTTAATATTTGAATAAACTTTTAAGACTTTTTGTCTTCACAGAGACAGTTACTTCCACTCCAAAAGGAAAACCATGAACTCCAGCCGCCTTTTTGTTCATTTCAGTTTCCAAAAACACTTGTGTGACACAGAGAACGTTGTGTGTTTGTGTTATATTTCTTTTTTTCCACTACATAGAGCTGTTGCGTTGATGTCCTGGTGGATTCACAGGAGCAGACAGAGTTTTAATCTCACCCAAAGGAGCAGGCGTTGGCCCAGCCGAGCTCGTACGCCTTCCTCATCAGAAACCCGCCAAAGATCCGGTTAAAGATGTTTCTTTGCTGAAAACAAAACACAACAACACTTTTGATAAATGGCTGGAATGGATAATTAAAACTGCAAACTTTGGAAAGGTGACTTAAACTACAGCAGCAGCAAGACTTACTGGTACATGGAAAGAAACTAAGGTTTATCATTTAACTAAAACAAAAACACGTGAACATTGAGGGAGATGAGCAGGACTGTGTACTAACATCAATAAATCTATATATCGTATCGTTTAATGTGATGATTCAGTATCGATATTGTGACTTGCTGTATCGATATATCACTAAGAGGATTTTTTGGTGTATTTTGGTAAATTATTTTGATACAGCTACAGTTTTGTTTGTTTAGAGGAAGGAAACACATTTGATATTTTCACTGTTTTGAGGATTTCAATGTTTGTGTTTCATATGAACTTTGTACAAGAAGTGATTCAGCAAAGACTTTTAGTGTCACAGCCATCATCTTTTTATTGAGCTGTATCAAATCGTTTTGAAATATATCGTATCGAATCAAAAGTGCACTGTATCTGTAGTGTAAATAATTTCTCTTGTTAAATAATAACAGCGCTAGAGATGAGGACGACTGTTTCCTGAGACACTTTCATATCTGATCTCATCTCAGTCTCTAAATGAATAAATAGAAATTTGGTCTAATTCTTGAACTAACCCAAAGAAATAAGTGAGTAAGACTTTCTGTGTTCAAATGTGCTCTTGTGTATTTATGTAAATATTGTATGTAGATGTATTTGTATATTTGCATGAGTATATGTACGTATAAAGGGAATGGTCACATTATATACTAGTAATTATTTTTTTCTGTGACATCTGCTGTATGTGCATAAAAAAGTAATAAAAATAAATAAAAATAAATTAACACAAGACAACACACAAGAGACACTGATGTTACAGGAGCTCGTCTGGTCCCTGTGCTCTGATCTGGTGCTGCCCCCTGCTGGCTGCTGTCCCACACACGCACAGTGACGTCCCATGATTTGACAGAGTGTGTATGATGTTACAGTTTGACCTGTGACCTGAGGGTGTTTGACCTCTGACCTGAGGGTGGCAGATCTCCAGGCCCTTCAGTTTGGCGTCCTGCATCCACACGGAGTTTGGAGGAAGAACTCTGCTGCGGAAACTCACCGTCCTGAAAACAAAATAAAACACTTCAAACACAGAGAAGAGCCACGAGCACTTTAATACAGCTATGATTATTCTCTTCTCTGCTCCTGCCCGCTCCTGCCCGCCCCTGCCCGCCCCTGCCCGCTCCTGCCCCCCCTGCCCGCTCCTGCCCGCTCCTGCCCGCCCCTGCCCGCCCCTGCCCGCCCTGCCCGCTCCTGTCCTCACTTGTGGTCGAGCGTGTTGAGGAAGAGGCTGTGGACGATCTTTCTCTCTTCTGCGGTTGGAGCGACTTTGAGCAGGGAGGCGGTGCTCAGCTCCACGCGACGGGATTTATTCGCTGAAAAACACGATTCAAAGCACGATTTAAAAACAACAAACTGATTTTAGTCTGAATATTTTAGAAAATCTTAGTACCTTCTCCCTCCTGGAACAGTTTCTCCTCCTCTGGTCCCTCAGGCTTCAGTGGATTCACATACGCTGCTCTGAAATCAAGGAACAAGTCCTAGTTTAGTCCTGGCCCAGACCTGGTCCAGTCCCGGTCCAGTCCAGTCCCGGTCCAGTCCCGGTCTTACCTCTTGTTCTCGGGATCTCGTGCGACCATCACAAATGTAGCGTCCAACACCGGTGCGTACGCTCCGTCTCTGTACTGCAGACAGAGAGAGAGAGAGAGAGAGAGAGAGAGAGAGAGAGAGAGAGAGGAGGCGGTGAGAAAAGAGAAAGAGACAGAGGAGAGACAGAGGAGAGACAGAGGAGAGAGACAGAGGAGAGACAGAGGAGAGGAGGGGATCAGATAGAAAAGAGGGAGAGAGGGAGAGAGGGAGGAGAGGAGGAGGGGGAGATAAAGGAAAGACAGAGGAGAGGAGGAGAGGGAGAGAGATAAACGAGAGGAGAATTTAGAAAAAGATTTCAAGTCCCTGAAGTTTTGTGGTACACTTGAAGAGTCTGTGAAGAGTCTGTGAAGAGTCTGTAGAGGGTCTGTGAGTTTGTGAGTCTGTGGAGAAGGTCTGTGGATCTGTGGATCTAAGGGTCTAAGTGTCTGTGGTGGGTCTGTGTATCTGTGTGTCTGTGGAGGGTCTGTGTGTTTGTGGGTCTGTGGAGGGTCTGTGGGTCTGTAGTGGGTCTGTGTGTTTGTGGGTCTGTGGAGGGTCTGTAGGTCTGTGGGTCTGTGGGTCTGTGGGTCTGTGGGTCGTCTGTGGGTCTGTACCTGGGTCATGTGCATCTTTGCTTCGATGGAGGTGCGGCCGACCCAGGACACGTGACCCGTGAACTTGATGTCGCAGTCGGGGTAGATCACGTGATGCCTCATGTCTGACACAAACACAGAGTCACAACTACAGACAAACACACACACAACTACACACACACAGACACACACACACACAAACACAGCACACACACACAGTAGGAGGAATCAGTTCTGACCGATTTTGTCGACGAGGGCGGTGACGATGGAGAGCGGCGACCTCTTCAGGGTGGAGTTATACGTGTGTGAGTACGAGATAAGAACTGCAACAGGAAATACACAACTTCAGCTCAGAGACTAACACACAACACAATAACACACACACTAACACACAACACAATAACACACACTCACACACAACACAATAACACACACACAACACACAACACAATAACAATAACACACACTAACACACAACACAATAACAATAACACACACTAACACACAACACAATAACAATAACACACACTACACACACAACACAATAACAATAACACACACTAACACACACAACACAATAACAATAACACACACTAACACACAACACAACACAATACACACACACTAACACACAACACAATAACAATAACACACACTAACACACAACACAATAACTAACACACACACACACACACACAATAACAATAACAATAACACACACAACACAATAACACATAACACACACACACACAACACACACAACAACAATAACACACACTAACACACAATAACAATAACAACACACACACAACACACTAACAATACACACTAACACACAACACAATAACAATAACACACACTACACACACACACACAATAACAATAACACACACTAACACACAACACACAATAACAATAACACACACACAACACACAACACAATAACAATAACACACAACTACACACACAACACAATAACACAATAACACAATAACACACAACACAACAACACAATACACAACTAACAAACACAACAACACACAACACAATAACAATAACACACACTAACACAACACAATAACACAATACACACACTAACACACAACACAATAACAATAACACACACTAACACACAACACAATAACAATAACACACACTAACACACACACAATAACACAATAACACACACAACACAACACACAACACACAATAACAATAACACACACTAACTCACAACACAATAACAATAACACACACAACACAATAACAATAACACACACACACACAACACAATAACAATAACACACACTAACACACAACACACAATAACACACACTAACACACAACACACAATAACACACACTAACACACAACACAATAACAATAACACACACTAACACACAACACAACTAACAATAACACACACTAACACACAACACAATAACAATAACACACACAACACAATAACAATAACACACACAACACACACACAATAACAATACACACACAACACAACACAAATAACAATAACACACACAAACACACAACACAATAACAATAACACACACTAACACACAACACACATAACAATAACAAACACAACACAATAACAATAACACACACTAACACACAACACAATAACAATAACACACACTAACACACAACACAATAACAATAACACACACTAACACACAACACAATAACAATAACACACACTAACACACAACACAATAACACACAATAACAATAACACACACTAACACACAACACAATAACAATAACACACACTAACACACACAACACAATAACAATAACACACACAACACACAACACAATAACAATAACACACACACACAACACACA
>NW_026571070.1:1682504-1700004 GCF_026225935.1 Boleophthalmus pectinirostris
ACAGTAGATTTTGTTTTGACCTTCTCTCATGTCCGGAGCTCGTCCAGGATTCGAGCTCAGCGTCCGCGAGGTGAGAGTCACCGCCAAACGTAAACGCCGAAGTCTGAAAACAAGAAACAGAACAGATAAGACGCTGTCGTTACACTCTGTAAGAACTTATTTTAATTTAAAGCTGCATTGTGTAACTTTTCTGGTGGAGGGTTCGTCAAACACTTTTCTCCATGGAGATGTTAGTGTTAGTGTTGCCCTTTACCTAAACTTCTCCTTTTTTACATTTTGTTTGTCCTTAATTATGTGAATCCTCAGTAAAGAGTTTTAAACTGAACTCGGACGAGGATCTCTGTGGATTTAAATAAATAATCGTGATGATGATTTTTTTTTTTTTTCCATAATCGAGCAGCTCTAGTATGAATTGTGCTGTACAAATAAAGTTTCTTTCCTCCAACGAGCAGACACACCTTCATTTATTTAGACTGAGGCTCACACCCAGAATGTCACAGAAACACCTCCAAAACAAAACCAAACAAAACCAACTGTGGAACAAACTCTGTGCAAAAGTTTGGTTTTAAAGATGTTTTATGATTTTAGTGCAGCTGTTGTGACATTTAAAGTCAATAAAAGACTAATGACAGTAAATAAAGTAAAGAATCACTGGTAAACAGTGTTGGGAAGGTCACTTTTAAAATGTAATCCCCTACAGATTACAGATTACATACCCCAGAATGTAGTTTGTAACAGAATCCATTAAATTACTTAAAGTGAGTAATGTAATCTGAATACTTTGGATTACTTGACTTGCTGTAGAGAAGCAAAGACGAGGAAATCTTCACATAAGAAGTTTTGTCTGATAAAAGAAAATAAAAAGCCCAGTCCAATTAGTCCTGTTTTAGTCCTGGTTTAGTCCTGTTAAATCCTGTTTTAGACCTGGTTTAGACCTGGTTTAGATCTAGTTTAGGTCTAGTTTAGGCCTGGTTTTAGTCCTGGTTTATTCCTGGTTTAGTCCTGTTTTAGACCTGGTTTACATCTAGTTTAGGTCTAGTTTAGTCCTGGTGTAGTCCTGGTTTAGACCTGTTTTTGAATTATCAAAAAAAAAAAAAAAAAAGCGGGGGGATAAAGCCCAAAATGTGAAAACAGGAAAATCCCGCCGTGTAATCCATTTATCACTGAAACAGTAACTGTAACTGAATACAGTTACTCATCATTTGTACTCCGATTACTCCGGTACTTGTAATCTGTTACTCCTGACACTGTTGGTAAATCAGATGAACTTGGGTTTGAAATAATCACGTTACAAATCGAGGCTAGTTGTGTTAGCACAGTCACATAACACATCTATCCGCTCTTAAAGGGGATATTTCCAGGTGTTGTGGCCGTTATAAAAGCACTAACCTGGGGGCAAACATGTTGTAGGGCGGTGGGGCCGAGGTGCGGGCGGAGGACGGAGCTGCGGGCGGAGGACGGAGCTGCGGGCGGAGGACGGAGCTGCGGCGGGAGGAGAAGCTCAAAGTGACAGAACAGAGCGAAGATTCTCCTGGAACTTCAGCTGCAAAATCTGACCCTGCTCCCTATTTCCGTGTTGACACTACGCCCCGCCCACCAGGTGACGTTCTGGGTTGTGATTGGTCCAGAGTTTCACGAGCGTCCTAAACTGTCTCTAAAATGTCAAATAAAATAAAATAAAAATAATAAATAAATAAAATATAAATACATAAAATAAAAATAAATAAATACAAATATTTTTTGTGATGTATTTAAATATTTAAATGTATTTATTAATTTATTTTGAAAATTTTATTTATTTATTTATTTATTTTTTGCACAGCACTAATGTTTTTTACTGTTTTTCAAATTTTTTAAAAATGTATTCATAAGGTTTAATATAAGCCTTTTGGGGTTTTTTGCCTCTTCTGGCACCTACTTTTTCTTCTTTTCTAGTGTATTTTTTATTATTATGTTATATGTGCAAAATAAATAAATATAATATAAATATATACATATAAATATTAATAAAATATTAATAAAAAAATAAAATATTAATAAAAATAATGACCTGCCTCAAATAATAAATATGCCTAAATACAGCACATAACAATTCTCATTTCCTCCTCGGAGTTCCGGTGTTGAATTTCTGTATGATTTCTCTCTGTATTTATTGCTCCAGTTGATATGTGTATTTCTTCAATTAAAAGAGCCATTGTAATAATATTTTCACCTCATTCTCTCAAACAACATTTAAATAAAGTGACACTAAAACTACCTACAGAGCATGTGCACTTAAATTAGGCTTTTTTAATCATCATTATTTTTGCAGATGTAATGAAATGAACGCTTTGCTCTTCTTAAATAAAATAAAATGAAAAAAAAAAAAAAAACATATATAAATAAAAATTGAATTTAAAAATTCAGTTAAATTCAATTAAATTAAAAAACAAAATAATAAAATAAAATTAATTAATTAAATAAATTTTAAAATAAAATAAAGTGCATTTGGTCGCCTACAGTGTGTGCTGCTCCGTTGGGGACAGCAGGGGGCGCACTACACTTAAAGATCACTGTCTGCCTTCCATCAGCGCTCATGCGAGGACAGTTTCCATGGCAATGCTGTTCCTTTGGCTTTAATCTCCCACAGACATGTTATGAAATATATTTATTTCCATAGACAATGTTTGGTTTTAACTTTCTATTTCCAGGAGATTTTCACCTTCAGAAAGTTACACACTGGAACCTACCTACCTGGAAAAGGCCCGTATTTTTGTATTTATGTCACAAACAGACCTGGAGTTGTGTTTTGTTTCATTCACAGATGTTTAACACACAAACCCTGCAGCTCTTCTCTTAAACTAAAACCACTGTGTTTGATTTCCATGCTCCACTGTGTTTTTAAACTCCACACAGCTTCACTAGAATCATTTGGATATGATATATAGAGTAAATATAATACAGTACAGTAAAGTGTATTTCTCTTGTTGACATGTTTCAGCTGCAGCTTCTTCAGAACTGTCACCGCAGGAAAAACATGTCAGCAAAATAAATAATAAATACACTTTACTGTACTGTCTTTAAAAAGAACAAAAGAAGTTAAAGTACATAAGAAGACAAAATGAACATCTTTGGTTTGGTAAAAGGAGCTGTTCACTTGAAAATTACCACGTCGTGACATCACAAGGTGGAACAGACTAATAATAAAGAGTTGAATAATAAACTTGTGTGAATGAAACAAAACTCCAGCTGTGTTTGTGAGGAGGAGCAACATTATTCTAACATGACTTAAAGCTCAGAGTCGGTGTTGCGTAATACGAGGTCATGAAGTTCACATTTGGCAGCTGCTCTACTTCTTCTTGTATTTGAATGTATGTTTGCATTTTAGCTCTACTTTTACTCGAGTACAAATGTGCAGTATCTTTCAGCACATGTAGGTTGTGTTGTGAGTCCGTCTCCTGCTGAGTGACTCCTGCCTTTGTTTCCATGACACTGAGTTCCTCCACACGAGCTCTACATTTAACCCTGAACTCCTCACAGAGTTAGATTATGTTCATGACGAGGCGAGGACTAAACCAGGACTAAACCAGGACTAAACCAGGACTAAACCAAGACTAAACCAGGGACTAAACCAGGACTAAACCAGGACTAAACCAGGACTAAACCAAGACTAAACTCAGGACTAAACTAAACAGGACTAAACAGGTAAACCAGGACTAAACGACTAAACCAGGACTAAACCAGGAAACCAGGACTAAACCAAGACTAAACCAGGACTAAACCAGGACTAAACCAGGACTAAACCAGGACTAAACCAAGACTAAACCAGGACTAAACCAGGACTAAACAAGACTAAACCTAAACCAGGACTAAACCAGGACTAAACCAAGACTAAACCAGGACTAAACCAGGACTAAACCAGGACTAACCAGGACTAAACCAGGACTAAACCAAGACTAAGGACTAAAACAGGACTAAACCAGGACTAAACCAAGACTAAACAGACTAAAGGACTAAACCAGGACTAAACAAGACTAAACCAGGACTAAACCAGGACTAAACCAGGACTAAACCAAGACTAAACCAAGACTAAACCAGGACTAAACCTAAAAGGACTAAACCAGGACTAACCAGGACTAAACCAGGACTAAACCAAGAGACTAAACCAGGACTAAACCAGACTAAACCAGGACTAAACCAGACTAAACAAGACTAAACCAGGACTAAACCAGGAAACAGGTAAACAAGACTAAACCAGGAAACCAGGACTAAACCAGGACTAAACCAGGACTAAACCAGGACTAAACCAGGACTAAACCAGACTAAACTAAACAGGACTAAACCAGGACTAAACCAGGACTAAACCAAGACTAAACCAAGACTAAACCAAGGACTAAACCAGGACTAAACAGGACTAAACAGGACTAAAACAAAACCAGACTAACCAGGACTAAACCAAGACTAAACCAAGACTAAACCAGGACTAAACCAGGACTAAACCAGGACTAAACCAGGACTAAACCAGGTTTAAACAGGACTAAACCAGGACTAAATCAGGACTGAACCAGGACTAAACCAGGTCTAAACCAGGTCTAAAATCAGGACTAAAGCAAGACTAAACTAGGACTGAACCAGGTCTAAAAACAGGACTAAAGCAGGTCTAAGCCAGGACTAAAACCAGGATTAAAACCAGGACTAACCCAGATTTAAACCAGGTCTAAACCAGGATTAAAACCAGGTCTAAACCAATATAACACTAACAGTAGGATGCACATAGTTTAAGGCAGCAGTGATCTTATATAGAAATAATTTCTCTATCAATAATATTTTTAATATGTTTAAGGAAAAACTGGGTTTTAATTTTCTTTTAGCAAACAAAACGTCTCATGTTCAGATCCTGGTCTTTGTTTCTCTACAGAAAACATAAACCTGTTCATGGAGACTTGAGCTCAACAGACAATTTGACAAGAACAAACATGAACTTTCAGGATGTGGTTGGTACATTCATGTAGTTTTAAAAAACATGACAATATCAAGTAATCCAAAATATTCAGATTACATTACTCACTTTAAGTAACCAAAAATATAGAAATAAAGCTGCAAAAATTCACCTTTAAAAAAAAAAAAAGTATTATTTTTTTTAAATTTCAAATATACAATGGTATAAAGAAAAACATTGCTGGAGGATTAAGAGTTCATTTGCTCACAGGTCTCAATCAGCGCAACATTAATAACACATAAACGCATCACAGTGAAAACATACTGATATACATGTACAAATGTAGAAAAGTAAATCAATACATTCATATTTCATATTTCAAATTCCGTACAAAGTGCTTTTGTCTTCAAGGCTTTGGGATTTGTGCAATAATTTAGAGAATTTATATAAGAGGACAAGAGGGACTGAAACACGACAAATTTGGGTTTCTGATTAGAAAATTTACAGCAATGAATATGAAACTTGGATAAAATTAGGATTAAGTTCAGCACATATACTTTTTTAGCAGGAATATTTTTCTCAAAGACACAAAAAAATTCACCTTCTTCTCGAGAAAAACAAAAACAAAGCGTCAAGTGAGTGTCTGAGCGCTGATTGGTCGAGGGGGCGACGCCGAGGCCCGTGCCGACCAATGGGAGTGTAGCGCGTGCAGGGGTATATAAACGTGGTCCGGCGGCTCGGGGGGCAGTTAGAGGAGAGGAGCCGCGCGGGCTTAGAGCTGCCGTATGCGCTTGTGTGGACCTAGGCGACCCGACCAGAGGCTGATTGTGGGGGGAAAGCCACTCTCAAGCGAATGAAGAAACATCTAATCTTCCACTTCACGTACAGAGGACTTCTCACGAAAGGAAAAAAAAGCAAGAGGAGAAAATGGAGTATAAATTGCGAAAAGCTGAACCCAAGGACGTGCCCGATATCTTACGACTGGTGAAGGTGGGTGCGAGGCCGAGCTCATCCGCCACGTAGTCGGATTAAAACGGGATAATACGCACAGAATAACCGTGCCAACCCGTAAATACGACGCGTTTGTTTCGATTTTACACGCAAACCCTGAAAACATCCTCGAATTGCGCGTAAATTTAGCGTTTTTTCGCGTTTTGCAGCAGTCTCAACGAACGAAACGGTTCCGGGGTTCTGGCCTCAGACTGCGGTTCGAACGAGCTTTTGTCTCCATTTCCTCTTTATTAAACCGATAAAAACACGTGCTTTTATCAGTTTTAGTCCGGTTTCACTCGTGGTTTAAAACAATACAATAATAATCCACGTACAGTCTAAGATTTAAGACTAAAAACAAAAGATATTTCAAATTAATTATCATGTTATTTCAGATTATTACAGGTTTTAGTTCAGTTCTTGTTTATGTCCTGGGTTTATAAGTATTAATAACAGTTTTGGAGTTGTGTAAATATGTTCTAGTTCGATAAAGCTGCATTGCAAAACATCGTAAATCGTGACTGATAAATATAACAGTTTGTACAATAAAAGGTAGTTAAACTTTATTATCAGGCACATATCAGGTAATTACAGAGTCTGGTTTGGTTTATTGGGTTTCGTCTCGGGGTTTTTATGACTGGATCAGACCTGTTCTGCGTCTGTAAAACCGGATTTAGGCCAAACAAGTTCGTGGTTTAGTCTTTTAGTTTGTTTTTTTTCTTCTTCTTTCTTTTTTTTTAAATTATTTTATTCTTGCTCTTTGCGTCAAAACAAAAGCGGGTCACGTCGCAGGTCGAAACTTGAAGCCGGTGAAACTTGATCTTAAAGAGTCAAGTGGAAAATTCCGGGTCTTTTGTTTACATCCAAGAGACGACCTACTTCCGCCTCACGGCCCCCGAACCAAACAAGGGCATACATCCGGGAAACTGCGAGGACGATTACGGGCTTTCAGTCACTTCCGGATTACGTATAGATATTAAAATAAATAAAATAAAATAAAAATCTGTTCAAATAAAGAATTGGAGATTTGTTGAGTCCGAGCGACGAGTTGGTTTAGTCCTGGTTTAGTTCCTGGTCTAGTCCTGCTTTAGTCCTGGTCTAGTCCTGATCTAGTCCTGGTCTAGTTCTTGGTCTAGTTCCTGGTTTAGTTCCTGGTCTAGTCCTGGTTTAGTTCTTGGTCTAGTCCTGGTTTAGTTCTTGGTCTAGTCCTGGTTTAGTTCCTGGTCTAGTCCTGGTTTAGTTCTTGGTCTAGTCCTGGTTTAATTTCTGGTTTAGTTTCTGGTCTAGTCTGGTCTAGTCTGGTTTAGTTTCTGGTCTAGTCCTGGTTTAGTTCCTGGTCTAGTCCTGGTTTGGTTTCTGGTCTAGTCCTGGTCTAGGCCCGGTCTAGGTCCTGATTTAGTCCTGGTTTAACCCTGGTCTAGGCTTTATTTCAGTCTGTCTGTCGGTCTGGTCTTGGATCAGTTCCAGGTCTGGTCTCAATATTGATGCTCTATATTTGGAAATGTGAATGTGCCCTCATCTGATCCAGCCTGGTCCTGGTCTGGTCCTGGTCCAGTCCTGGTCCAGTCCTGGTCTAGTTCTCCTCTAGTCCTGCTCTAGTCTTGTTCTAGTCTAGTTCCTGGTCTAGTCCCTGGTTTAGTTCTTGGTCTAGTCCTGGTTCAGACCCAGTCCAGGTCTTGTGTTGTTGTGTAGATTTGCTGATGTTTGGGCCACAGTCTGTGTTTAGTTTTTGTTTTTGTGTTTATTTGTTCGTGTCTGAGTCGCTCCGAGTGTCGTCGTCGTTTAATCTCTTGAGCAGATTAGACCGTGACCTTTGACCCGGTTTGTCAGACAGTTTGGTCACGTGACCCCGTGACCTCGTGGCCCCGTGTCTGTGGGTTCAGCGTGTGCCGTGGTCCGACCTTAGACCTGGTTTAGATCTGCTCTGCTCTTTCGTTGACACTTGTTTGGACTTTTGAACTTGAACTATTTTCTCTTTATCTTCCCTCGTAAAGACTCACAAACATCACCTTTCCCGCTCAACATTCTGCCATAAACATGCACGTAGAGCCCCCCCCCCCCGGCGCGGCGCGGCTCCTGCAGAGACTCAGTTTCACCAACAAACGATTCTTTTGTCTTTTTCAGGAACTTGCCAAATATGAAGAAATGGAAAACCAGGTGACGCTCACAGAGCAAGGTGAGAACAACAACAACCGACCGACCAAACTGACCGACCGACCGACCGACCAACTGACCGACCGACCGACCAACCAACCGCTGTGGAGCAGGGACCTGGACCTGGACTAGACCAGGTCCAGTCCAGGTCTAGTCCAGGTTCAGTCCAGGTTCAGGTCTGGTGTTAGTTCTGGTGTCGGTCTAACATGTGTGTTGTGTGTGTGTTGTTGTGTGTGTTGTGTTGTGTGTGTGTGTGTTGTTGTGTGTGTGTGTGTGTGTGTGTGTGTGTGTGTGTGTGTGTGTGTGTTGTGTGTGTGTGTGTGTGTGTGTGTGTGTGTGTTGTGTGTGTGTGTGTGTGTGTGTGTGTGTGTGTGTGTGTGTGTGTTGTGTGTCAGATCTCCTGGAGGACGGTTTCGGGGACACTCCGTTCTATCACTGCGTCATCGCCGAGCTGCAGCCGCCGACAACAGACGGTAAAAACGCAACACAACACAACAACACACAACAACAACACAACCACACACAACAACCACACACACAAAAAACAACACACAACAACACAACAACACAACAACAACACACAACACAACACACAACAACACAACAACACAACACAACACAACAACAAAACAACAAACACACAACAACACACAACAACAACACAATAACACAACAACACACAACAACAACAACAACACAACAACAACACACACAACACACAAACAACACACAACAACACAACAACAACAACAACAACAACACAATAACACAACAACACACAACAACAACATAACAACAACAACACAGCAACAACAACATAACACCACAGAACAACAAAACAACAACAACGTAACACAACATAACAACACAACAACAACAACAACAACAACAAACAACAACAAAACACAACAACACAACAACAACACACAACAACACAACAACACAACAAACAACAACAACAACACACATAACAACAACAACAACACACAACAACAATTAAAATAACAAAACAAATGAACACACTTAACATAACAACAACAACATAAACAAACAACAACAACAACACAACAAACACAACAACACACAACAACATAACCACAACAACACACAACAACAACACAACAACACACACAACAACACAACAACAACAACAACAACACACAACGTCAGACTGGAGGCAGTAAAAACACAGTGTGGGTGTTTCAGGGACAACAGGTTTTTCTGACGCTCAAACTCTTCATGTTCTGACACGACCTCAGTTCAGTTTAAAGAGAAAAAAACAAGAAGAAGAAGAAGAAGAAGAAGAGGATCAATCAGAGTCAGTGAGTGCGTCACATGCACATTAGTGTCCTGGTTATTCTCCATATCCCGGTTCTGTCAGTGTTCGTGTTACTGTGTTTACATGAGCTCTGAG
Source organism: Boleophthalmus pectinirostris (assembly GCF_026225935.1). Classification (NCBI taxonomy): domain Eukaryota; kingdom Metazoa; phylum Chordata; class Actinopteri; order Gobiiformes; family Gobiidae; genus Boleophthalmus; species Boleophthalmus pectinirostris. The sequence goes on from NW_026571070.1 coordinate 1,691,981, forward strand.
AAACCTGGACACTCATATCCGCGTGTACATGATCAAATGGAGTGTCCCGGTTTCTTGACATAATCTTACAAATGCGCAGGCGCAAAAATGAACTTAAATCAATTTCATAAACCAGGAAAAATACAAACCGTGAGCTCCTTTAGCATAAGAAGCTAAGGAGCTACGAGATCTCCCACAATCCACTGCACACATCAAACCAACAGATTCTTCATTCAAATCTTCTGCATAAATAAACTCAACTTTACAACATATAAACCAGAACCACTGTAGAGCCACACCAGACCGTTTGATCAGATCATTCAGCTCTGATCACATTTGTTTACGTTTTACAGAAACGAAACTTAAGACTGTTTGACTAATTAGAATAAACTGTTAGCGGTGATAAAAACAGCTGCTCCTTGTGCCGCTTCTTTTGGACTAAATGACACGACTATGGATTATGTGTGTTATTTTTGTGACAGAAGAGGTGCTGATGATGGTGAGTCTGTTCTGTGTGTGTTGTATAGGAGATAGTTCATGTTTTAGTTTTCAGCGTCACACGAGTGCAGATTGTACGTGTGCAGGTTTAGCGCAGCTCTTAATTTTACAGTCATTTCACTCGTTTGGTCACTTTATTTATGTTGGTCACTTCATTTATGTCGCTACTGTTGTGGTGAAAAGACTGGAAAGTGTCTTTTGGACACATGTGCACACAACTTTATGTTGCAGTAACCGGGATACTGCGTTTACATGCCACAGTATCCAGGTTACGATTGGAATAAACCAGCTACAGTAACTTGGTTTCTAATAACCAGGATACTGCCATAACCGGGTTACTGAAACCAGGTTACTGCGTTTACATGCACCATCAAGAAACCGGGATACTCAAAAAACCCGATCATAACCGGGTTACTGATGTGCATGTGTACGTACTCAGTTTCACACAGAAAAACAGTCAAGATGAAGACCGAGGAAGAGGAAGAGTTCAGAGAGAAAATGTGCAGATGAAGAGTGAAAGTGGTGAGAGTGTGGAGTGTAGTTCTGTGAAGATTCATGTGGTTCAGACATAAACATATAAAACTGTACAGGAAACACTGAAACTGTCCAACTGTGATTTTAAACTGAACTGCTCCCAGTGTGTCAGATGCCCTCCCTCATGTGTGTGTGTGTGTGTGTGTGTGTTGTGTGTACAGGTGTGGAGGTGGTGGGCTTTGCCATGTACTACTTCACCTATGACCCATGGGTCGGGAAGCAGCTGTACCTGGAAGACTTCTTCATCACCCAACAGTACAGAGGTAATCTACTACTACTACTACTACTACTACTACTACTACTACTACTACTACTACTACTACTACTACTACTACTACTACTGTAGTTCAGGGGTGGACAAACTTTTGGCTCGGCACACCACAGGCGAGCAGGAGCCGAGCGTGTGTAGGTCTCATTGAGAAACAGCCCACACCATGAGGTCATGCTCACCAACATGTGCACGATGTAAAACCAGACACTTCCACGTTTCATGTGTTAAGATTTTTAACACAACATCCATGAGTCTTTTGTGTTTGCATGAAATCCACTCAAACTGGAAACAGTGCAGTGTTATGTCTTGAACACATCTACCTCACTCATGGTCCCAATACGCCGCCCGAATGGTCTGTAAGAACACTTTCCCATAAAACATTGCGGCCAACATAATACGCCGCACCTCAGTGTGTAAGTAGTGCGCCATCTACTGGGAAACGCCGGAACTGCAGGAAAAATAAAACATCAACAAGGTTTATTATTGTAATTTATTCAAGTTCGGTGGGCCAGATTAGAAGGTTTAAAGGGCCGCATACAGTCCCCGGGCCGTAGTTTGCCCACCCCTGCTGTAGCTACTATTACTACTACAACTACTACTATTACTACTACTATTGCTACTATACTACTACTACTACTGTATACTACTACTACTACTACTACTACTACTACTGTTACTACTACTACTACTGTATACTACTACTACTACTACTACTACTACTGTATACTACTACTACTACTGTATTTACTACTACTACTACTACTACTACTGTACTACTACTACTACTACTACTACTACTACTGTACTACTACTACTACTACTACTACTACTACTACTACTACTACTACTACTTACTACTACTACTACTATTACTACTACTACTACTACTACTACTACTACTACTTACTACTACTACTACTACTACTGTACTACTACTACTGTATTTACTACTTACTACTACTACTACTACTACTACTACTGTACATTCTACTGTTCCTTCTGCTGCTGCTGTGTGTTTATGTGTTTGTGTTTGTGTTTCAGGTCTGGGGATCGGCTCTCACATCATGAGGCATCTCAGTGACGTAAGACACAACACACACACACACACACACACACACACACACACACACACACACACACACACACACACACACACACACACACACACACACAACACACACACACACACACACACACACACACACACACACATAACACACACACACACACACATACACACACACACACACACACACACACACACACACACACACACACACACACACACACACACACACACACACACACACACACACACACACACACACACACACACACACACACAACACACACACACACACACACACACACACACACACACACACACACACACACACACACACACACACACACACACACACACACACACACACACACACACACACAACACAAGGGCCTGAAGAACTCTGAGAAACTCACTGTTTTTAAATAAATCTCCAAACTTCTGCTCCTCAGATGTTTCTCCTTCTGTTTTTCGGTTTTGGGTTCAGCTCCACAAACTCGTGCTTTTAATCTGATGGTTTAAAATCCTTTCAGCTGAAACTCTCTCGACTGTGGGGTTTGAATAACGACTCCACTTTCTGAAGCTTTAGTTTATTCCTCGTGACGGAGAAGAGGCCGAACTTTGTGTCAGTTTTTGTTTCATGTGGAGAGTTCCAGAGTTCACACGTCTGACCCGACACTTACAGACTCACCTTCAGGCTTTTACTGTGAAACGTGGAGGCGGCAGACTCTGAGCTTCGTTTTTTTGTTTCGTAGTGTGTCTGAGTTTCTTTTCTTTCTTTTTTTTTCCCCGTAGCTGGCGATGAAGACGCGCTGCAGTGGGATGATGTTCGTGGTGGCCGAGAACAACGAGGCTTCGATTCAGTTTTACAAACGAAGAGGAGCCGAGGATCTGTCCCAAGAGGAAGGATGGAGACTGTATCGCTTCGACAAGGAGAGCCTCGTCAAGATGGCCTCTGCCCGAGAAGAGTGAGGGATGAGGAGAGAGGAGGAGAGGAGAGAGGAGAGAAGAGATGTGACTGAAGACAGGGAGGAGGAGGAAGGAGGGGAAATGCACCACTTCAACAAGGAGAGATGGAGGAGTGAGGGAAGGAGACGATGAAAGAGGAGAGAGCGGGGTGGGTGAAAGAGAGAGGGAGGAGAGGACAGAGGGAGGAGAGGAGGACAGAGGGAGGAAGAGAGGATGGGGGATGGGGACAGAGTTCAGGAAAAAGGGAAAAGTGTTTTATTTGTAGTCATAGTTTTAGATGTATTTTTACTAAACTTTGTGAGTGTTTCTCTGTGGGACTCAAAGCGACTGAGGAGTTAGGAGTTAGGAGTTAGGAGTGAGGAGTTAGGAGTGAGGAGTTAGGAGTGAGGAGTTAGGAGTGAGGAGTTAGGAGTGAGGAGTTAGGAGTGAGGAGCGAGTAAAGGGGAGTGTCTCAGGGTGCAGCAGGTGCCCTCTAACCCCGAGCTCAGCGGTTCTGTGTTCATCGATGTTCATAAACCTGATGTATCTGATATAAAACCATCTTAATAAAACTGTTTAATCGACTCTGACGTCGTCTGTTCTTCTCTGTCTGAACTTTGACTAAATCACAAACTCTCCTCATGACTTTGGGATGTAACAATAAACTAACGAGAAACTGTTCTCATTTCACCACTGCACTATTTTAGACAAGTACAACCTGCTTCATTTGAATCATTGTGTTGATTTTAAATATGGATGTTTTATATAAAGTGTAGTTTGGACTTGTCGTTCTCTGGTACAGGATTTTATTAAAGTAAAATCTGTCAGTGGATGTAGGTCAGGGCTGCTCAATACGTCGATCGTGATCTACTAGTTGATCGCCAAGGTCGTGTGGGTAGATCGCCGTGTTCAGTGCAGTTTTTTTGGCTTTGTATTAGGTCGATCTTTATGACTTGGTCATTCTGTACGTAGCTCACATGATGAAAAAGTGAGCTCCACACAGACGCTCCACATCTGGACAAAGTGTGTCTCAGTCAGAGGCTCTGAGTTCTGGAACGTTCTCTCATGATCAATAAGAGAAACTCCAACACTGGACACTTTCACATCCCACCTGAAACTGCGGCTAAAGGAAAAACAGACCTGGGACACTTTCAGTTTAGAACCGTCACTTGTTTTTTTCTGTTAAATTTGTGGTGCATCGGTCACATTTACACTGCAGTGATGTAGATGTTCATTAAAATGCACTGTCCCTATCAAATAAATAAAATAAATAACTGAAATATCGTGTTACTGTATCGTCAAAGTTCTCACAATAACATCATGGACCATCACAATATATCACAATATAAGTCTCTTTGTTTAAATGCAGAGTACAGGTAAAAACACAGAGGAACTACATAGACCATGATCCTTTGCTCCATTTCAGTGCAGACGACAAGAAGAAATAACAGTTCAACACTTTTAACTCTTAGTTCTTTGGATTAAATCTTGTCAAGACATTTCAAGAGGAAAAAGAAGAATATTCACAGTTTTAGTTGTTTATCCTCCACAAAATATCGAACTGTGAGATGTTTATCGTGAAAATATCGTACCGAGAGATTTGGAGATTGTTACATCCCTAATCTTGAGCTTTCCCACGATATCGCAATAAATATCGTTCCGTGAGGTTCATACCGTGACGATATCGTATCGTGAGACTTGGATATCGTTACACCTTTACTAACGATGCTAACTGGAGGCACTGCTCTGTCAATTTTTACTGTGACACGTGTCAAATCAAACTCCCGAACACAACTTGGAACTCTCGCTCCGACCGCAGGGAAATGAAAACCTGCTCTTTAAGTCTCTTCTTCTTCCTGCTGACGTGTGTGTGTGTTTGTGTCGCCACGGTAACTGCTAAACGTTCTGCCATAGACACGCATGCGGAACACCCCCCGAGGACAGAAGGACGGACGGAAGAACAGACGGACGGACGAACGGCGGCTCTCGGGGGCACGCGGGTTTAGACTTTGTCCCTGAATGAGAGATAAATGAGAAAAAGAAAAGAGAAAAGAGCAGCACAGGAAAGAAAGAGGAGAGAAGAGTGAGGGATAAGGAGTGTGGGAGGGCATCTGGTGTTTTCTTCACGTCTGTTGGTCTGAGTCAAAGTTTATTTAATGAACAAAACAGAAAAATAAAAGTTCAGAAGATGAAAACTACAAATACTACTACTACAACTACTTCTACTACTGCAACAAATACTACAACTACAAATACTATTACTACTACTACTATAAATACTACTACTGCTGCTACTCCAAGTTTAGTTCCTAGTCCTGGTTTAATCCTGGTTTAGTTCTGATTCAGTCCTAAAAGTGTCGTCCTCCTTTAGTTCTGCCTCACACTCGTCATAGTCCTGTTTTAGTCCTGTTTTAGTCCTGGTTTAGTCCTGTTTTTTATTTTATTTATTTACACGTTGAATCAAAGACAGAGCCTTGTGTTTCGTTATTTTCACTTTAATTAAAATAAAACGTCGTATTTACAGGTTTTTATATCATTGACTCTTTCACAGTAAAACAAACAGAAATGTTTGAACCCTTCAAAATAAAAGTGCAAAAATCTTTAAGACATTTAAGACAAAAAATATATAAATAAAAAAACAAAAAGCACCAACCACAACATTAAAACCAGGACTAAACCAGGTCTAAACCAGGTCTAAACCAGATCTAAACCAGGTCTAAACCAGGACTAAACCAGGTCTAAACCAGGTCTAAACCAGGTCTAAAACCAGGACTAAACCAGGACTAAACCAGGACTAAACCAGGTCTAAACCAGATCTAAACCAGGTCTAAACCAGGACTAAACCAGGTCTAAACCAGGTCTAAACCAGGACTAAACCAGATCTAAACCAGGTCTAAACCAGGACTAAACCAGATCTAAACCAGGTCTAAACCAGGACTAAACCAGATCTAAACCAGGTCTAAACCAGGACTAAACCAGATCTAATCCAGGTCATAATGTTGTGGTTGTTTGTGTCTTGTGGTTTATATTTTGCTTTGTTGTTCGTTTTTGTTTTGGAGCGAAGCTGAAACTCTGGAAAAGTGAAACTGACTGAATCAGACCCGAGTCAGACCCGAGTCTAGTCTGACCCGAGTCTGACCCGAGTCTGACCCGAGTCTGACCCGAGTCTGATGTGTGTACGATGTGTTCAGGGACAAACTGTAACAAAACAAAAAAACAAACTGTATGTTTAAAATGTTTGAGTTTCAGCTGGACGTGCTGTTCCCCCTGGAGTCTCCATCTGCATCTGCAGACTGAAACAAACAAACTATTATTACCTCATCATCCTCTGACCCTCTGACCCTCCCTGACCCTCCTCTGACCCTCTGACCCTCCTCTGACCCTCCTCCTCTGACTCCTCCTCCTCCTTGACCCCCTCCTCCTCTGACCCTCCTCTGACCCTCCTCTGACCCCCTCCTCCTCTGACCCCTCTGCTCCTCCTCTGACCCTCTTCTGACCCTCCTCTCCTCCTCTGACCCTCTGCTCCTCCTCTGACCCCTCCTCCTCTGGACCCCCTCCTCCTCTGACCCTCTGCTCCCTCTGACCCCCTCCTCCTCTGACCTCTGCTCCTCCTCTGACCCCCTCCTCCTCTGACCCTCCTCTGACCCTCTGCTCCTCCTCTGACCCTCCTCTCCTTCACTGACCCTCTCCTCCTCCTCTGACCCTCTCCTCCTCTGACCCCTCCTCTGACCCTCTGCTCCTCCTCTGACCCTCTTCTGACCCTCTCCTCCTCTCCTCCTCCTCTGCTCCTCTGACCCTCTCCTCCTCTGACCCTCTGCTCCTCTTCTGACCCTCTTCTGACCCTCTCCTCCTCTCCTCTCCTCCTCCTCTGCTCCTCTGACCCTCCTCTGACCCTCTCCTCCTCTGCTCCTCCTCTGACCCTCTGCTCCTCTGACCCTCCTCTGACCCTCTCCTCCTCTCCTCTCCTCCTCCTCTGCTCCTCTGACCCTCTCCTCCTCTGCTCCTCCTCTGACCCTCTGCTCCTCTGACCCTCTCCTCCTCTGACCCTCTCCTCCTCTGCTCCTCCTCTGACCCTCTCCTCCTCTGCTCCCTCCTCTGACCCTCTCCTCCTCTCTGCTCCTCCTCTGACCCTCTTCCTCTGACCCTCTCCTCTGCTCCTCTGACCCTCTCCTCCTCTGCTCCTCCTCTGACCCTCTGCTCCTCTGACCCTCCTCCTCTGACCCTCCTCTCCTCCTCTGACCCTCCCTCTCCTCTGACCCTCTCGGACCCTCTCCTCCTCTCCTCTCCTCCTCCTCTGACCCTCTGCTCCTCTGACCCTCTTCTGACCCTCTCCTCCTCTCCTCTCCTCCTCCTCTCCTCCTCTGACCCTCTGCTCCTCTGACCCTCTGCTCCTCCTCTGACCCTCTCCTCCTCTGACCCTCTCCTCCTCTGACCCTCTCCTCCTCTCCTCCTCCTCTGACCCTCTCCTCCTCTGACCCTCTTCTGACCCTCTCCTCCTCTATAATCTTTACAGTATCGAGTTGTTGTTTTTTTTCTGTCTGAGCTGAAAATTCCTTTTGTTTGTTAAACTTCTGACACTTTAACTCCACTTTGTTTAAAACGTTTGTGTGTAAACTCTTTGTCTTAAAACGTTTTGTGTGTAAACTCTTTGTCTTAAAACGTTTTGTGTGTAAACTCTTTGTCTTAAAACATTTTGTGTGTAAACTCTTTGTCTTAAAACGTTTTGTGTGT
>NW_026571070.1:1707504-1797504 GCF_026225935.1 Boleophthalmus pectinirostris
AGAGTTAATACGCTTAGAGTTAACACGTTTGGAGTTAACACGTTTAGAGTTAATACGTTTAGAGTTAACACGTTTAGAGTTAACACGTTTAGAGTTAATACGTTTAGAGCTAACACGTTTTTAACACGTTTAGAGTTAACACGTTAACACGTTTAGAGTTAACACGTTTAGAGTTAACACGTTTAGAGTTATTACATTTAGAGTTATGAATGGCAGACATTTTTATTTATTTATTTTTTATCAGTGCATTTATTCAGATCTTTTTTTTTTAAATTTAACATACTCAAGTTTATATGAAGTTTAATTTAAAGTTTATACAAAGTTGAAAACTTGAGATTCTTGGATGAGTTTTAAGTTCAGTTTTCAGTCTCTTGTCTCGTGTTTTTTTCTCGGCTGAACCAGTTTTTCGCTCTGGTTTTTACCTTTGGCGAGATAAAGTCCTAAAAACCCAGAGAAGCCGATCACTGCCACACTGGGGTAGAAGTTGGAGGGCGGATCACTCAGGAACCTGTACACGTCTGGAACACAACAACAAAGATTTAGGGCCGAGGGCAGTCCTGGTTTAGATCTGCTTAGATCCTGGTCTGGTCCTTGTTCAGTTCTGGATTAACCTTGATCTTGTCCGAGTTTATTCCTGGTCTAGTCCTGGTTCAGTTTTAAGTTAGTTATAGTGTTACTGTCCTGGTTCAGTCCAGGTTCAGTCCTGGATTAGCCCTGAACTCGTCCTAGTCTTGTCCTGGTCTAGTCCTGGTTCAGTTCTAGGTTAATTATAGTGTTATTGTCCTGGATCAGTCCTGTTTCGTCCTGGTTTAGTCCTGCATAACCCCAGTTCAGTCCTGGTTTAGTACAGATTCAGTCCTGAACTCATCCTAGTCTTGTCCTGGTCCAGTCCTGGTCCAGTCCTGGTCCAGTCCTGGTTCAGTGCAGTGTAATGTTCCACAGTATGTCTTTAAACTCATCACGAAAGTGGCACCACAAAGACAAGTTACAGGTCAGGTCTGTGGAGAGGCGAGTCCACTCACAGGTTTGTCCAGAGTGTTTTCAAGATAGGGAAGTTTAAAGCAGCACTGCGGAACATTCCAGACAGAGAAAAGCTTGTAGAGAAAGGCTCATACAGGTGGGCGTGGCATGTACAGGTGAGCGTGGCATGTACAGGTGAGCGTGGCATGTACAGGTGTGTGTGACTTGTACAGGTGTGTGTGGGTCGTACAGGTGTGTGTGACATGTACAGGTGGGTGTGACTCGTACAGGTGTGTGTGGCTCGTACAGGTGGGTGTGGCATGTACAGGTGTTTGTGGCTCGTACAGGTGGGTGTGACATGTACAGGTGTGTGTGGCTCGTACAGGTGGGTGTGGCATGTACAGGTGTTTGTGGCTCGTACAGGTGAGCGTGACATGTACAGGTGTGTGTGGCTCGTACAGGTGTGTGTGACATGTAAAGGTGTTTGTGGCTCGTACAGGTGTGTGTGACATGTACAGGTGTGTGTGACATGTAAAGGTGTTTGTGGCTCGTACAGGTGGGTGTGACATGTACAGGTGTGTGTGACATGTAAAGGTGTTTGTGGCTCGTACAGGTGTGTGTGACATGTACAGGTGGGTGTGGCATGTACAGTGTGTGGCTCGTACAGGTGTGTGTGACATGTAAAGGTGTTTGTGGCTCGTACAGGTGTGTGTGACATGTACAAGTGTGTGTGGCTCGTACAGGTGTGTGTGGCTCGTACAGGTGGGTGTGGCATGTACAGGTGAGCGTGACATGTACAGGTGTGTGTGACATGTAAAGGTGTGTGTGTGTGTACAGGTGGGTGTGACATGTACAGGTGTGTGTGACATGTAAAGGTGTTGTGGCTCGTACAGGTGGGTGTGACATGTACAGGTGTGTGTGACATGTAAATGTGTGTTTGTGGCTCGTACAGGTGGGTGTGACATGTACAGGTGTGTGTGACATGTAAAGGTGTTTTGTGGCTCGTACAGGTGGGTCTGACATGTACAGGTGTGTGTGACATGTAAAGGTGTTTGTGGCTCGTACAGGTGGGTGTGACATGTACAGTGTGTGTGACATGTAAAGGTGTGTGGTGTACATGTACAGGTGTGTGTGACATGTAAAGGTGTTTGTGGCTCGTACAGGTGGGTGTGACATGTACAGGTGTGTGTGACATGTAAAGGTGTTTGTGGCTCGTACAGGTGGGTGTGACATGTACAGGTGTGTGTGACATGTAAAGTGTTTGTGGCTCGTACAGGTGGGTGTGACATGTACAGGTGTGTGTGACATGTAAAGGTGTTTGTGGCTCGTACAGGTGGGTGTGCATGTACAGTGTGTGTGACATGTAAAGGTGTGTGTACAGGTGGGTGTGACATGTACAGGTGTGTGTGACATGTAGGTGTGTGTACAGTGGTGTGACATGTAAAGGTGTTTGTGCTCGTACAGGTGGTGTGACATGTACAGGTGTGTGTACAGGTGTGTGTGTACAGGTGTGTGTGACATGTAAAGGTGTTTGTGGCTCGTACAGGTGTGTGTGACATGTAAAGGTGTTTGTGGCTGTACAGGTGGGTGTGACATGTACAGGTGTGTGTGACATGTAAGGTGTTTGTGGCTCGTACAGGTGGGTGTGACATGTACAGGTGTGTGTGTGTACAGGTGTGTTGTACAGGTGGGTGTGACTTGTACGTGTGTACAGGTGTGTGGTAAGGTGTTTGTGGTTTGTACAGGTGTGTGTGACATGTACAGGTGGGTGTGGCTTGTACAGGTGGGTGTGGCTTGTACAGGTGGGCGTGGCTTGTGCAGGTGGGCGTGGCTTGTGCAGGTGTGTGTTTTTACCTGTGACGGTCGTGACTGAAGCGTTGATCTTTGGCTCCACTCGTTTATAGACGCTCTGCAAAAATAAAACACTTGGAACAAACTTTTACGGCCCTGATTAAACGTCAGACAAACACGGACAGAGTTCACTCACCTCCACTTTGTCCAACGCCGCCTCACCTGTTTTCTGAAAGACAAAAACGACAAATAAATAAAAAGACTAATAAAAAGAAGGAAGACGAATAAAAATCAAGTGTAAAAACTGTGTATTTGGATAAAATAACAGCAGAAACAACAGAACTAAACCAGGACTAAACCAGGACTAAAACCAGGACTAAACTAGGACAAAACCAGGTCTAAAACCAGGTCTAAACCAGGACCAAACCAGAACTAAAACCAGGACTAAACCAGGACTAAAATCAGGACTAAACCAGGATTAAACCAGGACTAAAATCAGGACTTAAACCAGGACTAAAATCAGGACTTAAACCAGGACTAAAATCAGGACTTAAACCAGGACTAAAATCAGGACTTAAACCAGGACTAAAATCAGGACTTAAACCAGGACTAAACCAGGATTAAACCAGGACTAAAATCAGGACTTAAACCAGGACTAAAACCAGGACTAAAATCAGGACTTAAACCAGGAAAAAGGACTAAAAATCAGGACTTAAACCAGGACTAAAATCAGGACTTAAACCAGGACTAAAACCAGGACTTAAACCAGGACTAAACCAGGATTAAACCAGGACTAAAATCAGGACTTAAACCAGGACTAAAATCAGGACTTAAACCAGGACTAAACCAGGATTAAACCAGGACTAAAATCAGGACTTAAACCAGGACTAAAATCAGGACTTAAACCAGGACTAAACCAGGATTAAACCAGGACTAGAACCAGGTGTAAAAGAGGTCTAAACTGGGATTAAACCAGGACAAGAACCAGGTCTAAACCAGAACTAAAACCAGGTCTAAACCAGGTCTAAACCAGGACTACACCAGGACTAAACAAGGACTAAACCAGATCTAAAACGAGGACTAAACCAGGACTAAAATCGGGACTAAAACAAGGACTAAAATCAGGACTAAAACAAGGACTAAACCAAGACTAAACCAGGACTAGAAGCAGGTCTAAAATAGTTCTAAACTGGGACTAAACCAGGACAAACACCAGGTCTAAACCAGAACTAAAACCAGGTCTAAAGCAGGTCTAAAGCAGGACTAAACCAGGACTAAAACCAGGACTAAACTAGGACTAAAACCAGAACTAAACAAGGACGAAACCAGGTCTAAAACAAGGTCTAAACCAGGACCAAACCAGAACTAAAACCAGGACTAAACCAGGACTAAAATCAGGACTAAAACCAGGACTAAACCAGGACTAAACCAGGATTAAACCAGGATTAGAACCAGGTCTAAAAGAGGTCTAAACTGGGACTAAACCAGGACAAGAACCAGGTCTAAACCAGAACTAAAACCAGGTCTAAAGCAGGTCTAAAGCAGGACTAAACCAGGACTAGAACCAGGTCTAAACCAGGACTAAACAAGGACTACATCAGGACTACACCAGAACTAAAAGCAGGACTAAACAAGGACTAAACCAGATCTAAAACGAGAACTAAATGAGGACTAAAACCAGGACTAAACGAAGACTAAAACCAGGACTAGAACCAGGTCTAAACAAGGACTACCCCAGGACTACACCAGAACTAAACCAGATCTAAAATGAGGACTAAAACCAGGTCTAAAACCAGATCTAAACCAGAACTAAAACAAGGACTAAACGAGGACTAAACTAGGACTAGAGAAGAAGAACATTGAACTGGAGAAGGAAGGTCTGATTGAAATAAAACCGTGATAAAAGTCAGAGTTTGTTTTCTCACTTGGCACTGGTCGGTGTACGGCTGCATCCAGTTCCTGAGCAGAGACACTTTCTCCTCGACGGCGCCGGACTCAGGCTCTGAGCTGTGGAGCTCCTCAGGACGACAGTACAGAGACGGCAACTGCAAAAACACAAAACTAACAGTACAACAACTACACAAGAGTACAACAACTACACAAGAGTACAACAACTACACAAGAGTACAACAACTACACAAGAGTACAACAACTACACAAGAGTACAACAACTACACAACAGTACAACAACTACACAAGAGTACAACAACTACACAACAGTACAACAACTACACAAGAGCACAACAACTACACAAGAGTACAACAACTACACAAGAGTACAACAACTACACAAGAGTACAACAACTACACAAGAGTACAACAACTACACAAGAGTACAACAACTACACAAGAGTACAACAACTACACAACAGTACAACAACTACACAAGAGTACAACAACTACACAAGAGTACAACAACTACAACAACTACACAAGAGTACAACAACTACACAACAGTACAACTACACAAAGCACAACACAACAGTACAACTACACAAGAGTACAACAACTACACAAGAGTACAACAACTACACAAGAGTACAACAACTACACAAGAGTACAACAACTACACAAGAGTACAACAACTACACAAGAGTACAACAACTACACAACAGTACAACAACTACACAAGAGTATAATAACTACACAATCATTCAAAAAGAGTGTCACACACACAGTCCGTCTTTAAACTCATCACGGAGGTGCCACCAGAACTAAACCAGGATTAAACCAGGATTAAACCAGGACTAAACCAGGACTAAACCAGACAAAAAGGATAATGACCATTTCTCGTTTATGTGACTCCCGTGACTGCGATGCCGGATTTTTGCACCGCATACGGACTGATCCAGGTCCGGGACCAGACCGGAACCACACTGGGACCAGAGCGAACTCCGAGCTTTGACTCTGAGCCTCCGCGGGGTCTGAGCCTCCGCTTCGAGCGCCGAACCTGATGTGGGCTCTGAGCCTCTGGTCTGGTCCCGGTCTGGTCTCAGTCTCAGTCCCGGGCTCTGTCCCGGTCTCAGTCTCGGTCTGGTCACGGTCTGGTCCCGGCCTGGTCTCAGTCTCAGCCTGGTCTCGGTCCCGGTCCCGGTCTTCGGTCCCAGTCTCGGTCCCGGTCCCGGTCTCAGTCTCAGTCTCAGTCTCTCGGTCTGGTCTCCGTCTGGTCCCGGCCTGGTCTCAGTCTCAGTCTCAGTCTCAGTCTCAGTCTCGGTCTCAGTCTCGGTCTCGGTCCTGGTCTGGTCCCGGTCCCGGTCTCAGTCTCAGTCTCTCGGTCTGGTCTCCGTCTGGTCCCAGTCCCAGCCCCGGTCTGGTCCCGTAAACGGGAAAGGGCCGTTATCCATTTTTTCCATTTTTCATTTAAACACAAAATCGAAAAAACGAATCATTATCTGTTTTTTCATTTTGGTTTTGGAGACAATTAATAAGGAAAATATTTGTTTTTTCATTTTCTTAATTTTGGTTTTATTTTGAAAAACTAATGAACGAATGATGGATCTCTCTCACACACACGGACACACACACGAACACACACATGGACACACACACGGACACACACGGACACACACACACACACACAGGAATAGAAAAGAAAGTTCTACTATTTAATGTTTTTTAAAAAAAGAGTAAGAGAAAGTTCTGCTCTTGTGTTTACTGGGACAGTGTGGAGACTTGCCTCCTCCAGACTCATGCCCGGGGGAGAGAGTTTCTTCTTCCCGTCGGAGGCCGCCAGCACCGGGCCGCCGCTCCTCCTCACACCCAGGAGCCCCAGGAGTCCCGAAGCTCCGGCCGACAGCACCACCTGCAGGACACCGGAGGAACCACAGCCACAATCAGAAAACAAGGCAAGGCAAGGCAAGTTTATTTGTATAGCACAATTCGTACACAAAGTAATTCAAAGTGCTTTACAGAATAAGAAATACATTAAAATCATAATAAAAACAAATCAAAACATAAATAATCATGAAGATTAAAATGAAAAAAGAGAGACATAAATTGGAGAGAAGAGTGCGGAATGAAAACCTTTCAGTTATATGCACAGTTAACAGAAATGTTTTGAGCCTGGATTTAAACAGCATCACAACAACACAGGTTTACAGAGAATATGAATCTGTGTGAATCGTTCATCTTTCAAAATAAAACCACAAATAAGAAAATGAAAATAACAACTATTTTCTTCATTATCTGTGTCAAAAACCAAAATGGAAAAAATTATAATGATTTTTTTTTTTTTTTTCAGTTTTCTATTTTGTGTTTCAGTGAATAATAAAAATAAAAAATGGATAACGGCCGTTTCCTGTTTCTGTGACTTTAATCGATGCCGGACTGAACCAGGACTAAAATAAAACTAAAACTAAACCAGGACTAAAATAGGACTAAACCAGGTTTAAACCGGTCTCAGTCCTCGTCTCAGTCCCGGTCTGGTCCCGGTTTCCTGATCACTCGACAGTCTTCACAGACGCACCTTTGGGCCCTCCTGGTTTAGTCCTGGTTTAGGACTGAGACCAGGACTGAGACCGGGACCAGACGAAGACTGAGACCCGTTTAGACCTGGTTTAGTCCATAGTTTAAGTCACGGAAACTTGGTCATTTTTAAGCAGCTTTACTGTATTTTACGTAAACAAATGACAATGTATGTCTCTGTTTACTGTTGGCAGGGTCAGATTGTTCAAAAATAAAGACATTTCTTGTATAAAATTGGGACAAATCACTGGTTTGTGTTGGTTGGTAATAATAAATTGTAAAAATGAGTGCGTAATAAAGGAAAACTGTTCAGCACTTGAATAACATGAGTCAGTATAGTCACATTTTCTTTGTGTTTTGGTCATTTTTAAACAACTTATCTTTATTTTACCTACACAAATGACAGTTTATGTCTCTCTTTAGTGTTTCCAGGATCAAATTATTCAAAAATAGAGACATTTCTTGCATAAAACTGTGACAAATCCATTGTTTTCTATAAATTTGTTGGGACAGGGAACACAGGCTCAAAACTGGGACTGTCCCGGGTAAATAGTAAAATCTGGTCACCCGATATTACAGATAAAAATAGAAAACACTGCTGCACAAAGACAGTTTTTGCGTCTTTAACTTATAATATAAATATAAGTGTAAAAATTGTCCATGTTTTCGGAATAAGATTTAACTGCAGATATTCAGTGATCTGTAATTAAATACATTTTCAGAATGTTCTTATTCTCGTCATTTGTCATATATAATCACGGGTTAAAGTGTAAAAATGCGTAAAATGTGACAGTTTTATTAAAACTGTGGAGTCCAGCGGAGCTAAAGCCGCAGCTAACACCAGGCTAACGTTAGCTCCAGTGGATTTATCAACTTTCAATAAAACTGTGGTGAAAAGAGCGCAGACTGCGTGGTTCTGTATAAACACCCGCTTTTAAAAAGAACATTTGTGCGCTGTTTCTTGATATTAAATGATGAGAAAATGGTCCGAAAAGACAGAAAGTGTTACCAGTTTAGTGTACGACATTTGGCCTCTTCTCCCAGTGTTCGGGACTGCGCCCCCGTGTGGCCTGGAGCGCTCACTGCGGGTTCCTGTCATTATTTTATTTATTTATTTATTATTATTATTATTATTATTAATGTAGTTTTATGTATTTTTTAACATTTTATTATAATACATACATATAATATAATACTATATAAACACTTAAAGCAGAAAATAAATTAACTAACATTCACGTTCATAAACATAACAGATTAAAATAAAAAATAAAAAAACGTAGAAAGATAAAATAAAATAAAGTAAATCAAACCTCATAAAGGAAACTGAATGATAGATACATAAGCATTGCTAACTTAGTTTCCGGAAGCATCTGTGATTGATACTGACGAGGGGGAGGTCGTCTAACTGTGTATTATTCTCTCTTTACTTCTCTCTAATTTATGTAATTAATTTTTCTCTCTCTCTTTCAATTTTAATCTTTAATTGTATGATGATTATTTATGTTTTCATTAGTTTTTATTGTGATTTGAATGTTTTTCTTATTCTGTAAAGCACGTTGAATAACTTACAAACAAACTTGCCTATTATGTCTTTGTAAATATAGACATTTTTTCACAACAGCCAGAAGTGCCGCGCTGTAGGGTTGTGGAACTTAATATTTGATGGTTTTCAATCATAGAACTATAATAAATACAGTATGATACATCCATGGACAAAATGTGTGTGTAAATGTGTGTGTAAGTGTGTGTAAATGTGTGTAAATGTGTGTAAATGTGTGTCGTATTTTCCAGCAGTTTCATAAATCTGCTCCATCACCAAATCTTCAACCAACAAACTCCACAAAGGAGAAACATTCTAAAATGAACAATTTATCCACAAATATCAAGAGAAGAAAGACCAAAACTTAAAGGAAACAACGATGAGCCACATTAGTCACAACAAACTCAACTCATGTTCTGATCCTGAAGAAAACAGAAGGAACATGTTCACTCAGACTCATTCTACAATTACAATAAAAATCTATTTCATGATGTTGATATTTGCAGATACAGAGAGATTTGTGCAGTTTAAATGTGAGACCTGTAATCTGAGAACATCTGTAACATTTGAACTGCACAAATTAACAATGTTCCACAGTGTGACATTAAACAGCTCTACTTTACATTTATTCAATTACAGGTGGCTTTAAAGCTCAAAAATACCTAGAAAAACCCATAAAAGGCATTCTGACTGTGAGTGATGTCGCCTCTCCACAGATCTGACCTGTAACTTGGTCTGGTTTGGTCTCCATGAAGACAGAAAGGTTTAAATCCATACTGTGGAACATTCCAGACAGAGCGGTGACATACTGTTACAGACTGTAATTTCCCGGTGAGTCACAAAAGAAGAACAGAGCTGAGCCGATTTTCCAGTGTAAACCCAAGTGCATTTATTTAAAAAAATATACATATATTTGCAAAAGAGATACAAAAGCTCAAGTAAAACTCAAGTCATTTTCTCTTGTGGCTCAATAAAGTTTGTGTAAGTGTAAAAACACATGAGGCTCGTCCTGATGATGCTTCAAAAATCACACATGATCAATGAAACTTAAAGAAACATGCTCCAAATATTATTCATCTACGGAACACAGTGATGTCTGAAACCCACCAGTACCACCTCTGTACTCCCACTTATCTTCATCCTCTCTCCAGGTACATTTCATCTTCTTCCTCTCTCTCACCAGGTTATTCTCCTTCTGCTCTCTCTCTTGGCCAATGTCCTTACGTTCTCTGTCCCGGGCCATGTTTTACAGTTCCTGAGCTGAACCTCCATCTTGTGTATTTCTCTGTAATGAAAATGTATTTTTTGTGATTATGTGATTTAACTTTGAGATCATTGGTTTAGTGTTTTTAAAAGTCTTCAGTCACAGAGATAAAAGGTGAATACTGAATGTATTCTTCATGTCCCATTTCTATAAAAGGTTTATCTTAAAATAGAAAGATTCTGTTCAACTCAAATACCTTCTGTAGCCTCATGTCGTCTCGTCTTTTCATCTGTAAAGAGAAGAAGAAGTGTGAGTGAGTGTTTGTGTTCCACAGACACAAGGATCTGTTCTTAACACATTTCACACAGACACTGCCTCTGAGCGACACACATTTCATAAAGTGTGAGATCACGTTTGGATTTGTGTCAGGAACATATAAGAAGAGCCCACAGAGACATAGCGCCACACAGTGGGCGGAGTGGGCGCTACATGCAGTTTCTGTTTAAAAGTGAAGACTGAGTCCAGGAGCATTCACATCAGAGACTGAAATCTGAACTTTAAACTCATCCAAGAATCCCGTGTTTTTCAGAAGCTCTTTGAGTCGGAGCTACAGGGTTATGAGCTTTGGTAAAGCTTCATTCTGTCTTCAGCTTTAAACCGTGTGTGCACCTGCCTCACATGTTTCAGCTGCTTCCTGTGGCCTTCCTCAGGTCACAAAAACATGAACATGTAAGACTGGACTGTTTACGCTCTTCTCATCCATCAAAGCAACTCCTGACAGACCAATGAAACTAGTCCATCCACACTCTCCCGCTGTACAAAAGTGTAACGTTTGTTTTGATGCTTTTGTTGGATGAGACTGAAGTGATTTTAAAATGTCTGAAAAATGACACAGAGAACTGAGCCACAGACAGAGCTTCAGATCATCAGGAGACAAAGAAACAGGAACACCAGGTTCATAAGGCCTTAATAAGACAATAAGGTGTTCTAAAGTCTCACTCCATGAAACAGAGATATCTGAGGAGGCTTGTTCCTGCGTTTACAGCAGCTCACATGTTGCAGATAAATGACTGTGATTGGTCCTTCACAAACTTGAAGGTGATTTTCTGTGACGAGGCTCCAGATGCTTTTCAAAGAGAACGCCAGGGTTCAACTGCTCTGGTCCTGACAGAACAACACAAACAAACTGGATCTGACTCTACATCTACTCACCTGGAGACATATCCAACAGAAGAGAACAATGATGATCATCAGGAAAATTACATACACTAAAAAGAACTATAATTATCCACACATCTGAGTGTTTTCCTGCAGAAAGAAAAGAGTGTTTGAATTCTCTGTGTTCAGATGAAACCAGGAGTCACTGCTCACACTTACTCAGACTTCAGTGAGGATAATAAAGTTCTCCTGTTCAGTCTTGAGTTCACAGGAGAACAGGCCCAGCTGCTCTTTGGTCAGATCCTTCAGGATCAGACTGTTGGACTCTGTGACTCCAACAACAAACTGTCTCCAGGACTCAGTGTAGACCGACTCTGGTCCAGACCGACTCAGAATGATCTGATTCTGGTTGAACCTCCAAATGAGACTCTTCACTGGAGCAGAGGGTTCAGTGCAGGAGATTATCACATAATCTGAAAAATCTAAAACAACAAAACAAAAGGATCAAGTAAAAATATATTCAAAAAAAGGGCTCTTTGTAAAGGATCTTAAACACAAACCTCTGTGATAATAAATGACACTGTTCCTCCTGTAGGTGGCGCTCCTCCAGCTGCCCCTGCTGTTGCTCACATTACAGCTGTATTGATGTGGAGGGCTGTGAGGCAGAGACACAGAGCTGTGCACAGACCACACTCCGCCCTCTGAGGGGGTCACCGTGGTAAGAGCTGCAGAGGAGGGAGGGCTCCAGGACACTGAGGGTTTGGGGTAGACTCCCTCAGATCTACAGAGGAGCTCCTGCCCCTGCTGCTGCAGAGACACTGGAGCTGGAGCTACAGAGAGACGCTTCACTGTCAAACCACATTTACACTCTTACATATGTTATTATCAAAATAATACTCATTATTTACCAGAAACAAACACATCCACATAAAACTCTGTGGTGGTTTTGTTGATGGCATTGGTGTAACACTTGTATTTTCCTTCATCCTGAACTTTGACCCCTGAGAGCCGCAGTGATGCGTTTCCTGTGGACAGTTCCTCCACAAACAGAGAGGTCCGACCTTTAAAGTTCTGGTGCTGGTGCTGAAGGCTGGTTCTGACCTTTATAGTAAATATGAACTGGAGTTTGATCATGAGGTTCTTTGGTCCAGTGGATCACAGGGTCTGGTCCAGGCTCAAAGCTGCAGGGCAGAACACAGGTCTCCAGAAGAACACAGGAGACAGCAGCGTCTGAGGGAGAAGACATGAGACGCTCAGAGTCCTTCTGCAGTGAACCAGCTCAGAGACACACTCAGAAACCCCAGTGAGGCAAATGTCCTCTGCATTTGACCCTTCAGTGTCTCTGGGTCCTGGAGCAGGTTTTGGATTCACAAACAAAATACATTTGTGCAGCTCTTCGTGTCCTTCAGGTTGAATCTAAATCTGTTTCATTATTTAAAATCATAATTATTCTTCTGTGGGTTTGTGTTGGACCTTTCACTTTCATCATATTTAAAGAGAAGTGAACATGTTCAAACCAAACGAGTGTGAGTCAAAGTGTTTTCATGTCTGGGGTTAGTACCTGTGTGCACCACTAGATGGAACCAGAACATCACAGATCCACAGTGTGACGTCAAAGTGAAACCGAAAGTGTTTTTAAGTGTGTTTTTTTAATAATCTGAAACACGCAGCCTGTGTGTGTGTGTGTGTGTGTGTGTGTGTGTGTGTGTGTCTTTTTTAAACAGTTTTAGCTAAAAAATAACATCATACTTTAAAAATAAATGAGTTAAACTACAGTAATGTGATAAACCTGAGACTGCAGGGACCATTACAGAAGTCTTATTAATGATTCACGCACAGACAAAGAAGTGACATTTCTGTTTCATTTCCATAAATATTAAACTAGAACAAAGTTACAAACGTTACTCCACAGTCACATGAAAACACAACACCTGTAATCTAGAGTCACGTGAACTTTAACGAGACACAAACACAAACAGACTGAACAGAGAAAACAGGACAATGACGCACAGATTTAAGTCGATTCCGTTTTTCCACAGACTGAATAAAGAAGTTGTGTGAGACTTACCTGAAAAACAACATGTAAATACAGACATCAGTATCTGGAGAAATAAATAAAACTGCAGCATGTTTGGTGAAGTTTTCTTCATAAAAACACTTCACACTCCATAACTGACTTCAGCCACACGCCCAAAAAGGAAAAACCTGAAAATGTGTCTCGATCACCCACAGTTTCCTCCGCGGAAAAGCAGGACACTACAGCGTCACTGTCATTTCTGTGTTCGCCAGCAGAGGGCGCTTTAATTTTTATTATTTATTTTTTTTATTCAATATATTCAGGTACATACAGACATATAAAGAACATTTACAGTACGGAGGTGGTTCAGAGTTGATCACACAGGAGAGCAGCAAGAAGGAAACCAAAACTAAACAAAAAAATAAAGTAAATAAAATGATTAAAGAGTTGTATCAGGATGTAGGGAAAAGTGATATTGTTATAAATATTTCTTATCGTTATTATATGTTTTAACCACGTTTTTGTTTTGGATGCAACAAAACTGTAGCTGTAACTAAATAGTAAAAAAACAAACAAAACAAAACAAAACTCTTGGTGATATATCGATATAGCAACTTGCGATATCGATACTGTATTGTCACATTAAATGATACGATATATCGATATTTCACTATGTCAATATTTTTGCACACTTCTGTTTAACACACAAACGCTACAGATTTAGGAAAACACTTTCACTAGGATCATTTGGATCATTTCAGCCCTGGAACTGCTGATCTAAATAAATAAATGATTAAAAAAAAAAGAATGTTAGGAAAAATATTTATTGTTGTGATTATTTTTATACAATGCTCTTTCGTAAGAAACAATAGAATCAATCGTTTTTTTCTTCGCTGTTTTTATTTGTAAAACTTTAGTTTAAACAAAACTACGAGCATAAGTCCCTCAGCCCTTTTCAGCAGATCTCAAACAATAATAATTAATACTTTTAAGATTAAAAATATGTATCTGTGTTGTGTTTTGTTATTGGAGAACATTCATCTCACTCATCTGACGCCTGGTGCTGCTGTGGATGTAAAAACCACCTCACGCCACTTGTGATTGTGTAATAACCTGCCTTATTATACTTCCGTCTTGTTTTTTGTTTCCTTTTCTTTTTGTTTTTACTTCCGTCCGTGGTTTACTACATTGCCGGCTTTTGTATGTATGTGGTTTACAGAACTATAATGAATATGTTTTTATTACAGATCAATGTCAAGTGATAAGAAACAGAAAACAGACAGAAGTGAGGAAACAGACTCAAAGATGACAAAAAGGAGGAATCAGGTAAGTGGAGGTGAGAAGCAGACAGCGTGAAACATTTTAAGCACTGTTTGTTTGTTTGTTTGTTTGTTTGTTTGTTTGTTTTTCACAGATGAGCTAATTACAATAAGAATAATGTTGTATAATTACACTGAGAACAGTCGGTTTCCTTTGATTACAGTAGTTTTTATTTTACACTTTACATTTGAAAACACCTCAAAGTTCTTCTTCTTCTTCTTTATTTATGTATTTATTTTAGACAAGTAAGACATTTACATTCTTTTACAATGGAACATATAACATTAGTGAAATAACAACAATAATAAAACTTATTTAAACCCTCCCCCCACTCTTTGAATCTTACACAATGAGCTTTTTTGTCCCATTTTTCAGACATTTTACATTAAATTATACGAACAACTTATAAGTGCGGACAAAGAGTCACTGTAATAGTTTAGTAACATAACTGTCAATCATATTAAAATAATACATAAAGACGCCAACAACGGTGTCAGACAAAAGATACAAGTAATGCTCATGAACATCACGTTCCAGCAATGGTGCAGAAACAACAAGGAAGTATGTTCTGATATTAAGAGTCACTCTCCATAAACTGTGACCAGACCAAATGTTTATACAACAACTTGAATTTATGGATATTTTGGTTTCATTGCTTGAGACAGATCCCAGTTACATTGAGCTAAAAGCCTTTGGAAATAAAAAGTTTTTAGCTGCCTCTGTAAAGTTTCCACTGCCTGTGGCGCCCTCAGGTGGACAAGCAGAAGATTCCACAGGCCTGGAGCAGCCTGAGCCTGGAGTTTAAGTTAAACATAAATATGCTTAATGCCAGACTGGGGAACATTTCAGGCAAAACAACGACATCTCTCTACTCCCTACCAGAAAAGTTACATAGTGCACCTTTAAATTCTTTGGCAGTTGTATCTATCTGTAAATACAAGCTCCAGTTTTACATCAACAATAAACATGTCCAGTTGGAAAACATTAAAAAGTGCACTTTTACAAACTCCCTGCAGTCGGAGTGTACAGGACACTTTGGTGATTCATAAAACACATCTTTAAAACACAGTATTATTAGTATAAACAAAATGAATTATGAAGTAACCGTGATAAATTTGCCTCATCAAATCAAAACTGGTATCTTAATTTATTTTATTTTTTTAAGTTAAGAACTAATAAAAAAAAGTGATTGTATTTGTGTTCGAGGGGTGAGTTTATGGAACAACCTGAGTGATGATTTAAAAAGTCCAACACTGTAGAAGCCTTAAAAAATAAATGAATAAAAGAATATAACTTGTTCATGTGCTGCTTTTCTTTCTTGGAATTTTGTCATTGTTTAATCAGGTTTGGTACTTTTACTTCAGCTTGGACCTTTCTGTCATGATCCATGTAGTTGTGATCTGTTTTGTTTTTGTTTTGTAATGCTGCAAAATGACCCATTAAAAAAAAAAGTGAGAACTGATGATTTTAGCAAAGTTCATCAGTGTCACTTCAGGCTTGGTCCTTGGGAAATGTTTTGAGATCCTTCTGTTGAGTTGTAAACTCAGGAATATTTGTTTCCGTGTTGAAGTTTTCCAGAAGTTTTGACACAAGAAATCATAGTTTTTTTTAGGGAAAATGCAGGTAGTATCACTGCACTGTCCCAGAATACAGTTACTCAAAAGTGGCATTCAGAATATGTATTCTCAGCACATGTATTCAGTTATTTCACAACACGGCCTAGAATAAAAAATCCTGAGCAGAAATCAGTAAAACACAGTGACTTTCTGTAGTGCAGCACTAGAGCCGCCAAGTTAAAATGACTTCAATTAAAGATTTATCATGATCTAAGTAAAATTCACTTGACAAATAAAATTATTTACCAAGTGGAACAAGACTTTCTGTACTTAAAACATAAAAATACATCGTGATACACTTATGATAAGAAAAACAAATATAGTCGCAAGCGGCAGTGATCAGCCCTCACCAGCACCTACGCCGCACCTCGCCCACGGCATGCCCCAACCCGCGCACGCCGGGCCCCGCGCACGCCGCTCCTCCACAAATGCACCTAACCCCTAACGTCTAAATGAACCAAAACCTCTATTCCTAAAATAACCCCTCGGTGTCGGCGGCAAGGGGGGGCATTTGAGGGCCGTGCCCCCCCTAGCGGCCACTGCGACATCAATGACATCACAGTCTCTGTTTATTTAGTGTCGTGTGATTGGACAACTGTCCTGTCACTCACGTCACGTCACGTCAACCTGCTGCGTCAACTCGAAGCAGCTTCACGATTAGCGGCAGCTGCTACTTTAGCCTAAACCTCCACACAGGAAATGGCGAGAACAGAGTCAAAGACACACGGACAGACCCGCCGCCGGGACCCGGGACTGTCACCGCCGGGACCCGGGACTGTCGCTACCGCTGCTGGGGCAGGGACATTATTTGCTGGGACTCGGGACAGTCGCCGCCGGGACTGGGGCAGTTGACACTGGGCCGGGGCTCTCGCTGCCGCCGCCGGGGCCAGGACAGTCGCTCACTGCTCTATCCGCCTTTGTCCGCTCGTTTCTGGGTGTAAAAGTTTGACCTGAGCGTAGCGCAGAGGCATAATTCTCCCTGGTGCTGATATGGACTGACCGTAACTTTCAGATTTAAGTGGGAAGTGGGATTAAGATGAATTTTACAACCGCTCGTGCACTCGGCTCCTGGACCTCACGTCACGGACCAGTTTCATCTCTTAATATTGGACAATAGACTTTTGGAGACAGAACCAATGGGACAGAGGAAACACTCTGCTTCAGTCTCTGGAGAAGGTAAGAGGCTGGTTTTCATTAGTTTGCGGCAAATCTGAACTTGGAGCCTCACAGGTAAAGAGTGTTATAGTGTTAATAGTTAAATAGTGTTATAGTGTTAATAGTTAATAGTTATAGTGTTATAGTTAATAGTTAATAGTTAATAGTAGTTAATAGTAAATAGTGTTATAGTTAAATAGTGTTAATAGTTAAATAGTGTTATAGTAGTTAATAGTGTTAATAGTTAAATAGTGTTATAGTGTTAATAGTTAATAGTGTTAATAGTTAAAATAGTGTTAATAGTTAATAGTGTTAATAGTTAAATAGTGTTAATAGTTAATAGTGTTAATAGTTAAATAGTGTTAATAGTTATAGTGTTATAGTGTTAATAGTTAAATAGTGTTAATAGTTAATAGTGTTATAGTGTTATAGTTAAATAGTGTTATAGTGTTAATAGTTAAATAGTGTTATGTTAATAGTTAAATAGTGTTATAGTGTTAATAGTTAAATAGTGTTAATAGTTAATAGTTAAATAGTGTTATAGTGTTAATAGTTAAATAGTGTTAATAGTTAATAGTTCGTAAATGAGCTGGTGTATATGATGGAGCTGCTCTGGTTGTTCTGTCGTGTGCTGTAGGAGCAGCATCTGTGTTCATGTTGTGATCGTCGCCTCTTACTGTAGTTTTACTGACGTTGTTGGTCTGGGTGTGAGCGGCGTGTTACGTTGTGTTGTTGTGTAAAGATTGTGCTCTGATCGATATTGTTCAGCCAATACTAACCAAAATGTCTGTTTCTGGTATTTGTTATAATACTACAGCCTATATATATAATACATATATTATTCATAATATATATTTATAATTTTGGCCTTGGTGCCCCTCCCAAAAATTATACCACCAGCCGCCACTGGTCCTGGTTTAGTCCTGGTTTAGTCCTGGTTTAGTCCTGGTTTAGTCCCAGTCCCTCAAGTCTCAGGTCTCTGTAGGACAGGACTGGACGGCGTTACCCTCGTGTACCACGCTCACTACAGCCCTGGTGCTGTCTGATACGTGGCTGTTTCTTGCCTCGATTGCTTCTTTCAGTGATCTTGTTCAGGGGTGTTTTTGACGAGAGGCTGTTGTCTAATGTTTACAACCAGTGTCAGGACTTATTGTTTTTTAATAAACCTCAACCTTTTATTCTTGTCTTGTGTGTTGTATCGTCTACCACAGCCTCAACAACTATTGCAGCTAATAATAATTTTAATATAATAATGATAATAATAACAACACATAATTAGCCTAATACTGTTAAAGAAAAACGTGTTTGAAGCATTTCTGCTGTGTCTGACTCCACCGCGTTAAAATATTTCTCAAATGGCAGTGCCCCCCCTGCTGGTGACCCACGCCCCTCCAGTAGATGTGCTCTGACTCCGACTCTGTAACCCCTAATCCTAACCCCTAATCTTAACCTAACCCTGCCATTATCTAAATGTTTTTATGTGTGATGTTGAAATTTTCAAATTTGGTTTGACTACACCAAAGTTTGTAAAGTCGTCCATTTGGCAAGGACAGGCTTTTTGGCTTGTTGCCATGGCAACAAAATGTGAGATGGAGTGTGGACGTCACTGACCATGTCACAAATGTGCGTACCAATTTTTGTATTTCTACGACAAATAAAATATTGTCGTTCCATACAAATTGTCCATTTATGAATTTTCTTATATCAGTCTGTTCTGTT
The DNA here is from genome assembly GCF_026225935.1 of Boleophthalmus pectinirostris. NCBI lineage: Eukaryota > Metazoa > Chordata > Actinopteri > Gobiiformes > Gobiidae > Boleophthalmus > Boleophthalmus pectinirostris. The sequence continues at coordinate 1,726,452 of NW_026571070.1, forward strand.
TTTAGAAAACTAACTTGTTTTCTCTCCATATAAAATTTTATTTCAATCTGTAGGGGGCGCTAACCAAATAAAATGCTTGTTCACATGTGCAAATTTTTATCACTTCACTGTTCAGACTGTAAGAAAAAAATTAATAATTTTAGATGTTCCACCCCTTGAGATAATGTGGACCAAATTTGAGCCTGTTTGGGCGAATGTCCTCAGAAGTGTAAAAAGTATGAAAATTACACATTAAAAAATGCTGACTCATGCTTAGCAAACTTTAATCCAATATTGCTGCCCCCTGGTGGAACAGACGGTGTTCGTGTAATAATATTTTTTCCTTGTCTTGTCATAATCTCCTTCCGTGTCAAATATCCTGATTCTACGTGCAAATGTTTTTGACATTCTTATGCCCTAATGCATTTTTTTCTTCTTTCATGCACCATTTTATTTATTTACGGAAAATGGAAATATCCAAAAGTCAGAGAAGCGCAAGTTTTAACAGTTGGCCAAATTTCTAGACTTTTTGCTATTGACTGAGTTGGTGAGGACAAAAAAAAAAAGGAAGAAAGAAACAAAAACTTTCTGAAAGCTCTGGTGCATTCCTACCACCAGGAGCATCGCTCTGTGATACTAATAGGCCCTTCGCCAGCTTCTAGAGCTCGGGCCTAACAACTCTTAAAATTAAAAACAAAACCTAATGTTGCTTAATAAGAAAAAACACTTATTCCATTGGTAGATCATTTTACTTGTCAAGTTGAATCTACTCAAAGTAAAATGATCTTAATTTAAGTCATTTTAACTTACCTGAATATTTCTTTTTGTAGCTTCTCCCTGAAGGTGATGCAGCTGTGAGGTCAGTGTGGAAGACCCTGTGTGAGGCTTCAGTTTTCATCAAAAACACAACAAACTTAATCTGTAGAGTTGCCGGTGCATAACCCTGACTCAGAGCCGCCATCATGTCGACCTGAACTGGCTGTGTATGAGTGTGAATCTACACCACTCTCTCCAGATTCAGACCTCCACAGAGACATTTCCAACTCAAAAGGCCTGTAAAATAAAACACACAAAATTATTCTCCCATGAACAAAAACATCCAGGACATGTTTCAAAGGTTTTCTTGTGAATATGTTTGACATTCAGCAAATTCTTTCTTCTGAAAAAAATCCAAAGAGCAAACATGAGGAGGACAAAGAAATGTGGATTTTCAGAAAAAAAAAAAAAAAAAAAAAAAAAAAAATAATAATAATAAAATAATAATAATAATAATAATAATAATAATAATAATAATAATAATAACTGGCTCTGTGATGGTATAAACTAGGCTTGTCTTGCTAGATACTATATCAGCTTGTCATTCAACATATGAAAAGCAGAATAATCATTTTTAGGGTCAGTAATTATCATGTTCACTTTTTCTTTGCTGGGGAAATTTGAGCTAAAAAATGTTGAATAAATAAATAATGTCTGTGACTCGTTATAGGAACAGTACATCAGTAAAAGTTTTCATTCTGCTTCTATGTATTGCAGCTCTTGGGTTTAATGATATTGTACGTTTAGAAAGTTTCAATTTGATTAAATTAGTTTCAATATTATTGTTCATTGTCTATATTTTCTTCCAGTGTGTATCACACTTGAGCATAAAGTCAGTCTAAACGTGACTTTAAGTCTTTCATAAATAAAACCTGAAGTTGTCACTAGTCTCAGTCATAGACGGTTTATATAAATGGACAGAGCTAACGCGCTCGCCGCCGCGTTCCTAACAGGAAGTTCTCATGTGGCTCTTCTGGCTCCTTCTGACTCTGGCTCCCATTGACTTACAGTGGAATATTGTGGCTCCTCTTTCTTTTTCCTCTGCTGCTCTGAGCCTCGTCATTTGGTCTTAATATTTTTGTATCAATCTGCTCTACATGATCCTACATGTTTTTTGAGGGTTTTTAGCAAAAAAAAAAAAATCCTACTGATAATATAGAGTCTGACTCCAGACTTCGTTTGACTGGTGCTGAACTCTGTGGGTGACACATCACAGTCGCTGAGTTCACTTTTTTATACAGTCTATGGACTCACTGCACAGGACTTACTCAGAATTGTGTGTGTTCTGCTGGTCCTCAATCTGCTCTTCATCTTGGGGCACTTCATTTCTGGTCTGGACACACTGAAAAAAAGAACTTTAGTCTGACAGATTTTTTTTATTCCCAAGAGGAAATGTAAAACTTCAGAAATAGTTGTAATAATAAAGCTGTAGATCTACTGCAGAAGTGATGTAAGTCATCATGTTTACTACAGCAATAAAATGTAGGGGACACATTTTTGCTGCAGTGTCACTTGTACAACAGTGTTTGGAATCGTTGGGTTTGATCTGCAGTGGATTGTGGGATTAAACCTCAGATCCTGACGCTGGATAATAACATGGATCTGTTAAAATAAGAAACATCCTGAGCTTCTTCTGCTAAATGAGCTCACGGTTCTGGTTCTGGTCTGGAGAACAGAGTTAATGCAAAGATGAACTTGTGTTGAGTTGTTTTATTTATGAATGAAAAGAAGGAAATATGTTTTATTTCTTTTATTTTACAGTTAAATTATTATTTATGTAATTATTTTTTTTGTAATCTTAAATGTTCCTGTATGAACTGTCGACCTCTTACACCAATAAAAAAAAAAAAGGACCTTGTGGAATTTGGCAGATTTGTTTTTGCAGTTTTCAGTTTTAGGGGGTTATTTTTTTCTTGAACATATATCGAGATATATATCGTATATCGAGATATAGCAAAATATATCGAGATATATTTTTTGATCCATATCGCCAGCCCTAGCATAAGCACTCCAATAATTAATAATATTTATTCCATTGAAAAAAATGACAATGTTCTATGGCAATGATTCAGGAAACACATCTGTCTGAAAGTGAGCAGTGTTAAACTTAAGAGAGAATGGGTAGATCAGGTTTATGGTTCATCCTTTGACAGGAAAAGAGGCAGGCCTGGACTGGCAATCGGACATACCGGGCATTTTCTCGGTGGGCCGACAGTCCTCAAGGGCCGATGTTGTGTGTGTTTTTTTTTCTTTTACTTAGGGACCGGCCCACAGTTTAGAGGGGGCGGCCCATATCTTCAATATAGACAGTGGACTAAACCAATCAGGATATCACAGCCTACGAAAGCGGCCCCACCCCTTTCCCCCGCACTGATCCCCGCCACTTTCATAGTGTTGAGCGTGAAACATGGAGAAAGCTACGCAGAAGAAAAGGGGTGCAGAAAAGTTGCAGGAGCAGTTCACCGCAAAAGAAAGTCTGTTTTTGAGGTGAAAGAAGAAGACAAGGGGAAAAGCAGCGAAGCCAAACTAAGGTGATTCTTGAAGATTCATTCCAGCGATGGCGCGACTGAAGCAGACGAAGAGTCTAAAGACTGAACCACTGGTCCACAAATTACTCCTGGACAGGAAACTTCTGCTTATTATGAAAACGAACTTTATTTCCAAGAGCTGGACAAACGTTTTTCAGGACACAAAAGCGATATCCTATGTCTGAAAACATCATTTTCAAGGCAAAGAAAGAGTCCGCTTGCTGCTGCGTGTTGTAGTTAGTTCATTCGCACTGAATCTCCGCGCACTCTTCTCTGCTCCCCTTTCCTGCTCCTGTCCCCGCTGCCCGATCCACTCTTCCCCTGCTCCTCACTTCTCCGGGCCGGAATCTCCGCGCACCTGCTCCACCTCTCTCCTCTCCTCTCTCCTCTCTCTCTCCCTGCTCCTCACTTCTCCGTCTTGCCTAACCAACACTGTAGTTAGTTGTTTACAAGTCATGTGCAGCACCGGCTGTAAACAAACCTGTTTGTGGCGTAAGGAGGAGGAGGGAGGAGGTGTTTCTACGTAGGAGCTGTGGGGGAGGGGAGGTGGTTTCACGCAGGAGCAACATTTGAAAAAGGACAAACAGTGGCTGGATTTCTCGTTCCTTGGAAAATCCTCTATACAACCTTTAATCAAAATCACCAACCACCTCCTATTTGAGCTGACAAAGGACTTCTCTCCTTCCTCATGCTACTGGATCTGACCTCTGCATTTGACACCATCTCTCATCTCTCACACCACACTCATTGACACTGATTGATCTCTATTGGCATATCTCACACACCCTTGCTCTGGTTTAAATTATAACTCTTGACTGGTAGCTGGTCAATAGCCGCACTCCGTAACTTGACCTAGATTAAAAAAAAACTAAGTTATGAAGTTGTTATTTTGTATTGGGTTTAATTTAATATTCTATATGTACAGGCTATGTTTAATATTCTGTTTAAAATTGAACGTGTATCTGCGCAGACATATTTTTTTATCACGTTAAATGTGCTCATATCACTTTATCTGGTTCATGTGTTTGGCCTTTGAGTGTGCTGACAGGTCTATGGAAGAGCCTGAGGTTTTGTCAAAATGTGACATTAAGTTTCTTCTGCCCATTACTTTACTTTACAGCTCTGAAGTACGTCTTTGGGGGCATAGGGACGACCTGAAATCAAGTGATTGGTCTGAATAAATGTTTACCACACACCTGACCTTTGTTATGTTGCTGCATGTAGAACATTACTGCTACAGGCTCATGTATGGATAACCACAGAGCTGTGTGCTGCACAGTTATGGTGAGTTCAACTTCAAGTCAAAGTGCGTTAGAGGAAGAGTTTTAGGGAGTAAAATATCTTCTCTTCAGCATGACCCTTTTGCCAAGCAAGAAAAGAAGCATTAAACTGGAAAGAGTGCATCTGGCTGTGGTGATGTCCTATGGCTCTTATTTTGATTCGCGAACTGGCGAGTGGCGACTACTTCAGCCTAAACACAGGAGAACGAGAGGAGAGACCCGCCGCCGGGGCCGGGGCCTCTGTCCGATTGTTTCTGGGTGTAAAAGTTTGACCTGGGTGTAGTGCAGAGGGCATAAATCCACCTGGTGCCCTAGTACTAATCTGGACTGGTGTAACTTTCAGATTTAAGTGGGAAGTGGGATTAAGACGAGTTTTACAACCAACTCCTGCATTCAGCTCCTGGACCTGCGTGATGGACTTGACTGGACCGGGATTTAGACCAGTTTGATCTCTTGATATTGGACAATACACTTTTGGACACAGAAGCAACAGGACAGTGGAGAAAGGAAACACTCTGCTTCAGTCTCTGGAGAAGGTAAGAGGCTTGGTTTCATTAGATTGAGGCAAATCTGAAGACAGACCCTCACAGGTAAATAGTGCATAAATGAGCTTGTGGCTGCGATGGAGAAAATATAATATCCATTCCATTTCTATGCAGACGATACCCAGCTATACATCTCCTCCTAACCATCCGACACTCTCCCCCCCTGCCTCCCTCCAGCAATGTAGTCCTGAAATCAAGTCTGGGTGTTCATCTAATCTTCTAAAACTCAATAGCAATAAGACCAAAGTCCTGTTAATAGGCACCAAGTCCGATCAACAAAACTCTCAGTCTCTCCATTTCCATTGACAATTCCTCCATCTGTCCCTCCCCTCAGGTAAAGAGCCTTTCTGTCATTCTGGACAGTTCACTTTCATTTCAATCCCATATCAAAAATATCACTAAGTCTGCGTATTTCACCTCAGGAACATCAACCGCCTCCGCCACTTTGTCACCCCTCACACTGCTGCCATCCTCTTCAATAGCCTGGTCATGACTAGACTCAACGACTGCAACTCCCTTCTCCATGGACTCCCTCACAAATCACTCCTCAAGTTACAGCTCTTACAGAACTCAGCTGCCCGAATCCTAACCAGGACCCCCTCCATGGACCACATCACTCCAGTCCTCCAGCAGCTCCACTGGCTTCTAGTTCACTTCTGAATTCAATCCAAGATTCTGTTACTCACCTTTAAATCAATTCATAATCTGACCCCCACCTATCTCCATGATCTGCTCCATACCACGACACCCCCTGCTCCCTCTCCTCCTCCTCCTCTCTCCATCTTTCTGTCCCTCTCCTCCTCTTTTCTCCAGCTCTCTGTCCCTCTGCTCGTCTCGTCACCATGGGGGGTTCAGAGCGTTCAGTCACTCTGCTCCTCAGCTTTGGAACTCACTCCCACCCAACCTCCGTAATCTTGGTTCACTCCCAACATTCAAATCCAGACTCAAAACCCATTTATTTAAATTCACCAACCTCCATTGTCCCCATGTCCTGTACTGATTGATTGTCAAAAACAACTTTGAGGTGTGTCAGGGCTTTCTAAGGCTATGCCCATTGCAGGAAATGCAGATTTTTTACCATCCATGTGAGATGGCATTTTTAAAAGATGGACAAACAGTGGTCTGGTGGTTATTAACCATTTACTTAGCGGACAAACATTTAAATCTTTCTCACATGACATGTATAGGTATTTGCAAATTAGAGATTATTTGACAAAACATGCACAGTGGGACATTGTAACGAGAGCCAACTAACATAGAAATGTATTTTGCTGAACTGTTGAAAAAGAAACCAGAATGAAAAAAAAAAATAGCAGAAAACATCTCAGAAAATATGCAGCATATTAAACATCACAGGGAACTTGAGCTGAATGTGATTATAACAGATGAGCAACGGGAACATATGTGTTTATATTGTCACAAAGGGATTGGAAGCCAAAACTGGAGAGAGTTCGACTGGAGAACAAAGGTCTGATTTTTCAGAACCCTGTTAAAGACATACAGTCGTGGATTAAATTGTTGGTTCCCTCTGGCAATGAAAGAAAAATCAACAATCATCACTGAAATAACTTGAAACTAATAAAAGCAAAAATAAATAAAAATTTACAAAAAATTGTTCTACAAAAATCAAACATTGTTTTTCACCTGTGGTTCAACAGAATAATTATAAAAAACAAAATAATGAAACTAGCCTGGACAAAAATGATGGTACCTTCACTTAATATTTTGTTACACAACCTTTTGATGCAAACTCTGTAAACAAATGATTTGTGTCACTATCAATGAGACTTCTGCTTTGGTCAACAAAGCGACATATAGAAGCCCACACATCTCTCTTAGAAGGTAGGAAGGTCTGAAAAGTTGATTTTGCTTGGGATGGAACCTTTAACATATAATTAGGGTTTAGAGTCCAATCTCTTTTTATTGTTTGTTATTACATACATTGCCTGTGACTTTTGTACTTCTGGCAATAAAGTTCTAAAAAAAGGAAATGTGAGCTCTGGTGCATTACTCACTGTTCCTCCTGTAGGTGGCGCTCCTCCAGCTGCCCCTGCTGTTGCTCACATTACAGCTGTATTGATGTGGAGGGCTGTGAGGCAGAGACACAGAGCTGTGCACAGACCACACTCCGCCCTCTGAGGGGGTCACCGTGGTAAGAGCTGCAGAGGAGGGAGGGCTCCAGGACACTGAGGGAACATTTGGGGAACATAGACATGAAGAACATGAGGAACCATGGAACAGAACATGGAACATACATGAGAACATGAGAACATGAACAAGAACATGAACGAACACAGAACATGAACATGAACATGAACATGAGAACAGAACATGAACATGAGAACATGAACATGAAGAACATGAGAACATGAGGAACATGAAGAACATGAGGAACATGAGAACATGAGAACATGAAGAACATGAAGAACATGAAGAACATGAAGAACATGAAGAACATGAAGAACATGAGGAACATGAGGAACATGAGGAACAGGAACATGAAGAACATGAAGAACATGAAGAACATGAGGAACATGAGGAACATGAAGAACATGAGGAACATGAGGAACATGAAGAACATGAGGAACATGAGGAACATGAACATGAGGAACATGAGGAACATGAACAAGGAACATGAGAACATGAAGAACATGAAGAACATGAAGAACATGAGGAACATGAACATGAGAACATGAAGAACATGAAGAACATGAAGAACATGAGGAACATGAAGAACATGAAGAACATGAGGAACATGAAGAACATGAAGAACATGAAGAACATGAAGAACATGAAGAACATGAAGAACATGAAGAACATGAGGAACGAACATGAAGAACATGAAGCAGTTCCTCTGGTCTCACCTTCCACTCTCACAGTGACATATTTTCCTCTGGTGACTGTGGTCAATGTGCTGGTGACACACTCGTATTTTCCTTCATCCTGAACTTTGACCCCTGAGAGTCGCAGTGATGCGTTTCCTGTGGACAGTTCCTCCTCAAACAGAGAGGTCCGGTCTGTAAAGTTCTGGTTCTGGTTCTGGTTCTGGCCATAATAGTAACTGTGGACTCCAAGATCTTCTGGGATCTTTATCCAGTTAATCACAGGTTCTGGTCCAGACTCAAAGCTGCAGGGCAGAACACAGGTCTCCAGAAGAACACAGGACACTTCTGCATCACCTGAAAAACACAAGTTTATTATTTTTACTGCAGCAGGTTTAAATAAATCAATAAATCAACTAGAATTCACTCAATCTACACAGTCACACTTTCATTTTTATTTTCATTTGATCAAACTGGCTACGTTTGTGGACGAGTCTGTAGATGTTTTGCACTGGTGTCATGCTGGGGGTGTTCTGCATGTACATCTATGGTGGAATTTTCAGCAGTTACTATGGAGACACAATGAACACATCTGAAAACACTGTCTCACATGGACTGAATGGTATTTTATATTTTTATTCCAGTAAAGGTTTAAAACAAAATACTTTGAAAATAATAAAAATAAAGTCTTATGAAAGTTGCAGCATAAAAAAGTCCTTTTATTGATCTGTTTTGTTTTCTGTAGCCCTAGAATATTATTCATGCTGTTGTTTGGCAGTGACCACTAGGTGGTGTCCTGTATTTTGTTTTCATGATCGCTGTTACAGTTGTTGTTGTTTTTGGCCCTTCATGTCCAAGTGCGTCCACCACATCAGCAGCATGAAGAGGCTGTGCAGACGCCTCCTGGCCTCTTCTCTCTGCTCTTACTCTGTCAAGTTCACACTGACCATCACAGTTAATCAAATCTATCAACATCTTAGTTGATATTTGCCATCTTCATGTTAATTGCACCAAATAGGTTATGTAAGATGTTTTATTAACTATTGGTCCTGTTTGGACCAGCACGTTGGTTTGTTTGTTTTTCTGGCAGTTGGAGCAGTCAGGGTCTGTTAGGGTTTGTCTGTGTACTGTGTCGTAGCCTGTTGTAGTGACCATTTACCAAATGTATCAAACATTTACTCAATAATAGTTTTTTCAATGATGTTTATTATTACTATTGTACACTATATATGAATATGAACTTTGTAATTGGTAATTGTATTGTTGTAGTAAATGACTAATAGCTGCTCTTCTCTCTGCCTTTAAGGTCCCATGAGCCAAGCAACTGTAAGAAATACCAATCATCTCTATTGGAATCATCCAATAAATGCACTGACTGTCGCTCATGCCACAATCAAAAAGAACCTGTGCTGTGTCTGCTGTGCTTTTTCTCTCCACATCACATCTAGTCACTCACACATCACCAAACACAACACCGGGTCCTGAAGCTGAGTGTGCGGAGACAACTGGGACCAAACCCAGACCGTCAGTGCGTCAGGGTCACACTGGTCATGTTTTATAATACAGCAGTGGCTCTCAGCTTTAGACAGACCCTGAATGTCTCATTAGATCAGATTTCTGTGAGGATCGTGTCAAAAGTCCGAGTGCACTGAAGGTTTGTGCACGTGTAACTACAGATGTGTACGTGTGAAAAACATTTACACCACATTAAGTTACGCACAAACTCTTTTGTGTAAAAATGGATTTTGAATGGATTTTCTTCTCATAAACTACAGCCTAAAATAGTAACATCATAATAAAATAAGAATATAAAATAATCATAAATCTATAGTGTTAATATTGACACTCGATGACCTCTTTAAACAATCTAATTTGACATCACACTTCCACAAAACGACACAACAAAATGTGATGGTTCAGTTCAGTTTGTGTCATTTACAGTAGTTTATAAAAAAGTGCACAGCATTTATGCACCAAACTGACAAATTAAAACATTAAAACATAAACACAAGTGAAAGACTTAATTAAAAAACTGCAGCTTTTAACTTTAGTTCCGGAGTAACTTCACTAAACCATTTGTCGTAACTTGTGTAATGGAGGTTCTTTAGTTTCTTAAATAAAAGTTATTTCTAGTTTCATTTGCTGTTGTGGTAAAAGATCCTCATGAATCTGATCCAAACAACCACAATATTAAATATTATTATTATAAACACAAGACTTAAAAACACAAACAGGACTTTTCTCAACATTCATTTAAAACTGGAGACAATGTCTACAGAGTCTAAAGTCTAAAGTCTAAAGTCTAAAGTCTAAAGTCTAAAGTCTAAAGTCTAAAGTCTAAAGTCTAAAGTCTAAAGTCTAAAGTCTAAAGTCTAAAGTCTAAAGTCTAAAGTCAAGTGTTCACCTGAGAAAAGATTTAACTCACCTCCAAACGCACAATGTGATAAAAATGATAAAAACAAGGTCCCTAGAAACAGCAGAGGAGCAGATGGAAACATTTTATAAAAATACTAAACTTCATGGACGCGTGTCCTGTTGTTTGAGATCGTTGTCCTGCTATAATTTGGCCAATTAAACAGACAAACTTTTATTTCCTTGTACCTGACAGAGTAGAGCACCGTTATTATTCTTCTACTTCACTTAGATTGTTGGAGGTGACGCCCTCTGCTGGACACATCAAACATCTACATCGGCCTCAGTTCAGGTCAGTTTAAATATTTACTGTTAGTGACTTTACACCCTGAAAATAAACATATTAGAACATACTTAGAGATAAAGTTAAAATACAAAATGAGTTTCAAACAATCATCAGGTGTTCTGGTCCCAGCACCTGACACACACCTTGTTTGGTGACGTCTCATCTGTTCCACAGAACTATAATAGATCCATGTTGAGGTTCATTGTCTCATGGTGGTTTGAGGTGCACAGTGAAGGTGTTGGTGGTTGTGAAGAACGACTGAGCCCAGATCCTGTGGACTTCAGATACAGACTGACAGAACAGTGACAATAAAGTTGAATTATAAATCATTTTATTCATTAGAATCCTGAAAGAGGCTCAGGTTTGTGGTTATTCGGCGCTAGTGACACTCAAGTTTTTATCTGCTAAAACTTGTGAAACGTTCTTAGAAATAAATATGGACCATCCCAAAATAAACTCATGTTTTTATTTTTTAACCCTCTCAGGCTCAAATACATTTTTAGCATCAGGAAAAATCTGATATTTGGGGAAGATTATAATATGGGGTAATAATAAACAATCCTGACTTTTTTATCCTTTGTAAACAAAAAAAGTATTTTACACTTCTGGTCGTTTGTGTGGAGTCGTTCTTGCTCAGTCTGCATCACCCACGTTTATCAGCCTGGATGGGAGAAAAGGCTCCTGAGTAAAAAAAGCTCATAAAATATGGATGTGAAGTAAGTAGGTCATTGGAATTTAGCTGTTGCAAATCTGCAACGTCTGGAGATAAAACTGTATAAAAATGTGTAACTGTTGAAATATTTCATAAACTTTGCCTGTGTCCTCAGGTGTTTCAGTCACACTTTATAGAAGAACTACACCATTTACAGCCTTAAAAAACAACAAAGACTTAAAGCTGCACTGTGTAACTTTTCTCTTCCCTCCTCGTCTCCATGGAGATGCTGTTGCTTTGTCCACAATGCTCCACAGTCTTGCATTAAACAACCCTGCTTATGTTTTTCAAGCAATAAAAAACAACAGCGTCTGTACTGGAATAAACAGGAGACAGATCAGTTTAATGCCACTGTGGAACATTTCAGGCAAAGCAACAAAATCTCCATGGAAAAAAAACCAAGTCAGACAAACACAATGCACCGTTGCTTAGATACAGTTGTAAAAGTGAATAAAATCACTGCTGCTTTTCTTCATTAAATTTCTTTTTCCACGTTCCACAAACACACGTCCTGTTTCCAGTTTGGTGTAAAGTTCAGTTTAATTCTGTCCATGTCCAAACCTTCATCTACAAACTAAAACATCTATTTGATTATTTCCCTTTGCAGAAATGACTGAGCGACTTGTTTGTGAATCTTACACTGACGTCTCCTCTCAGTGTCCTGCTCTTTTTCCTTTGTCTTTTGTTTGTTTGTCTGTGGACTTTGCTTCATTTCACTTCATTTGGTTTGAGTCCAGTGTGAGCAGCTGCAGGTGTCCAGAAAAACACCACTGCAGACACATTGGTTTAGTTTGTTTAGTACTTTTGTTTATGTCAGTTTACAGTGTTGGAGTAACAGATTACAATGTACTGGAGTGATGTAATCAGAGTACAAATGATGAGTATTCAGTTACAGTTACTGTTTCAGTGAGTGGGAATTGGATTACAGTTACTTTGTTGAAATAAATGAATTAAACACTAAACCAGGACTAAACCAGGACTAAACCAGGTCTAAACCAGGACTAAACCAGGAACTAAACCAGGACTAAACCAGGAAAACTAAACCAGGACTAAACCAGGAACTAAACCAGGACTAAACCAGGACTAAACCAGGACTAAACCAGAAACTAAACCAGGACTAAACCAGGACTAAACCAGGACTAAAACCAGGACTAAACCAGGACTAAACCAGAACTAAACCAGGACTAAACCAGAACTAAACCAGGACTAAAACCAGGACTAAACCAGAACTAAACCAGGACTAAACCAGGACTAAACCAGGACTAAAACCAGGACTAAACCAGGTCTAAACCAGGACTAAACCAGGAACTAAACCAGGGACTAAACCAGGACTAAACCAGGACTAAACCTAAACCAGGAACTAAACCAGAACTAAACCAGGACTAAACCAACTACTAAACCAGGACTACTAAACCAGGACTAAACCAGGACTAAACCAGGACTAAACCAGGACTAAACCAGGACTAAACCAGACTAAACCAGGACTAAACCAGGACTAAAAACCAGGACTAAAAACTAAACCAGGACTAACTAAACCAGGACTCTAAACCAGGAACTAAACCAGAACTAAACCAGGACTAAACCAGGACTAAACCAGGACTAAAACCAGGACTAAACCAGGACTAAACCAGGACTAAACCAGGACTAAACCAGGACTAAAACTAAACCAGGAACTAAACCAGGACTAAACCAGGACTAAAACCAGGAACTAAACCAGGACTAAACCAGGACTAAACCAGGAACTAAACCAGGACTAAAAACCAGGACTAAACCAGGACTAAACCAGGACTAAACCAGAACTAAACCAGGACTAAACCAGGACTTTTTCTTTGGATGACACTTGTCGTTCAAAAATCACACATGATCATTGAAAACTGAAACGTAACAGAAACATGCTCCAAATATGATTCAAAGTGAGTAACAGTGAAACAATATTCTCAATAATATGAAACAATAAAACTCTGCAGTGTGGAGCAGGAGAACTCATCTACTGGAGGGTTTCAGACTCTAGAATGTTCTGAGGTCACACTCCCACTGACACTTCACTTTCAGAACAAATATACAACAGGAAAATTCACTAATGTGACTCCAGGACTAGACCCAAGAACAAATCTGTATTTAATCATATTTATCTGAGCTGCTCCCGTCTCTATGAAATATTATTGATCTGTACAATTCTGTGATGTCGTCTGAAACACAACTAAACCAACTTTGTACTCTCCTTCATCTCAACATCTTCCTCTCCAAGTTCATCATCTCCATCCTCTCCCTCCAGGTCCATCATCGCCTTCATCGCCATCGCATCGCTCGCCTGGTCCATCTTAAACTCCAACATCCTCCTCTTTATGTACATCTTCATCGCCTTCCTCTTCCTCTCCGGGCCCAGCTTCCATCTCCCTCAACATTTCCTCTAGGTCGAACAGCTCCATCCTCTTCGGGTCCATCTTCATCTCCATCACCCTTATCTCTATGTCGATCATCCCCATTATCTTCTTCACCAGGTTCATCATCTTCCTCTTCAGGTTGATCGTCACCATCCTATCACTCTCCAGGTCCGGCTTCATCTCCTTCAACATTCTCTCCAGGTCATTCCTCATCTCCATCCTCTTCTTCTCAGGTCATCATCATCTCTCTCTCCAGGCATCATCTTCTCTCCAGGTCATTCCTCATCTCCATCCTCTTCTTCTCCAGGCCATTCCTCTCTCCATCTTCTCTCCAGGTCATTCCTCATCTCCATCCTCTTCTTCTCCAGGCCATTCCTCATCTCCATACTCGTCCTCTCCTGGACCATCATCTCCGTGATCTGTTTCTCCATATCCTTCACTTCCATCATCTCCGTCTCCTCACTGTAATGAAAATGTATTTTTTGTGATTATGTGATTTAACTTTGAGATCATTGGTTTAGTGTTTTTAAAAGTCTTCAGTCACAGGGATAAAAGGTGAATACTGAATGTATTCTTCATGTCCCATTTCTATAAAAGGTTTATCTTAAAATAGAAAGATTCTGTTCAACTCAAATACCTTCTGTTCCTCATGTCGTCTCGTCTTTTCATCTGTAAAGAGAAGAAGAAGTGTGAGTGAGTGTTTGTGTTCCACAGACACAAGGATCTGTTCTTAACACATTTCACACAGACACTGCCTCTGAGCGACACACATTTCATAAAGTGTGAGATCACGTTTGGATTTGTGTCAGGAACATATAAGAAGAGCCCACAGAGACATAGCGCCACACAGTGGGCGGAGTGGGCGCTACATGCAGTTTCTGTTTAAAAGTGAAGACTGAGTCCAGGAGCATTCACATCAGAGACTGAAATCTGAACTTTAAACTCATCCAAGAATCCCGTGTTTTTCAGAAGCTCTTTGAGTCGGAGCTACAGGGTTATGAGCTTTGGTAAAGCTTCATTCTGTCTTCAGCTTTAAACCGTGTGTGCACCTGCCTCACATGTTTCAGCTGCTTCCTGTGGCCTTCCTCAGGTCACAAAAACATGAACATGTAAGACTGGACTGTTTACGCTCTTCTCATCCATCAAAGCAACTCCTGACAGACCAATGAAACTAGTCCATCCACACTCTCCCGCTGTACAAAAGTGTAACGTTTGTTTTGATGCTTTTGTTGGATGAGACTGAAGTGATTTTAAAATGTCTGAAAAATGACACAGAGAACTGAGCCACAGACAGAGCTTCAGATCATCAGGAGACAAAGAAACAGGAACACCAGGTTCATAAGGCCTTAATAAGACAATAAGGTGTTCTAAAGTCTCACTCCATGAAACAGAGATATCTGAGGAGGCTTGTTCCTGCGTTTACAGCAGCTCACATGTTGCAGATAAATGACTGTGATTGGTCCTTCACAAACTTGAAGGTGATTTTCTGTGACGAGGCTCCAGATGCTTTTCAAAGAGAACGACAGGGTTCAACTGCTCTGGTCCTGACAGAACAACACAAACAAACTGGATCTGACTCTAGATCTACTCACCCAGGGACGTCTCCAACAGAAGAGAACAGTGATGATCATCAGGACTAATACGAGTACAAATAGAATAGAGCCTATAATTATCCATATATATGTGTGGTCTCCTGCAGAAAGAAAAGAGTGTTTGAATTCTCGGTGTTCAGATGAAACCAGGAGTCACTGCTCACACTTACTTTGTCTCACTCCTTCAGTGACTTCAGTGAGGATAATAAAGTTCTCCTGTTCAGTCTTGAGTTCACAGGAGAACAGGCCCAGCTGCTCTTTGGTCAGATTCTTCAGGATCAGACTGTTGGACTTTGTGACCACAACAACAAAGTGTCTCCAGGACTCAGTGTAGACCGACTCTGGTCCAGACCGACTCAGAATGATCTGATTCTGGTTGAACCTCCAAATGAGACTCTTCACTGGAGCAGAGGGTTCAGTGCAGGAGATTATCACTGAAACATCTAAAACAACAAAACAAAAAAGGATCAAGTAAAAATATTAAAATAAGACAGAGCTTTTTATAACTGATCTTAAACACAAACCTGTGTCATAATAAATGACACTGTCCCTCCAGTAGGTGGCGCTCCTCCAGCTGCCCCTGCTGTTGCTCACATTACAGCTGTATTGATGTGGAGGGCTGTGAGGCAGAGACACAGAGCTGTGCACAGACCACACTCCGCCCTCTGAGGGGGTCACCGTGGTAAGAGCTGCAGAGGAGGGAGGGCTCCAGGACACTGAGGGTTTGGGGTAGACTCCCTCAGATCTACAGAGGAGCTCCTGCCCCTGCTGCTGCAGAGACACTGGAGCTGGAGCTACAGAGAGACGCTTCACTGTCAAACCACATTTACACTCTTACATATGTTATTATCAAAATAATACTCATTATTTACCAGAAACAAACACATCCACAGAAGAGTCTGTGATGTTGGGGCTGTTGACGTAATTGGCTTGACACCTGTAGCTTCCTTCATCCTGAACTTTGACCCCTGAGAGCCGCAGTGATGCGTTTCCTGTGGACAGTTCCTCCACAAACAGAGAGGTCCGACCTCTAAAGTTCTGGTTCTGGATATGAAACTGGTACTGACCTCTATGGTAAATATGAACTGGAGTTTGATCATGAGGTTCTTTGGTCCAGTGGATCACAGGGTCTGGTCCAGGCTCAAAGCTGCAGGGCAGAACACAGGTCTCCAGAAGAACACAGGAGACAGCAGCGTCTGAGGGAGAAGACATGAGACGCTCAGAGTCCTTCTGCAGTGAACCAGCTCAGAGACACACTCAGAAACCCCAGTGAGGCAAATGTCCTCTGCATTTGACCCTTCAGTGTCTCTGGGTCCTGGAGCAGGTTTTGGATTCACAAACAAAATACATTTGTGCAGCTCTTCGTGTCCTTCAGGTTGAATCTAAATCTGTTTCATTATTTAAAATCATAATTATTCTTCTGTGGGTTTGTGTTGGACCTTTCACTTTCATCATATTTAAAGAGAAGTGAACATGTTCAAACCAAACGAGTGTGAGTCAAAGTGTTTTCATGTCTGGGGTTAGTACCTGTGTGCACCACTAGATGGAACCAGAACATCACAGATCCACAGTGTGACGTCAAAGTGAAACCGAAAGTGTTTTTAAGTGTGTTTTTTTTTTTAATCATCTGAAACACGCAGCCTGTGTCTTTTTTAACAGTTTTAGCTGAAAAATAACATCATACTTTAAAAATAAATGAGTTAAACTACAGTAATGTGATAAACCTGAGACTGCAGGGACCATTACAGAAGTCTTATTAATGATTCACACACAGACAAAGAAGTGACATTTCTGTTTCATTTCCATAAATATTAAACTAGAACAAAGTTACAAACGTTACTCCACAGTCACATGAAAACACAACACCTGTAATCTAGAGTCACGTGAACTTTAACGAGACACAAACACAAACAGACTGAACAGAGAAAACAGGACAATGATGCACAGATTTAGTTTATGTGTGAGTCTTACCTTCTGCAAAACAACATGTAAATACAGACATCAGTATCAGGAGAAATAAATAAAACTGCAGCATGTTTGGTGAAGTTTTCTTCATAAAAACACTTCACACTCCATAACTGACTTCAGCCACACGCCCAAAAAGAAAAGACCTGAAAATGTGTCTCCATCACCCACAGTTCCGGTTTAGAGACGAGGAAGGGCAGGACACTACAGCGTCACTGTCAGTTCTGTGTTCGCCAGCTTCAATTTTCCTTTTTTTAAATTCAATATATTCAGGTACATACAGACATATAAAGAACATTTACAGTACGGAGGTGGTTCAGAGTTGATCACACAGGAGAGCAGCAAGAAGGAAACCAAAACTAAACAAAAAAACAAGATAACACCATAAATTAAATAAAATGATTAAAGAGTTGTATCAGGATGTAGGGGAGAGTGATATTGTTATAAATATTTCTTATAGTTATTATATGTTTTAACCACGTTTTTGTTTTGGACGCAACAAAACTGTAGCTGTAACTAAATAGTAAAAAAAACAAAACAAAAAAAAACTCTTGGTGATATATCGATATAGCAACTTGCGATATCGATACTGTATTGTCACATTAAATGATACGATATATCGATATTTCACTATGTCAATATTTTTGCACACTTCTGTTTAACACACAAACGCTACAGATTTAGGAAAACACTTTCACTAGGATCATTTGGATCATTTCAGCCCTGGAACTGCCGATCTAAATAAATAAATAATGATTAAAAAAATGAATGTTAGGAAAAATATTTATTGTTGTGATTTTTTTTATACAATATCTGCAAAATTTTATGTTCGCCATTTACTCACTCTTTTTGGTTGCACATTATTATTACACTATATTTAATACATAATAATAATAAAGTTTATGGAACAATATTCTAATTTGAGATTTAGATAATAAAAGTCTAAAGTCCTCAGTCTGTGGGTTAACGTCACTCTCCCTCTGTCCACTGCTTTATTTGTATTTAAAGTATAATTATAGTATAATGCTCAAATTTTCTAATTTATCTTTTTAAATTTTCTAACCTATCTTTTTCAAATTATTATAAATCATGACTGTGATACTAAAAGTCTTTTTTAAAATCACTTCTTGTGCAAAGTTCATATGAAACACAAACATTTTCCTCTTAAAAACAGTGAAAATGTCAAATGTGTTACATAAACGAGTTTCCTTCCATCATTTGGATCATTTCGGCCCGAGAATTGCCAATCTAAATAAATACATTATTATTATTATTATTATTATTATTATTATTATTATTATTATTATTATTATTATTATTATTATTAATAAAGAAGATTGTTAGAAAAAAATATTTATTGTTGGGATTTTTAAAAATAATATCCGCAAAATTTGATGTTTGCCATTTACTCACTCTTATTGGTTCCACATTATTATTACACTATATTAAATTCATGGTAATAGTTTGTGTAAAAATACTCTAATTGGACGAGTTTCCTTCCATCGTTTGGTTCATTTCAGCCCTGGAATTACCAATCTAAATAAATAATAATAATAATAATAATAATAATAATAATAATAATAATAATAATAATAATAATAATAATAATAATATTTATTGTTGGGATTTTTTAAATATAATATCTGCAAAATTTGATGTTCTCCATTTATTCACTCTTATTGGTTGCACATCATTATTACACTATATTTAATACATAATAATTATAATTAGAGATTTAGAGCATTTATTATTTATTATTTATTTTAGTAAACAAAACGGTTTCTCCCTTCACTTCCGCCCAAACCGGATGTGACGCCGCTGCAGAAAATGGCGTCTGTGGATCCTGCGCCGAGCTCCGGGTCCGTGTAATCCATCGGCCCGGTCCCCTCCGTGTGTCTGCGGCTCAAACATGACCCTGCTCCCCGCCCGGACGCCTTCGTGACCGGGGACCCACACGCGGCTCTCCCTGGATGTCCCAAGGAGCCAGAGCGGCCTGGGCGGACGGGGCAGGCCGAGGTGAGGCGACTCCTGAGCGGCTAAGGCTAAAGCTGCTTCCCCCGGGCGAGCAAAGTCGGATTTACGAGGCTCAAAACATCCGCACAAACGAACAACAACCGCGCCGACACCTACACACGCACTCTGCCTCACGTTTTTAACTATTACACTTTAAAAAACAAACAAATGTGTGAGAAAATGTAATAAAATGTGGCATTAGTGGCTCCGCTCTCCTGTTGCTGCGTCTGTGTTTACAGGGACGCAGACGGAGCGCTGTTTGGGGCAAGAATACAAGAGTTTTTCCTCGTTGAATGCGATTTCTGCGCACGATAAACACAAAATAAATGCACACAAGTAAAACGAAGCTGTGTTTGTGTTGTTACGATAGACTTATCTGCGTTTTTGTTGTCACGATACTGAAATTTCAAACTCGATTTCAGTTATTGGTGCGCATCGCCATGAATCTGGCGATACGATACGAATCACGATAGGCCGGTCACGATTCAATGTATCCCGATATATCCTGATACTAGCGGTGTAACGGTTCACCAAAATTTCGGTTTGGTATGTACCTTGGTTTTGCTTGTTGTTGATTTGTGATTTTATTAAACCAACGATTTGTTTTAACTTTATACAAACGGGAAAATAAAATAAACGCAAAGTTGCTACTTGCTACTAATAAGTTCAATAAAATATTCTCAAATAAGCAACAAATATATGAAATATTATAAGAAATAAATTCCTTGTAACTTTTCAAAAAGATAAAGTGCAACACGAACAGTTCCAGCGAGAAGTTTTACTCAAGCTTCAGATTTTTGGCCAGAAAAAAAACAACTTGTTCAGAGGGATGTAGTCAAAGTGTGGGGCAGTTGTTGTGTGTTCCCCGGGCGAGCAAAGTCGGATTTACGAGGCTCAAAACATCCGCAAAAAAGTACGACAACCGCACCGACACCTACACACGCACAGCAACTCACGTTTTCAACTATTACACTTAAAAAAACAAAGAAATGTGTGAGAAAATGTAATAAAATGTGGCATTAGTGGCTCCGCTCTCCTGTTGCTGCGTCTGTGTTTACAGGGACGCAGACGGAGCGCTGTTTGGGGCAAGAATACAAGAGTTTTTCCTCGTTTAATGCGATTTCTGCGCACGATAAACACAAAATAAATGCACACAAGTAAAACAAAGCTGTGTTTGTGTTGTTACGATAGATTTATCTGCGTTTTTGTTGTCACGATACTGAAATTTCAAACTCGATTTCAGTTATTGGTGCGCATCGCCATGAATCTGGCGATACGATACGAATCACGATAGGCCGGTCACGATTCAGTGTATCCCGATATATCCTGATACTAGCGGTGTAACGTTCACAAAAATTTCGGTTCGTATGTACCTTGGTTTTGCTTGTTGTTGATTTGTGATTTTATTAAACCAACAATTTGTTTTAACTTTATACAAACGGGAAAATAAAATAAACGCAAAGTGCTACTTGCTACTAATAAGTTCAATAAAATATTCTCAAATAAGTAACAAGTGTATGAAATATTATAAAAAATCTATTCCTTGTAAATAGTAAACTGAACTTTTCAGTACAGCACAAACAGTTCCAGCGAGAAGTTTTACTTCAAGCTTCAGATTTTGGGCCAGAAAAAAACAACTTGTCCACAGTGTTTGCAGTAAGGTGGGTGAAAGTGAGGAAAGGGGCGCGACAACCGTAGTTTTGCAGGATTCTCGTGGTTTGGAGGGGATGTAGTCAAGTCGGGGGGCAGTTGTTGTGAAGGTGGCCGCTCTAACTATAAAGCGCTGTGGGAAACACTGCCCCAATCACAGACGAGTTCCTCTTGAATATTAAAGAGCAGATTCTCCAATGTAAACACACACAATTTGCGTGGAATCACTCATGCACAGACCTGCACCGAACCAAACGTCCTGTACAGAAACAGTTCAGCACAAATACATGAACCATTACAACCTGTACCTGAGACTAAAACAAAGGACGATATATTGTGACTTATCAATAATTATGTCTAATATTTTGGTCGAGTAACATCCACAAAACTAAATTTAATGAAATACAGTTGAGAACAGTACATTGAACTTGAAATTGAAAACATAACTTTTAAAAATCGATTCAGACACATTTAGAATCGATATAAGAATCGCGCAATGAAGTATCGCGGTATATCACTGAATCGATATTTTCTTACACCTCTAATTTCAGAGCTGAGGAATAGACTCAAATGCTCAATACTGATTCTGATCCACAATGATAATAAAAACACACACGATATGCTGTGATTTTCCACTTTAAATGAAATAAAACTTTCTTTTCTGTTCCCGTGTGTGTGTAATCCCTCACTGGTCCAGGCAGGTTTCATACTAGTTTTAGTATCGATTAGGATCTGATTTTCGATACTTTTGTCAACACTAATTTATGTTTTCTCACAGCTCGATTAAATTCTCTTGTTATTAACTCACTTTTACACATTTGACAGCTCTTAACACGGTCTGATTTGTGTTTTGTCAGAATCAGGGAAACACAATCTTTGGAAATGCGAGCGGGCCGTCACAGCGCCGCCGCAGAAGCCTGACGTCGCTGGCCCCGGCCCCAAAAGGTACGGCTCGTTTAAACCAGGCTTAAAGATGCACTGCGCAACTTTTCTGGTGGACGATGCATCACCTGTTTGTCTCCATGGAGATGTTATTGCTTTGTCAACGCGTCAATCTTGTGTTTATTTATTATGGGTGTTTCTATCACTCAAAAATACAATCAATATCTTGTGAAAAGGAGCGACTCTGCACAGATCTGACCTGTAACTTAGCTTATAGTTGTCTGCTTTGAGGTATAGTTTAAATCTCTACTGTGGAACATTTTAGACAAAGCAATAACATCATTATGAACTTTGCACAAGAAGTGGTTTAACAAAGACTTTCAGTATCACAGAAACGATTTAGCCTTTATTTTGTATTAAATCTTGTTTAATCAAATTTGAAATGTATCGCATCGAGTCAAAAGTGCACTTTTATCGAGATATGTATCGTAGCCTATGTATCGTATCTGCAACTTCATAATGATACCCAGCCCAAGTAAAGAGAGGCATGAGTTGTAATTTGTTTCGGTAAAATACAACAAATCTGCGTAAAAATGACCAAAACACAAAGAAAATGTGACTATACTGACTCACATTTTATTGGTGAATGGTCTCTGCGTAACAGTTTTCCTCAAAAACCAGGGATATCCTAGTTTTTAGTTTTTAAATTCTGGTCTCTCTGTGTCTGTCCTGTTTTTAGATGCTTTAGTTCTCGTATTCTGTTGTAGTTGTTGGATGAACCCAAGGAGAAAAGGCAAATCATACTTATGGATTTATTTGTGGAGTTTTGAAGCAGTAACATCTCCATGGAGACGAGCAGGTGACGGACCCTCCACCTTTAAGTGTCTGAGTGTGGTTTATTTTGTTTTTGTTTCTGTTTCATAAACCTGATAGAATCTGGTTCAGTTGCTCTGGAAATCTTGACTTGGAGTTCAGCCATGTTAAAGCTGCACTATGTAACTTTACTGGTGGAGGGTCCGTCACCTGCTTGTCTCATGAAAACCTTACACAGTTTGGTGTAGTGTTGTCACGATACTAAAACTTCAGACTCGTTTTCGATACTAAAGAACAGACTCGATACCGATTCTGATACAACGATGATGATGATGATGATGATGATGTTAAAAGGAAAAAACATTTGCCACGTTTACATGAGAGCTTTAATTCTGAATAAAAATAATTTCATTCAGAATAAAAATGTATTCTGCTTTAAAAAGACCATGTAAACTCTTACCATATTTTGTGCACTATTAGGTGCTCTGGATTCAGTAAATGGTCTATTTTCGAACTTTTTTCACAAATAAACCGCGTGGGACTTTAAAGGAAACCCAACAGTGTGATGGGTGAGTGGTTTTGTTTGTTTTGTTCGTTCACGGTGACTCTGGGCTTTGTTCAGTTGTGGCGTGTAGGGAGGTGCTGTCTGGGACCAGTGGATTGTCAGCGTGTTCGCAGTGACTCAGTTGTTCAGTCGTGTCTAGAAGAGGCACGTTGGACTCGCCTTTTCGGTTCGTTCCTTCGTTCCGTTCCTCGTCGGCGTGGAGTGATGAGTGTGTCTGTGGGTGTTTTGGCGCTCTGGATTGTGGGGCTCAAACTCTTTCAACTTTAAAATCAGAATAAACTAAACACTTACTTCAGAATTGAGTTTAATTCTGAATAATCATTTTCATTTGGAATTATCGTATTTTACGGGCTTAAGCCTCCAATCCTATAAAAAAACGACCGTGCGCCTCACAATCCAGAGCGAGCGCCCTATACACGAATCCACTCAGGTGTCCCAGCACGACTTCAGTAAACTACAAAGCCGCAGAACACGTAAACACACACGGAGCAGACAGGGGCCGTGCAGCGAAAAACACCCACAGACACACTCATCACTCCACGCCGACGAGGAACAGAACGGAGGAACGAACCGAAAAAGCGAGCGCGACGTGCCACTTCTAGACACGACTGAACAACTGAGTCACTGCGAACACACCGACAATCCGTTGGTCCCAGACAGCACCCTCCCTACACGCCACAACTGAACAAAGCCCAGAGTCACCGTGAACGAACAAACAAACAAAACCACACTCACACTGTTGTGTTTCCTTTAAAGTCCCACGCGGTTTATTTGTGAAAAAAGTTTGAAAATAGACCATTCAATGACAGTGCTCCTTATAATACAGAGTGCCCTATAGTGTGGAAAATACAGTAACTAATTTAGACTTTTCCAGCTGATTTCAGTTTGTGTGTTGAACAGGTGTGAATGAAAAAAACACAGGTCTGTCTGTGGTGAGGAAACTACATTATAACATATAAAATAGCTTAATATGGGCTCTTTAAAATATTGAAATACAATACATTTATTCAGATTCAAATTCTAATCTTGACTTTTCTAAGCTCCCACAGTTACATTTCTCCATCAGGAGCTCAGTATTTAATGTTTAAATATTTAATAGTTTAATTGAGATGAATCTTGTTCTGTATCAGAAGTGTATTGTTGGTTTTGTGCGATGGTTGTGTGTTGTTTTTAATTGTCTCTGTGTTGTCGTGCAGGTGATTGACGCTCACAATCGGACTGTAGTTGCATCCACTGGACACTAGGGGCACTGTCCTCTGATTGGCTCAGACAGCCCCCTCTGACATGCCCGTGGCCAATCAGAGGTGAGTGTGCGGCGCCAGGCTCGAACTCTGAGACGAGTGTGTGACGAGTGTCTGTGTGATGTGTGTGACCTGTGTGTGTGTGACGAGTGTGTGTGTGTGTGTGTGTGTGTGTGACGAGTGTGTGTGTGTGTGAGACGAGTGTGTGTTGTGTGTGTGTGTGTGTGTGTGTGTGTGAGTGTGTGTGTGTGTGTGTGTGTGTGTGTGTGTGACGAGTGTGTGTGTGTGTGTGTGTGTGTGACGAGTGTGTGTGTGTGTGACGAGTGTGTGTGTGTGTGACGAGTGTGTGTGTGTGTGTGACGAGTGTGTGTGTGTGTGTGTGTGTGTGTGACGAGTGTGTGTGTGTGTGTGACGAGTGTGTGACGAGTGTGTGTGTGTGTGTGACGAGTGTGTGTGTGTGTGACGAGTGTGTGTGAGTGTGTTTGTGTGTGTGTGTGACGAGTGTGTGTGTGACGAGTGTGTGTGTGTGTGTGTGTGACGAGTGTGTGTGTGACGAGTGTGTGTGTGTGTGTGTGACGAGTGTGTGTGTGTGACGAGTGTGTGTGTGTGTGACGAGTGTGTGTGTGTGTGACGAGTGTGTGTGTGTGTGACGAGTGTGACGAGTGTGTGTGTGACGTGTGTGTGTGACGAGTGTGTGTGTGTGTGTGACGAGTGTGTGTGTGTGTGTGACGAGTGTGTGTGTGTGACGAGTGTGTGTGTGTGACGAGTGTGTGTATGACGTGTGTGTGTGTGTGTGTGTGTGAGACGAATGTGTGACGTGTGTGATGTGTGTGTGATGTGTGTGGCATGTGTTTGACGTGTTTATGATTGAACAGAATTGTGGTCTACAGTAAATAACTCCTGCAGCCACAGACTTTATAATAAAAATGTCCTGTGTGTCATAAGCCCCTCCCTCTTTGCTCAGGTGTGTCGTAAGCCCCTCCTCCTCTGCTCAGGTGTGTCATAAACTCCTCCCCCTCTGCTCAGGTGTGTCATAAACTCCTCCCCCTCTGCTCAGGTGTGTCATAAACCCCTCCCCCTCTGCTCAGGTGTGTCATAAACCCCTCCCTCCTGCTTTGCTCAGGTGTGTCATAAACCCCTCCCCCTCTGCTCAGGTGTGTCGTAAGCCCCTCCCTCTGTGCTCAGGTGTGTCATAAGCCCCTCCCTCTGTGCTCAGGTGTGTCATAAGCCCCTCCCTCTGTGCTCAGGTGTGTCATAAGCCCCTCCCTCTTTGCTCAGGTGTGTCATAAGCCCCTCCCTCTTTGCTCAGGTGTGTCATAAGCCCCTCCCTCTGTGCTCAGGTGTGTCATAAGCCCCTTCCTCTGTGCTCAGGTGTGTCATAAGCCCCTCCCTCTGTACTTAGGTGTGTCATAAACCCCTCCCTCTGTGCACAGGTGTGTCATAAGCCCCTCCCTCTGTACTCAGGTGTGTCATAAGC
This sequence comes from Boleophthalmus pectinirostris, assembly GCF_026225935.1. Lineage (NCBI taxonomy): Eukaryota > Metazoa > Chordata > Actinopteri > Gobiiformes > Gobiidae > Boleophthalmus > Boleophthalmus pectinirostris. The sequence goes on from NW_026571070.1 coordinate 1,752,414, forward strand.
CCCCCCGCTTTGCTCAGGTGTGTCATAAGTCCCTCCCGCTTTGCTCAGGTGTGTCATAAGCCCCTCCCTCTCTGCTCAGGTGTGTCATAAACCCCTCCCCCTCTGCTCAGGTGTGTCATAAGCCCCTCCCTCTGTGCTCATTTGTGTCATAAGCCCCTCCCTCTGTGCTCAGGTGTGTCATAAGCCCCTCCCTCTTTGCTCAGGTGTGTCATAAGCCCCTCCCTCTTTGCTCAGGTTTGTCATAAGCCCCTCCCTCTGTACTCAGGTGTGTCTTAAGCCCCTCCCTCTGTGCTCAGGTGTATCATAAGCCCCTCCCTCTGTGCACAGGTGTGTCATAAGCCCCTCCCTCTGTGCTCAGGTGTGTCATAAGCCCCCTCCCTCTGTGCTCAGGTGTGTCATAAGCCCCTCCCTCTGTGTTCAGGTGTGTTATGTCGGCGGCGGATGTGGAGGTGTACTTGTCCCAGGTGCATGATGGGAGTGTGTCCGCGGGGTTCAGGGCGCTGTATGAAGAGCGCCTCCTACTGGACGTCACCCTCATGATCGAGGAGCACCACTTTCAGGTCAGTCTCTCCCTAAACACCGCAGACTTCACAATTAAAGCCGCACTGTATAACATTTCTGCACAAAACTGGATTTTATTTTGTTTTCTGTGTTTTCTCTGCTCTAAAATACCTTGGAAAGTATGTGTATCTATTACAGGGGTGGGCAAACTTTTTGGCTCGGGGGCCACATAGAGTTCTAAAATTTGAGGGAAGGGCCGGACCAGGAGCAGATGGATGGAGTGGGGAGAAAAAAAATAACACACACAAATAACACAGCCCTGTACAAGCCTTGGCCCAACCGAACCTCTACACACAAACATGCTCCATGCTCCACGCTCCACTTAGGCTGCGTTCAGACTGCAGCCTGAAGTGACCCAAATCCGATTTTTTGGCTTCTATGTGATCTGTATCCGATCTTTTATTGACAGTCTGAATGGCACGGATCCGATTTTTTCAAATGCGACCCAGGCCACTTGGATATGTGGTCCTGAAACCGATACATATCTGATCTTTTGACATGTGACTTCAGTGTGAACGGCCAACGCACTTCCATCCGACCTACACGTTATCAACAAGACACAAACGTCACTATTCTGCGCTGAAGGAGGCGGAAACCGGAACTGTAAAATCTCCAGGTGCTTGATGCTGCGTCCATGTTTGGACAACTTCCGTAAACACAGAGCACGCTCGCTGCGGTGTCTCCAGTGCGCATGCGGGACACTTTCGGGCCGTTTACCGTTCACACTGGAGTCACAGACAAGTCGCATTTAATTGGAAATGTGAACGACCTCGCAAAAACATCGGATTTCACAAAAAAAATCGGAATTGAGCATTAAGCCCTGCAGTCTGAAGGTAGACTAAGACTCTTACATAGGACGTACTCTGCACTTCAGTGAGTTTCAGGGGCAAGCAGCGTAGTTCTTATTTAGTATCACAGCCCACGTCCCGAGTTTCCCTGTTAACAACAAATAAAATCAAATGTGTATGTTTTTTTATAACATACTTGTGTACTTATTTGGATTTTCATGCATTTTCTGAACCACTGATGCTTTTAAAGTGCTTCTAGGTTTAATAATTGTAACACAAACTATAATAGTGTCTCCAGATGTTCCAGTTCTTTTCCCCCTGTTGGACTTATTATTAAATATTAAAGGTACTTTGCGCTTCGCAGGCTCACAAGGCGCTGCTGGCGACTCAGAGCGATTACTTCCGGGTGATGTTCACGGCCGACATGAGGGAGAGAGACCAGGACAAGATCCACCTGAAGGGACTGAGCGCCGCCGGGTTTGGACACATCCTCAGATTCATGTACTACGGCTCCCTGGAGCTCAGCATGCCCACGGTGCAGGAGATACTGCAGGTGAGACACTACTGCAGGTGAGACACTACTGCAGGTGAGAGACTACGACAGGTGAGACACTACTGCAGGTGAGACACTACTGCAGGTGAGAGACTACGACAGGTGAGACACTACTGCAGGTGAGACACTACTGCAGGTGAGACACTACTGCAGGTGAGAGACTACGACAGGTGAGACACTACTGCAGGTGAGACACTACTGCAGGTGAGAAACTATGACAGGTGAGAAACTATGACAGGTGAGACACTACTGCAGGTGAGAAACTACGACAGGTGAGACACTACTGCAGGTGAGACACTACTGCAGGTGAGACACTACTGCAGGTGAGAGACAGGTGAGAGACTACTGCAGGTGAGAAATTACGACAGGTGAGACACTACTGCAGGTGAGAGACTACTGCAGGTGAGAGACTACTGCAGGTGAGAGACTACTGCAGGTGAGAGACTACTGCAGGTGAGAGACTGAGACAGGTGAGAGACAGGTGAGACACTACAACAGGTGAGACACTACGACAGGTGAGACACTGAGACAGGTGAGAGACAGGTGAGACACTACTGCAGGTGAGACACTGAGACAGGTGAGACACTACGACAGGTGAGAGACAGGTGAGACACTACGACAGGTGAGACACTACTGCAGGTGAGAAACTACGACAGGTGAGACACTACTGCAGGTGAGAGACAGGTGAGACACTACGACAGGTGAGACTGAGACAGGTGAGACACTGAGACAGGTGAGACACTGAGACAGGTGAGACACTACTGCAGGTGAGACACTACTGCAGGTGAGACACTGAGACAGGTGAGAGACAGGTGAGACACTACTGCAGGTGAGAGACAGGTGAGAGACTACTGCAGGTAAGAGACTACTGCAGGTGAGAGACTACTGCAGGTGAGACACTGAGACAGGTGAGAGACAGGTGAGACACTACTGCAGGTGAGACACTACGACAGGTGAGACACTGAGACAGGTGAGAGACAGGTGAGACACTACTGCAGGTGAGACACTGAGACAGGTGAGACACTACGACAGGTGAGAGACAGGTGAGAGACAGGTGAGAGACTACTGCAGGTGAGACACTACGACAGGTGAGACTGCCACTGTCTTGACACTGTGTTTGGTTTCTGTAGCGCCATCTGATGGTTTAAATATGAACTGTTTCCTGCAGAAGCTTTGACACGGCGCACAGGACTCGTTCATTGAGACTCGTGAACATTTGTCATCGATGCTCTGATCTCCAACAAATGAAAGAACTGACCAAGAAGATAATACAGTCTCATGTCATTAAAGCAAATCACAGCGAGGTGAATGGTTAAAGTAAAATAAAAGTAAAATAATATAGTTCTTTCAGTAAATCTGTACAACTTGGGACTGATCAAAATGCGTCCACACAGAACAGGCCTGTGTTCTGTTTCTCTGTGGTTCTGTGATAAACAGAGACACTGCGACAAATCTGAGCCTCGTGCTCCTCGTTCTACACGAGCCGCCTCAGAGCTCCCGACACGAGACACACCAACAGTACAGTACATGTGTCTGCTGTGCTGGGAAGGTTACTTTTAAAATGTAATCCCCTACAGATTACTGATTACATACCCCAAAATGTAGTTTGTAACATAATCCATTAAATTATTTAAAGTGAGTAACGTAATCTGAATACTTTGGATTACTTGATTTGCTGTAGAGAAACAAAGACCAGGATATAAGTAACATAAGATGTTTTGTCTGATAAAAGAAAATGAAAAGGCCGAGTCTTTACTTAACCACATTAAAAATATTATTGATAGAAGATGAGGAGACACGTCCGCACAGCAGGATTTAGTCCTGTTAAATCCTGTTAAATCCTGTTTTAGTCCTGGTTTTAGACCTGGTTTAGATCTAGTTTAGACGTGGTTTTAGTCCTGGTTTAGTCCTGGTTTAGTCCTGGTTTAGACCTGGTTTAGACCTGGTTTAGACCTGGTTTAGTTTTCTGCAATGAGTGGAATTACCAAAAAAAAGGGGGATATAGCCCAAAATGCGAAAACAGGAAAATACCTCCATGTAATCCATTTATTTCAACAAAGTAACTGTAATCCAATTACCACTCATGGAAACAGTAACTGTAACTGAATACAGTTACTCATAATTTGTACTCTGATTACATAATGCCAGTACATGTAATCTTTTACTCCCCAACACTGTGTGTCTGTCACGTGACTTTTCTTAAAGTGAAACACACAGTGACAGTTTGACACAGGCGTCATGTGTCGACTCGTTTGTTCCATTACTATGAAAGACTGCACCAGGGAAGGGGAGAGGCAAACTGTTTTTCAATAGAAAGTGAGTTATAGTCAGTGGAGCCAGAAGTACACCCATGCTCACTTCCTGTTTGGAACACGGCTGCAGTGCCGCCCCTGACCTGCATTAAACTCCACTAATGAGCTCGAGTGTTACAGACCGGCTCCATCACTGCCGTATGAATCCTGTGGCATTAAAGAGGAGCTGTTACACTTTCATGAACTTAATCAAATCAAACATTTTGCCCCATAAACTTGACACATTTGCAGTTGTAACGTCGTCCTGTATTATTAAACTGACCTCTCCTCCGCGTGTCCATAGGCGGCGATGTACGTGCAGCTGACCGAGGCCGTGGAGTTCTGCTGTTCTTTCCTGCTGGCCAAGATCTGCCTGGAGAACTGCGCCGAGGTGATGCGTCTGCTGGAGGACTTCAGTGTGGGGGTGGAGGGGGTTCAGGAGCAGCTGGACTCTTTCCTCCTTCAGAACTTTGTCCCGCTCATGAACAGACCCGACTTCCTGTCCTACCTCAGCCTGGAGAGACTACAGGTACCAAACAAACACAGGACTCTTTTCCCTCTTCTGTAGGCTCTTCTCTCTCCTCTTTAGGCTCTCCTCTTTAGGCTCTTCTCTCTCCTCTTTAGGCTCTTCTCTCTCCTCTTTAGGCTCTTCTCTCTCTCTCTCTCTCTCTCTTTAGGCTCTCTCTCTCTCTTCTCCTCTTTAGGCTCTTCTCTCTCCTCTTTAGGCTCTTCTCTCTCCTCTTTAGGCTCTTCTCTCTCCTCTTTAGGCTCTTCTCTCTCCTCTTTAGGCTCTTCTCTCTCCTCTTTAGGCTCTTCTCTCTCTTCTAGGCTCTTCTCTCTCCTCTTTAGGCTCTTCTCTCTCCTCTTTAGGCTCTTCTCTCTCCTCTTTAGGCTCTTCTCTCTCCTCTTTAGGCTCTTCTCTCTCCTCTGTAGGCTGTTCTCTCACTGTGATCTCCTCCCTCCTCTCTGTAGGCGTACCTGAGCTCTGATGCCCTGAGCAGGTTCCCAGAGATCGAGTTGTATGAGGCAGTTCAGTCTTGGCTCCGTCACGACCGAAGGAGATGGAGACACACGGACACCATCGTCCAGAGTCTGAGGTTCTGCCTCATGAGTCCAGCCAACATCTTTGAGAAGGTCAGAAACAAGACAAAATATTACATGTTTGTTCATTAGAAACTGCTCAGGAAATACTTACACTGACTACAGTCTGGGTTTACAGTCTTTGTAAAGTCTGGGTTTACAGTCTTTGTAAAGTCTGGGTTTACAGTCTTTGTAAAGTCTGGGTTTACAGTCTTTGTAAAGTCTGGGTTTACAGTCTTTGTAAAGTCTGGGTTTACAGTCTTCCTACAGTCTTCGTAACACTCTGGTGTGTCTGTGTTTCCAGGTGAAGACATCAGAGTTTTACCGTTATTCTCGGCAGCTGCGTCAGGAGGTGGAGGCGGCGCTCTCGTATTTCCATGACGTGAACCAGCAGCCTCTGGTGGAGTCCAGGTCCAACCGGATCAGATCTGTGCGCGCGCAGACCGCTGTGTTCAGAGGGATGATCGGACACAGTATGGTGAACAGCAAGATCCTGCTGCTGCAGAGGCCCAAGGTTTGAACCAGACCTGTTCTGAGCTTCATGTTCTAGTGTTTCTCCTCACTGACCCTCTGAGGAGTATTTGGAGTGATTCATGCATGTTTGAGGAATCTTTAATCACATATTTTTAAAACGCCATTTTGCCAATCTTCCCGTTTTCAGTCACATGATTTAATGAACTCACAAACAAACTGTCAAACGCAGAGTCCAGAGTCGTCTGAAGAAATGCTCTTTGAAACAGAGGAGGAGGGGCTAGTTTCAGTCTTTGATAACTGAAGCTGAATAAAGTTTCCTTGTGCACAGGAGGAGAAGCTGCTGAGACACACAGAGCACATGCTCTAAACCTGTGGGCAAAAAGTCAGAACAGAACAGAGGTCCACAGATCACAGCTCTGCACAGGACAAGTTATTTTCAGTGTGTAATAAAACACTTCCATCCATTCTTTTCATGATACTGGTTTGTTTCAGTTGTTTCCATCAAATGTAAAATGTTTTCTGGACGGAGATGAAACATCATGATCACAGTGACCTCCACCGAAACCTCCACTACAATAATAATGATGACACCTTCTACTTCTGTAATGAGCTGTTCAGGTTCTTCTCAAAGCTCCACTGTGTCGTTCACTCAACACTCTGTGGCGTGAGATACTCCTGAGGCCACAGCTGCCCTGGGACAGACTGACTGAAGCGAGGCTGCCAATCTGCACCATCAGCCCCTCTCACCTGCATTTGAGCTCAGAAAGTGTCCCTGCTTGTGTCTCTGCCCGTGGTCCTGCCCATGGTCCTGCCCGTGGTCCTGCCCGTGGTCCTGCCCGTGGTCCTGCCCGTGGTCCTGCCCGTGGTCCTGCCCGTAGCTGCAGTTCTGTTTTCTGTGATATTGTTTTTTAATAGTTTCAGTGAATCTGGTTTGGGATCTTGGACGTGTCTATCTGAACATGATCCGGTGTCTTGGTTCCGTCTGCTGATGTTCTGTGGTGATTCTGTTTAATGCAGCTCTGTGATCAAACACAGACACGCCCACTCTCTGCTCCTATTGGTCGGCCTCTCTCTGGCTCTGAGTGACAGGTGCATTTAACCAATCACAGTGAAGGTTTCAGAAGTGGAGATCTTTATATAAAACTGACAGTTATATAGTGTATTTCTCGTCTGTTGTTCTGTGTAGTCTCCTTGTTGACTGCGTTTCCCATGATCCTCAGGTGTGGTGGGAGCTGGAGGGCCCTCAGGTGCCCCTGCGTCCTGACTGTTTGGCCATTGTGAATAACTTTGCGTTCCTTTTGGGCGGAGAGGAGCTGGGGCCCGACGGGGAGTTCCACGCCTCCTCCAAAGTTTACCGCTATGACCCCAGACAGAACTCCTGGCTACGCATGGCCGACATGTCTGTGCCCAGGTGAGTCTGTGCCCACTGTGCCCAGGTGAGTCTGTGCCCACTGTGCCCCGTGTGGAGCAGCATGTTTAAAGTTTTCATCTGTTTGGCTGTGATTTGGCAATAACCAGCCTAAATGTGCAGGGTTTGTGTTTTAAACGTGAGAATGAAACAAAACACAAGTGCAGGTTTGTTTGTGAGGAGGAAACATTATAATGTCGATCAAAATAGTGTGATATGGACCTTTTAATAAAATCACAAATGAACTGAGGGTAAAGTTCAACGACCTGCCACAGAAATTTTCCTAAATTTGACAAATTTTGTCCAAGAATTTCGTTGGAAAAGTGGTGATTTTTACTAAATCGTTTAGTTTGTTTAAATCTTAGTTTTTGACATTCTTGTGCGTCAGGTTTGTTTCTGTTGTTTGTTTGGGGCTCTGGGATTGAAAAGTGGAGCTCTGGTCTTCACTCGTCCCTTTCATTTGTTTAGTTTTTATTCGTTCTAGTTTTTAAGTATCTGTGTGTCGTATTTTCTGTGTGTTGTGTATAATCAGCCTGATCTCTGTGCTGCAGGTCGGAGTTTGCAGTGGGCGTCATCGGGAAGTACATTTACGCTGTTGCCGGGCGGACTCGAGATGAGACGTTTTACTCCACGGAGCGTTATGACATCACCGAGGACCGCTGGGAGTTTGTGGATCCGTATCCAGTCAATAAATACGGACACGAAGGAACTGTTCTTAATGGAAAACTCTACATCACAGGAGGAATCACCTCCTCCTCCACCTCCAAACAGGTACAAGTACCACAGTACTACAAGTACTACAAATACTACAAATACTATAATACTACAGATATTACATATACTATAATACAACAAATATTATAATACTACAGTACCGTATTTTTTGGACTATAAGGCGCTCCAAATTATAAGGCGCAAAACAATCGCATAAATCTACTTTATTCAACTCATTCACAAAAACTCTCAACATTGTAACATTGTCGTTGTAACACATAAAATACAAAACACTCACACTAACTCACCCGGCGTCGCCTCTCTGTCTGTCCCTGGCTCCGACAATCCATCAAGCGGTGCAGCTTCATGGTTTACCAAAGTCGTACTAAAACATTACGACAGATTTTTCAGTGCCGTGTACCACATAAAATTGGTTTGAGGTCGGTAAACACAGCAAGGATTAATATATAAGGCTCCAAATTATTATAAGACACACTGTTGATTTTAGAGAAAATTAAAGGATTTTAAGTGCGACTTAAAGTCCGAAAAATACGGTACGTTAGAAGGAATCATCCCCACCTCCAAACAGGTGAGCAGAGCGCTGCTCCTGATGGTCAGTGAGGACGTGTAGATTTCAGTTTTGTTTTTTATGTTTGTGGCATTTGTTTATTTCTGTTTTCTTGTCACCAGGGGGCGACAGACTCACTGTTTAAACGAGCAGAGCAGGTTAAAATATAAAACTGTGTCCCTCTTGTGTCTCAGGTGTGTGTTTTCGACCCGGGGCGAGATGCCGGTTCAGGGGCGGGCCCTCCGGACAGGCCACGCCCCTCTCGAGCCGTCCCCCTTTTATCGACCAATCACGGTGGCTGCTGGGAGAACAAGTCCAAAATGAACTACGCGCGCTGCTTTCATAAGATGATCTCCCACAACGGGAAACTGTACGTGTTCGGGGGCGTGTGCGTGATCCTGCGCGCCTCCTTCGAATCGCAGGGATGCCCTTCCACAGAAGTGTACGACCCTCAGAGCGACGAGTGGACCATCCTGGCCTCCATGCCCATCGGGCGCAGCGGGCACGGCGTGGCGGTGCTCGACCGTCAGATCATGGTGCTGGGAGGCCTCTGCTACAACGGACACTACAGCGACTCCATCCTCACCTTTGACCCCGAGGACAACAAGTGGAAGGAGGACGAGTATCCCAGAATGCCTTGCAAACTGGACGGGCTGCAGGTGTGCAGCCTGCACTTCCCCGAGTACGTTTTGGAGCACGTGCGGCGCTGTAGCTGAGGCTTTTTCTACAAACTCCAAAAGGACGAAGAAGAAGAGTCAAACCAGCACTTGTTAGCTTCTGTCAGCTTCTCTTAGCCGCCGCCAGGAGCTGCAGCCAGAGGGGGGCGCTGTGGGGCTGGAGCTGCAGCCAGAGGGGGGCGCTGTGGGGCTGGAGCTGCAGTAGGGGAGGGAGCGCTGTGTAGAGCTGCAGCTGGGGGGCGCTGTGGAGCCGTGTTTGATTCTCAGCGGCCAAAACGAAACGAAACTTGTTGTGAGGAGATGTGTTTTCTGAAGTTTGGACTTAATCAATTTCTTATTTGATTTAAAGACGCACCGTGTAACTTTAGTGGTGGAGAGTGTGTCCCTTGCTCGTCTCTGTGGAGATGTCATTGCTTTGCCTGGAATCTGGAATATTCCACAGTGTGGCATTAAACTTATCTATCTTGCTTTTACAGAATGACTTTTTATTCCTCAAAAACCCCTCTCCACAGATCTGACCTGTGAGGGATCCATCCTCATCAAAGTAAAACCATCTCTGTGGAGACGAGCGGGGGGCAGACTCTCCACCGGAAAAGTGACGTAGTGTGTCTTTAAAGCCCAGTTTGGATCAGATTAAACGCTCTGGAAGCATTCAGGGTCATTTTCACAGTTTTCCGTTCAAACATAAACAGGATTGTGCCGGTCGGGTTCACGGCGTTCTCCTCTGCGTTTGTCTTCTGCTGTATTTACTCTCACCCAACACTTCTTAAACGGGATTTCAAAGTCTCTGGACCTGATCTTTACCGTCTTAAACACATGAAAAACAGAATCGGTTCGTTTTATCTGACCACGATCTCGGAGTTCGTCAGAAAAATTACAAATCGACTGTTTGGTTCTCGTCCATAAACTCACTGAACCTTTGCTTCCAGTGCGTTCCACCTCTGTTCATCCGGCTCCCGTCGCACATTTATCCGCTGATACTTCGCAGTGACGTCGCGCTGGGCCCTGGGGGTGTTCTGCATGTTTGTCTATGGAGGAATGTTCAGCAGTTACCACGGCGACGCAACAAACACATCGGTAGGATGTCCACACGTCCAAGTTTTACCCGGGACAGTCCCAGTTTTGAGCCCTGTGGATTTATACAAAACCAGGTCTAAACCAGGTCTAAAACAGGACTAAAACAGGTCTAAAACGGGACTAAACCGGGACTAAACCGGGACTAAAACAGGTCTAAAACAGGTCTAAAACAGGTCTAAAACAGGACTAAAACTGGTCTAAACCAGGTCTAAACCAGGTCTAAAACAGGACTAAAACAGGACTAAACCAGGACTAAACCAGGACTAAACCAGGTCTAAACCAGGTCTAAACCAGGACTAAACCAGGTCTAAACCAGGACTAAAACAGGACTAAAACAGGACTAAAACAGGACTAAAACCGGACTAAACCAGGTCTAAACCAGGTCTAAACTAGGACTAAAACGGGACTAAGACGGGACTAAGACAGGTCTAAAACAGGACTAAAACCAGACTAAACCTGGTCTAAACCAGGACTAAAATGGGACTAAGATGGGACTAAAATGGGACTAAGACAGGTCTAAAACAGGACTAAAATAGGACTAAACCAGGTCTAAGACAGGACTAAAACATGTCTAAAACAGGACTAAACCAGGTCTAAGACAGGACTAAACCAGGTCTAAGACAGGACTAAACCAGGTCTAAGACAGGACTAAACCAGGTCTAAAACAGGACTATCACAATTTTTGTCTAATCTGATCCCTGCTGACAGTAACGAGGAGTATAAATTGTGATCTGAGCTGTGGGAAACGGTTATGAATTTTTTAAAAAGCGCATAGTCCATCCTTGAGGAAAATATCTAATCTACCAGGACTAAAACAGGACTAAACCAGTCTCAGCCCTAGTCTGGTCCCGGTCTCAGTCCTGATCACCCAACAGTCTACATGGGTGCACCTCCAGGCCCGTCCCGACACTCAGTACTCGTTTAGTCCTGAGTTAGTCCTGGTTTAGTCCTATTTTAGTCCTAGTTTAGTCCTGGTTCAGTCCGGTGCAAAAGTTCGGCATCGCAGTTTAAATTTCAGAAACGGGAAACGTCGTTATCAGTTTTTTCCATTTTTCATTTAAACAGAAAACTGAAAAAACAAATCATTATCTGTTTTTTAATTTTGGTTTTGGAGACAAATAATGAAGAAAACTGTTGATTTTTTTGTTTCCTTATTCTTGGTTTTATTTTGAAAAACTAATGAAAAAATGATACACAGATTGTACTAGTTTAGAATTTAGAAAAATGGTCCGAAAGCTCAAAAAAACAACAACACAAAAGTGATTTTTAAAGAGCACGTTTTGATGTTCCTGTGATCATGATCCTGTTGTTTAGGAGTTTCAAACAAAGCTCAGATTAAAGTCTAAATCGAGTCGCGGAGCTTTGGACAGAGCAGTGCCTCCGGTTAGCGTCACACCCCCAGAGAACATGGAAGTCGTCCGCTGCGAAGTATCAGTCGTCCTCGTTCGAACGACACTAAAACTCCAGGTTCGTCGCGACTGGTTCTGTTTTTTTGTTTTCCTAAAGGTCCAGTTTGTCGTTTGAGCTTCGATCACGTCGCCACAGCTCGAATTTAGACTTTATTTACCAGATGAATTATACTTTTACATCGATTTAAGAAGCAGTTTGTGAAGAAAAGCTGAAAAAATATGTTGAAAAAAATGACAGAGTTTCATTTTAGAGAGTCCCACGTCGGAAAATTCTGACCAAAAGTTCTTCAAGTTTTTTTGGAAACTTAAAACGCCTTTATCTAGTTTTCTAAAATAATCCTTTCTTATATTTTTATTTGTCTAATAATAATCTCTGTGATGTTAGAATTATTTCATTTTGGTCGTAAAGTCAGAGCCGTTTTACTTCATTTCCCAAACATACACCTGCTTGTTTCCATGAAGATGTCGTTGCTCTGCCTGGAATGTTCCGCAGCTCTACTTTACAGAGTTCCCACGGTCATGGAAATTTGTAAATTCAATGGAAGTTTTGGAAAAGTCATGGAATTTTAGTGTCTTTTTCACACAACTCCAACGTCTGCGTCTTTTGTTTAACCCTCCTGCACCCCGGAAACATTTTTTTTATATCTCAACTTTTCTTTTTTTGCCTTATAACTTTGGCGTTATTGCACCAAATAGCACCAAAATTGGCCAGTTTGTGTATTTTGTGATGTATTTTTAATTTCTGTGATTTATTTCAAGATCACATTAATTGAACGGTCTAAAATTAAAAAAACAAACTCAGGCCTGTGCTACTTCCGTACATTTTTGTTTGTTCGTTGACTCAATTACAGGTGATTTTACAGCCCAGAAATAATTTGTTCCATCAGATTTAGAATTTTAAATTCTGCTGAATTTCTCACTTTGAATATTTTAACTCTGAAAAAAAGATGAACAAATAAGAGTTGAGGTTTTGATGAGGTTAATTTGGACCAATCAGATCGCTTCACTGCATCATTTTCTGCTCGTTACGAAGTTAAATCGAATCATTTTGGATCGATTGTTTCTGAAAAGAATATAGAATATCTTTGTCATTGTAACAGATAAAATAAAATAAAGTGCAGTTTTTGTTCTGTGCAAAGGCAGCAACAAATAATTAAAGATAAAAAAGATGATGAAGAAAAAAAATAGATAAAGTTCGCCGCCGAGAAGAGCTGCCTTGACAAACAAAAAACAAAACATCTTGGATCTTTCCTGCAATTTTTTTTTTTCCACTACAATTTCAGATTTTTTAGGGCTTGAAAATATTTGTGCTAAATATTTAAAAGTTGTTTTTTTGTTATATTGAATGTTAAACACTTTTTGATAATGTAGGCTTAAAATTCCAGCAGCTTAATTCAGAACAAAAATAATTCAAACATTCTTTTCTTCAGAGTTAAAAAAATTCAGTGTGAAATTCAGCAGTGAAAATTTCTCTTATATGGCCAAGATTTAAAACTTTTTCAGATTTATTGTTGACTTACTCGTTCTGAGACGCTTCATTCTCGTCTAGAGCTCGTTTATTTTAAGAGAACTTGATAATTTCACTACTTAAAAGTCATTTTCTGATAGATTTAAGTGTTTATATCTTAAATTTTGGCCAAGCTTTTTTCGAAATCTGATGAAACAAATGATCTTCGGTACAAAAAAAAAAAAAAACACCTCAAAAACAGACTGTGAGCGGGATCGCCTCTCCACAGATCTGCCCTGGAACCTGTGGCGATATAGTTTAGTCTCTCTGAAGATAGAAAAGTTTAATGCCACACTGCGAAACATTCCAGGCAAAGCAAAAACGTCTCCGTGGATTAAAAAATAAACTTTTAACGGACCCTTTAAAGCAAACTGGACCTTTTCCGTTGTGGACAGTGACGGACCTTGGACCCGAACACTAACGCGCGCCTTTCTTTTCTTTTCTTTTCTTTTCTTTGGGTTTTGTTTTGGGCTTCGTCCGTTGTTTAATCTGTTTTTATTTGTCCATGTTGTTGCCACGGTGACCGACTGTGAAAAGGGCTAAGAGAGAATCGAAGGCCTGTTTTATTTATAGAGCTATGCAGTAAGTGTAGAGTTATTTATTTACTGAAAAAAAACTGCACTCGTGTCATTTTTGTATGTTTTTATTTAATTTAAAGGTCCCGTATTACGCAGAACTGACTCTTGTGAAGCTTTAAGTCGAGGTTCTAACGTTGTTTCCTCGTCAAAAACAAACCTGGGAGTTTTGTTTTTTGTTTTGTTTCATTCACACGTTTGACTAACTCTTTATTATTAGTCAATTTTTCCATTGGAACATCGGCGTTCACTTTTTTTTTATTGAAGACGGCAGCAGCGAACACTTCTTTTCACAATAAAACACATGCGGTTTTCCAAATTAAAACATTTCAGCCACGTTTACGATTAGTGCTGCTCGATTATTTTGGTTAATATTCAAATCACCATCATTCAAACGATTATTTTTAGTTACATGATGCATTTATTCAGCATTTTTCTCAAAAAAACCCCAACAAAAACAATACACTTGATAAATTATGCAAAACTTTCAAATTGAAAACAAATACAGGCTACAAATCTGAACCTTAGAGCAGATTTACACATAATAACATAAAATGAATCAAATTAACTTTGAACATAAAATAAGGCAGAAAAACATAAATGTGTCCAAAGTAAACTCTATATCCAGCTGTTCTACAATCTCTATAGCTAACAAAATAAAATAAATATACTTAATTATATAAAAATATCCCAAAATAAACTTGTCGACTCACACTTGGACTTTAGAACCGTGCTGATCACTGTGGGTTTTATGTTTCGCACAAACTGAATCGAGCCACGATGACGTCATCACATGCTGCTGATTGTTTACATGTGGAGCAGAGCAAAGAATCAGAGCTTTAATGGAGAAAATAAGTCCAGCGGCAGAAATATCTATTAAACAGTGAGACAGACGTGAGTCCTGCTGCGATTCGCTCCTCCAAGAGTTTATGGAGATGATCAGAACTGTAGCTCCACATCACACACAGCGCACACAGTTTTCTTATTCTCTGCGAGCACACGCGAATCTGTTATAACGTCACATCCACACTTCAAGGGTTTTATTTTGTTTCACGTGTCAGACTTGGAGAATAATGTGGACGCTACTCGGAAAACTTTTGTTATGAAAACGCAGCCATTTGCACTTCTATAATTTTCACTTCAATGCATGTTTTACAACATTTAAAACAGTTTAAAACAAGTCTGTCCAATATTGGCCTCAACACAACACTGACCACCAAACCCTCCGACAGAAATACAGACGCAGTACAGTGCTGCAGTGATACGAGTGACTGAAATTGTTATTTAAACCAAAACTCCAAACACAATGAAAACTGTTCATACTTAAAAGTGAAACTGGGCGCAGACGTCTCTGAATCTTTGCTCAGAATCTTTGCTCGTTTCCTCTGAGTTCTTCCAAGTTCTTCCGTCCGAGGAAAAGGGACGTGTCAGTGTGTGTCGCTTGGCAACGTCCCTGGACCTCCAGGACGGATGGATAATAAAACGCACCATAAATGTGCCGGTTTATGCGTTAAAACAATGAAACAAAACACAACTGCAGGTGGTTTGTGACGAGGAAACGACGTTAGAACAGTTTGTTTTGTATGGGCCCTTTAAAGGTTTCGCAGATCTGTCTGTGCTCAAACGCTGTATTATTTTTGTCACTGTAAGATTTCGCTCTTTTGTCCAAACGCTTAAAAAGAGTCGATGGTTTGAGTGTCGTTTTATATTGAATTTAAACTGGAAAAAATGCTTGAAAGTGAAAAGTCGGCTTTGTAAACACGGACGTTTAAAAGGACGAAAATATGAAGTGATCAACGAAAGAACGCTCCAATGGCCAATATCATTGTCTGGGTAAATATTATTCTTTTCTTTTCTACTTTAGTGCCACATTATCGATGCTTTGCGGCGACGTCACGACTCGGGGCGGGACAGGGGGAGTTCTACATGTGCGTCTATGGCGGAATGTTCAGCGGTTACCACGGAGACGCGGCGCACGCACATTGAAAAAGGTCATCTGAAAAGTCGAGGAAAAAAAAAAAAATACCAAAGTGATTTAAAGAGCACATTTTCATTTTCCTGCGTTCAGATTGAAGCTAAAACGTCGGATTAAATCAGACAGAGCAGTGCCTCCAGTTAGCGTCACTTCCCCGGGGAACGGTCATGACGTCGGCTGCAAAGGATCAGTTTTAACGTCCGTATTTGTCGCTTCCAGTTGGACGTTTAGGCTCTTTTATTTTGACTTTTTTTTTTTTTTTTGGGAGTGAATTTAAAGCTATATTACGTAACCTTTCTGGTGCCTGAGAGTCTCCATGGAGATCTTATTGCTTGGCCCACAATGTCCCGCAGTATGACTTTACCTTTGTTGCGTTTATTCAAAATTCTCCGTTTGAGCGGGATCGCCTCTCCACAGATCTGACCCGGAGGTACAGGTTTAATGCCGTACTGTGGGAAATTTCCAGGCTGAGTATTGACGTCTCCATGGCGGCAGAAATGTTACGCAATGCTGCTTTAAAATTCAACCCTTTTCGATTTCCTCGGTGCCACAAATGTTTTTTAAAAAGGTTCCACAGTTTTTACTTGCACGGACGGATTCACGTCGTAAAAACGGTTTAATAAAGTTTCAAAATTTTGAATGAAAATGAAAGTAGAAACTGACGCAACAGATGCAGCTGTGTCCTTGGGCAAGACACTTCACTCCTCCTCCTGTGTGTGTGTGTGTGTCTGTGTGTGTGTCATTGTGTGTGTGTGTTTGTGTGTGTGTGTCTGTGTGTGTGTGTGTGTCTGTGTGATTGTGTTTGTCTGTGTGTGTGTGTGTGTGTGTCTGTGTGATTGTGTGTGTGTGTCTGTGTGATTGTGTGTTTGTGTGTGTCTGTGTTTGTCTGCGTGTGTGTGTGTGTGTTGTGTGTTGTGTGTGTGTGTCTGTGTGTGTGTGATTGTGTGTTTTGTGTGTGTGTCTGTGTGTGTGTGTGTGTGATTGTGTCTGTGTTTGTCTGCGTGTGTGTGTGTGTGTGATTGTGTTTGTGTGTGTGTGTGTGTGTGATTGTGTTTGTGTGTTGTGTTTGTGTATGATTGTGAGTGGGTGTCATTGTGTTTGTGATTGTGTGTCTCATTGTGTGTGTGTATGGGATTGTGTGTGTTATTGAGTTTGTGTCATTGTATGTGTGTGTGTCATTGTGTGTGTGCATGATTGTGTTCATGTGACTGTCGTGTGTGTGTGCGTGTGTGTGTTTATGTTTGTGATTGTGTGTGTGTGATTATGTTTGTGTGCAAGTGTGTGTCTGTCTGTGTGTATCTGCTTGTATTGTGTGTACGTGTGTGTGTGTGTGTGTGTGTGTGTGTGTGTGTGTGTGTGTGTGTGTGTGTGTGTGTGTGTGTGACAGAGCCAGGTTTTGTGCGTCTGTCCCAGGGCAGCTGTGGCTAAAGTGTGACTGAAGAATGAAACTCACTTTAGACTTTTGTTATTTTTTTGCTTTATTTCTGGAGAGTTTAAAGCGGATGCCCTCCCAGACACTAAACGTGACTCGTGTGGACAAACTGCAGGTGAGAAGTGTCTTGCCCAGAGACACAGCAACAACACCACAAATGGACGAACTAAAAATAAAAATAAAGAAGCGCTAATGGGACCTTTACCTCTCGAATGTATTTTAATTTTTGTTTAATTATTTTTGCGTTAAAAGGGTAAAATGTTCCCTCGACGCTTCAGACGCAGCTTCTCCCCATAGCGACAGATCTGCAGTTATCTCCGCGTTACCGATAGAATCGCTTCAACTCAATTATTCCGTAGAAACTCACATTTTAGAGGATTTTAACCTTAAAGCCGCTTCAGCTCCGAGTGTTTCCGGGCGACAGGAAATCCGGAGTCTGGAAAACATTTGTAACTTTTCCTGAAATAAATGTTCATATTGGTCAAACTTTCAGTGATCTGTGTCCATTTCATTTCACAACTTAAAGCTGCGTTGTGTCTGGAATGTTCCGCAGTGTGGATTTAAACCTTTCTGTCCTCACGGAGACCAAACCGGACCAAGTGACAGGTCGGATCTGTGGAGAGGCGACCCCGCTCACAGTTAGAATGTCTGTTTTTCTACAAGCTTTAAAACTGTAACCGAATAAACGTAAATTAAAACTGTTTAATGTCACACTGTGGAACATTCCAGGCAGAACAATGATGTATCCATAGAAACAAACAAGCAGGTGGCAGAACCCCTAACCAGAATGTTACACCGTGCAGCTTTAGATTTACAAATATGTTTAAGTTTAATCTTACCTATTATTTGTTTAATGTTTTTTTTTTTACAAGGATCTGTGAAGCTTTTACAGTGTTACTAAAGTCATTTTAAATCTATGTGTGAAGGACCAGAATATAAAATACACTTTAAATAAATTTTTAAGTGATAATATCCAACTTTCTGGAGGTGGAAAGTCACCTGCATGATTCTATGGTGAATTAAAGCCACACTTTGGAACATTCTCCACGGAGACAGACGAGTTTATGTGTAATATTCAAGCCAAAGGAACAACTTTTCCATAGAAACAAAAAGGAAGAGGATCTCAAGAAACAACATGTATTTATTCTAGTCTGTTTTTTGTTAAAAAGTTGAATGCTGTGGCTTTAAAATAAAAAAATATTTTGAGTTTGTCTTTGTTAATTAAAGTATTATGAAAGAAATTTAAATGAGAACTACAATTTCTCCAAACCTTTCCCAAAAACTAGAAACCGAGGGTACAAAATAAACTTTTAATACATTTTTAAGTGATAATATTCAACTTTCAGGAAGTGGAAAGTCAACTGCATGATGCGATGGTAAATTAAAGCCACACTTCGGAACATTCTCCATGGAGATAGACAAGTTTATGAAATATTCTAGTCAAAGGAACAACTTTCTTTTTTTCTTTTTTTTCTTCTTCTTCAGTGCAAGAGAAACAAAAAAACACTCTAAAAAACTAAGAAGAAAAAAAACAGTTTTAGTCTATTTTTTGGTTAAAAATTTACATACTGTGGCTTTAAAATAAAGACAATATTTAGAGTTTGTCTTTATTTTAAGTCAATGGTAATTAAAGTATTATGAAAGAAATGAAAATGAGAACTACAACATCTCTAAATTTTCCCAAAAAACTACAAACCAAATGTATAAAATACATTTTTAATACATTTTTAAGTGATAATATTAAACTTTCTGAAGAAGAAAAGTCACCTGCATGATTCTATGGTAAATTAAAGCCACACTTCGGAACATTCTCCGTAGAGACAGACGAGTTTGTGGAATATTCTAACCAAAGGAACAACTTTTTTTTTTTTCTTCCAGTGCAATAGAAACAAAAAACAAACAAACAAAAAACATGCTATTTTATTTAGTTATTTTTAAGTTCCGTACTGTGGCTTTAAAATTAAAATAAAAAATAAATATTTTAACTTCGGTAGTTAATGTATTACGAAAGAAACGAAAAGAACTACAACTTCTCTAAATCTTGACAAAAAACTACAAACCACGGGCAGTGTGACGTCATTGTGAAGCGACGGACGTTCAATACGCTCAAAACAATTGAAACCCGTTTTTATTCATTTACACAATATACAAACACATTAAATCCCACTATAGTCCATAAAGATGTTTGTGTCGTCAATATTACATTTCCGGAGTTTAAAAATATATTGTTTTTATAAATGAAATGAATTGCATCAGCTTCAGTGGAAGGACCCCTGTTTCCCGACACAGGCGACACATGCTAGTTAGAAACACGGGATTTATTTTGATTTGTCACTAAATATTAACAAAAGCAACACGCCTTTAACGTTATAACAGCTGGTTTGCTTAAGTTCGCAGCTGTTTGTTCAATATTTAGTGTTGAATTGGCGTAAATATCGGTTGTTTTTGTGGTTTATCGAGGCGTTCGCAGCGGCCGCCTTCGTCTTTCCTTTTCAGTCAAGATGGCGGGCGACGAGTCTGGCACAACTCTGGGGCAGCCGCATCTGTCCAAACAAGACCTCACCACTTTAGTAAGACACTTTTCTGCGTTTCCTGCTCGATTGTGAAGCTCTCCTGGATGTTTAGGGTCAAATTGGATGGTTAAATAGTGAGAGAATAGCCCGGGTTTTGGGTGATATCGGAGCCCGGTGTGTCGGTGCTCTTCCCCGGCACATGAGCGGCCCTGCCCGGCGTGAAGATCCGCACACGACACAGCCTAAAAAACATTTAAAGCTTCGTAATTATGCTTTTTATCTATTATTATTCTAGATCTAACATTATAAACGGGCACAAATTTGTTGTCTGTTACGAATCGAGCCGTTTATTTATTTAAATATTCAGTAAAAACACGACCTTCTCTTCTGTACAGGCCAGTGTGTATTGTATATTGTATTTACTTTTATTAGGTTAAAGCTGCAATGTGTAACTTTTCTGGTTGAGGCCTGTCACTTGCTTGTCTCCGTGGAGATGTTATTGCTTTGCCCAGAAGGTTTCACAGTGTGGCATTAAACCCATCCATCTGTCATATCCGACTTATCCAATTAGAGGCGTTTTATTGCAAAAAATACCTTGATATTATATTAATTATATGATATGATATTATTTTTGTATATTTGTTTATTTTATTTATTTTTTGTATTATTTATTTTTTTATTATTATTTAATTTATTTATTGTAGTTTTTTACTTTTACAGTTGAACATAATATCCATGTTGACATCAGTGCGTTCGTATTGACAGAAACAAGAACAACAACAAAAACAAAAAAAACATTCAGTGTCAGGGTTCCCACGGTCATGGAAATCCTGGAAAAGTCATGGGATTTTAGTGTCTCTTTCACTCAACTCCAGTGTTCTGTTCAGTTCTCATGAGTCTGTTCTGATTATTTGTGAACGTCTGCGCCTTTTGTTTAAAAGAGACGACAATAAATGCACTGACAGGATTTTAAATGTTTAATGTTGCAAAACCATGCAGTTTTGATTCCATTTGTGATGTACATGTTTAAAAAGTAGTATTCTGTTGAGGTTGCACATTATAAACAACCTCAGGAGTGTTCACATTTGAAACATGAACAGAAGAGTCCTCTGTGTTTCAGAACATGTTTGTAAAAGTCTAAACTACAAGTACATCATGTTTTTCTATTTAAAAGAAACAGGATGTTTAGTTTTGTGCAGAGGGTTTTCTGTTAATGATGACATGTTCTTTCCTCTGCAGGACGTGACCACACTCACACCTCTGTCTCAAGAGATCATCAGCAGACAGGCCACGATCAACATCGGTACGAAACCTCCAACATCACACTCTCACACTCTCACACTCTACTCAGGGCTCGGTGATGTGGGAACAGACTTGTACTTCTGGGGGGTCAGAGGGAGAGATGAGACTTTTTAGACAAAATGTGCAGACTCAAGTCAAAACTTGTGAATATGTGAGGTGACATAAAGAGACGCTCTGTGTCTCAGGTGCTTTGTAAAATAATAATCACCAGCAACATGCGCTCGTTTGTTGATATCGTGATCTGTCAAGCTTTCGATCTATTGATAATATTGATTTTGGGCACAGTCCTGACTCTGCTGCTGTGTTTGAGACGACAAACGACATTCTGTAGTCGTCCTGTTTGATTAAAGACGGATGGGGGCAGTTCAAATGAACATGGTTTAAATGCAGATTTCTGTTGTAATAATTGTGTTGTCTCCATACTAACATTTCAAACTTGATTTTGATGCTCAATACTGATTCTGATATCACTATGATAATAATTTAAAAAACTCTTTGTTTACACGACAGAATGTGATTTTCCACATTAAATGGTAGAACTTCATTTTCTGTTCCCGTTTGTCCTTATATCTGTGTGATCCCTCAGTGGTCCAGGTCTAAACCAGGTCTAAACCAGGTCTAAACCAGGTCTAAACCAGGTCTAAACCAGGTCTAAACCAGGTCTAAACCAGGTCTAAATGATCCATCTCTAGATTGTTCTAAAGACATTCTGTCAATGGGACCTTCTCAAATAAGGATCTAGTTTCGATACTTGTTTAAGTATCGATTAGTGCCTGATTTTCGATACTTTTGACTAATCCTTCGTGTCTTGTTTTGTGTTTGTTCAGGCACCATCGGTCATGTGGCTCACGGTAAATCCACGGTGGTCAAAGCGATCTCCGGAGTCCACACCGTCAGGTTCAAGAACGAGCTGGAGAGAAACATCACCATCAAGCTCGGCTACGCTAACGCCAAGGTGAGCTGCAGCCGCCGCCTGGTTTCATGGACGTCCTGATAACAGAAAGCTTTTACGCACAAGGAAGACATTTTTCTGAGTTTAAACCTTCATTTAACAAAATACAGCACTTGTCATTTATTTTTATGAGTCAAATCAGAACTACAGGCTCTATTGACGCTTACCGGAAGATGATGACGGATGACGATTTCTGGTGTCGTTTTCCAGTGTCATTTTCTGGTGTAGGATTCAGCAGCAGCGTCTTCACAACCTGCCAAAGCTTTCCACGGAGGACGGGACTCTTTTTTTTTTTTTTTTTTTTTTTTATGCATTTATTTTGGGCAAGTAAAGATTTACATTTATATACAATGGAACATATGACATAAGTGAAATCATAATAGAAATGAAAATAACAACAACTACTAATAACTATTATTATTACTATTTTGCCCAAAAAGGAGTGGGAAGAAGAAAACTTATTTAATCCCACCCCTACTCTTCATAATCTAACACAATGATCTTATTTTGCGTTTTTCAGACATTTTGAATTAAACTATATGAACTATTTACAAGTGCAGACAAGAGTCACTGTTATAGTTTGGTAGTAGAACATAAGTGCACCAACAATGGTAAAGTTAAGGAAACAGACAATGGTAAGAAACAACAAATACAAGTAATGTAATGGACAGAACAAACCAGCAATGGTAAGAAAACAACAAACATAAACCAGCGCTACAGAGGCAGTATTTTTCTAATATTATGACCCATTCTCCATATACTGTGACCATATATAATAACTCTAATCTTGTCTTCAGTGTCACTAAGAGGCCGCTGGATGAAACTGTCGATTTGCCAAACATAACAGAACGCCTCAGTGACATCTTTTTATTTTTTACTTAGTGTTACACAAATGAGGAAGAAAATGGATGGATAGAAGAAAAAATACAGTGACATCTAGATGAAGAAAACTGGGTAATTTTGTCAGAGTTTTTATCGCCAACGGAGCCCAGAGGAAGTCGTCATCCACATGTTTCTAAACGTCGCCGGTTTTGTGACTGTTTTGTGACACACAAGCGTGAATCGAGTCTATTGTGTAATTTAGACAAGTTTTGGCTGTGGTTTACATGATGGTTGCTAGGTAACAGTTGTGACATAAATGGACGTAAATCCATATCAGCCAATCAGGAAATAACATTATGAACATCAGCAACACTACAAAACTAGAAGAAAAAAAGCAAGATTTTTAGTCTAATGATTATCTGTCTGACCTGTCAAATTAATCTCACCCTAAATCTGGTGTAAAGCTTCTCCTCTTGAACCATCTCGTGTTTACATGTCGTCTTCTACAGATTAAATCTGATCGTATCACAACAGAAACTCCCCACATCTCCACACTTTTACAGAGAAAACGTCCACACGATAAATACTGAGCCCAAAAATATGTAACACAGTACAACAGACTTAGACTTAGACAAACTTTATTGATCCACAGGGAAATTATTTGGACACAGGACACACATCACAATAAAATATAATAACAAAGAAGAAAAAATAAATGGTAATAATACATTCTAAATAAGTAGCAAAAAATGGCAAAACACATATGAGACCGATGAGAAATAAGACATAATTATATAAATGTTTATGTACAAGTAAAAGTAAAAAAAAAAAAACAATACAATACAAAATACGACATATTCTGATTTACAGGCCTTTTAATCCTGTTTCTTCTGTTTCTGTTCAGATTTACAAACTGGACGACCTGAGCTGTCCACGACCCGAGTGTTACCGCTCCTGTGGCTCCAGTACTCCAGACGAGTTCCCCACAGACCTGCCCGGGACCCAAGGGAACTTCAAACTGGTCAGGTACAAAAAGAACCACATGTGTATCTGAAGGCGTCCTCACTCCTCCGCCGCTCTGTTTTTATCTCCATAAACTCACAGAGGAGTGTGTCACAGCAGGACTCACATCTGTCTCACTATTAAGAGTTATTTCTGCCGCTGGACTTACTTTCTCTGTTAAAAGCGTTCGCCCTGATGTGCAAAATGTAAACAAACAGCGCCGTGTGGTGACGTCATCGGGCCGTGGCTCAGTTTGGATGTGAGTTCAGAACATAGAACTCAGAACTCGAGCTTGAGCACGACACACATCAAAAGTCCTAGTGTGAGTCTGAACCGTGTTTATATAAATGGACAGGAAGTTCACACGTGGCTCTTCTGGCTCATTCTGACTCTGGCTCCCGTTGACTTACGTTGGAATACTGTGGGATCAGATATCGGCTTTAAAATATCGGTTGAGCAGATTTCCTGGTTGGACTTAAAAAATGATGTTATAAAATAATTGGCACTGGTCGTAGTCGCCCAGAAAAACTCAGTGTTTGAAGGTTGTTTTCTGGTTCTTTAAACAATAAATCACAGCTCCATAAAACATTTGGAGCAGTTTTGTCGTATTTTAGTTTTAGGTAAATAAATGTTGTTGATATCGGGTTTTGAAGGACACCTGATATCGGAATTTGTTTTGGAACAGGAAAACCTGGATTGGTGCATTTTCATTAGATTTTCCCTAAATTTAGACACTTTTATTCTTGAAAAGTACTTGTTTATAATATTTACTTATAATATTTTTGTTTACACATTTAATTCCTTTTGTACATTTGGTTGATCTGAAGTTGTTCTCAGAAAACTCACATTTAGATTCATTTTTTTTATCTGGTTTAGTTAAAGACGTGACTCCTAAACAGACGAGCGCCGCTGTGACCAGAGGAAACGACCTTTTGTTTGTAAATCGTTTGTGATCGATTAAACCTGAGTGAGTTTTGTTTGTTTGTTTCAGACACGTGTCGTTCGTGGATTGTCCGGGTCACGATATTCTCATGGCGACGATGTTGAACGGAGCGGCCGTGATGGACGCCGCTCTGCTGCTCATCGGTAAAACACAAGCTTCTCTGAACTGATTTTTATTTCTGTAAAACTGTAAAACGTCTCGTATCATGGAAAACTGACTCTTGTAGCTTTAGTCGTGTTCTAATGTTCCTGCTCAAAAACAGAGCTGGAGTTGTGTTTTGTTTCATTCACATGTTTGAGTAACGGTTCCTCGCTGTTTGTTTTTTTCCGTTTGTTTTTGTGTTTTCAGCGGGAAACGAGTCGTGTCCTCAGCCTCAGACGTCCGAGCATTTGGCCGCCATCGAGATCATGAAACTGAAGCACATCCTGATCCTCCAGAACAAAATCGATCTGGTCAAAGAGTCTCAGGCCAAAGAACAGTACGAGCAGATCCTGGCCTTCGTGCAGACTCTGTCCTCTGTCCTCTGTCCACTGTCCTCTGTCCTCTGTCCTCTGTCCACTGTCCACTCTGTCCTCTGTCTGTCCTCTGTCCACTGTCCTCTGTCCTCTGTCCTCTGTCCTCTGTCCTGTCTCTGTCCACTCTGTCCTCTGTCCCTCTGTCCTCTGTCCTCTGTCCTCTGTCCTCTCTCTGTCCTCTGTCTCTGTCCTCTGTCTCTGTCCACTCTGTCCTCTGTCTGTCCTCTGTCCTCTGTCCTCTGTCCTCTCTGTCTCTCTCTGTCTCTGTCTCTACTCTGTCCTCTGTCTCTCTCTACTCTGTCCTCTGTCCTCTGTCTCTCTCTGTCCTCTCTCCTCTGTCCTCTCTGTACTCTCTCCTCTGTCCTCTCTCTCTCTCTCTGTCTGCTCTCTCTCCTCTCTCCTCTGTCCTCTGTCCTCTCTCCTCTGTCCTCTGTCCTCTGTCCTCTGTCCTCTGTCCTCTCTCCTCTGTCTTCTGTCCTCTGTCCTCTGTCCTCTGTCCACACGACATTCACATTTTACACATTCTACACCTCAACATCTGAGAGAGACTGAAAGTTCTACACTCTTAGGGTAAACGTTGCGTCTCTTCCTCTTCTGTGTCGCTGTCGTCAGACTCAGCATCAGTTCCAGTTAGAATTATTCTGGTCTTTCTGAATCTGGACAGGATGGTTTCGGTGTCACTGAAGTCCAGACTTTGTCCATCATCCAGTGACTTCAGGAAAGTTTCATGGTTCATCCTCCCGGTGTCACAAGTTTCTCTCTCACTCCAAACTTTCTTTCTGCTGCTCGATTTTCGTTTTCAGCTGCAGATTTCACGACTCGCAGTTTGTAAATCTGCAGAATCTGATTTTGTTTTTCGGGGGCCTTTGTGTTCAATCTTCTCAGTCTTTGTCTTTATAAGTTTGATTAAATGTTAAATAGTTGAGTGGTGCAGAAGTAACGCTGCCATCGACTGACTTATAGTGTGAAAAATACAGTAATACCCCACCAGTGTCGGGGAGTAATGCAGATTACATGTACCGGAGTTAAGTAATCAGAGTACAAATGATGAGTAACTGTATTCAGTTACAGTTACTGTTTCAGTGACTGGTAATTGGATTACAGTTACTTTGTTGAAATAAATGGATTATACAGAGGGATTTTCCTGTTTTCACATTTTGGGCTAAATCCCACCTTTATTTTCCTTTTTTTTTTTTTTTTTTTTTTCGGTAATTCCACTTATTGCCGTAAACTGAACCAGGACTAAACCAGGACTAAAACCAGGACTAAAACCAGGACTAAAACCAGGACTAAAACCAGGACTAAACTAGATCTAAACCAGGACTAAATCATGCTGCTTGGACGTGTCTCCTCCTCTTCTATCAATAATATTTTTTAATACAGTTGAAATAAAGTCTGGGCTTTTTATTTTCTTTTATCAGACAAAACATCTTATGTTACGATTTCCTCGTCTTTGCTTTTCTACAGCAAATCAAGTAATCCAAAGTATTCAGATTACCTTACTCACTTTAAGTAATTTAATGGATTACGTTACAAACTACATTTTGGGGTATGTAATCTGTAATCTGTAGGGGATTACATTTCAAAAGTCACCTTCCCAACACTGTACCCCACAGAAGTCACATCCCCCTCTTTTAATGTTTCGCTCGGTAAAATACGAATAAATAAAATCCTGTTTATCTGCTTGTTCTTGTCGTTTCCTCGGCAGTAAATGTTGTGGTGTAATTCCAGGCACGGTGGCAGAGGGCGCTCCCATCATTCCCATCTCGGCGCAGCTCAAGTACAACATCGAGGTGGTTTGTGAATACATCGTGACGAAGATCCCCGTGCCCGTCAGAGACTTCACCTCCGAACCGCGGCTCATCGGTACGAGACTCCGCCCGCTTTTACACATTCGAGTTTAAAGGGCCAAAACTGTTTAAGTCGTGTTCTGACGCTGTTCCCTCCTCAAAAACTCACCTGGACAGCTCCTTTTACCTTTAGTTCAGTAGAGATCGACAATTCCAGAGCTGAAACAATCCAAATGATTCTAGTGAAGGAGTGTGGAGTTTGTGAGGAGGAAACTACATTAGAACAGATCAGAAAACGGTCTCATACAGGCCCTTTAAAGAGTATTTTTAACTTAAACTTTGACTTAAATCCTGCTGTGTCTCTGTAGTGATCCGATCATTTGACGTGAACAAACCGGGGTGTGAAGTGGACGACCTGAAGGGAGGCGTGGCAGGAGGCAGCATCCTCAAAGGCATCCTCAAGGTTTGGAGAATGGCCCTTAAAAAAAAAACTTTAACAGAACTCTCGCTGTGTTATAAATGAGCATTTTGTCAGCAGATTAGAAAGAGGAAGGAAAAGACGCTGGTTTGACGACCCCTGAGTTAAAAATTTTAGTAGCACAGAAAAAAAATTAGGGCACAAGTAGGTTTTTGTTTTGAACGTTTATTACAGTGCAGAATTTAACACCAACACCAACTTACGTGAATGAATTTTATACCAAAAATAAAATAATTCTGACTGATTTTCTCCTTCGTGACGCTGGTTTTGGGTCAGATCCTTGAGTCGTGGATCTGCCCAAAGTTTCTTTCTGCAGACGAACAGAAAAAACTGAATTGAAAAAAATTAAACTTCAGATTCAGGGTCTGTTTACACAAGAACGTTTGCGGGTAAAACGACACAATATTTTATGGGAAGTGTCTTTTGTTTAGACCAGACATGTCAAACTCACAAGTTTGGCCTGTGATATAATTATATTTGGCCCGCGAGATCACATCAAATCTGTATCAGAGCTGCGGCCGCACACAGATCGACATTATTTATTTAAGCTGTTATTATTTTATATTCTGTTTGTTCTGGATTCAATGTTTAAGCAAAACTATTATTAAACATTTATTTTAATAAGAAAAGGTTTAACATTACAGATCTGGAAAGAAGAGAAAACATGCAGATGTTGTTGAAATTTTTTAATAAATATTTAGTTTGGCCCACGACTTAGACCCAGTTTTTAATTTTGGCACAAACGTACCAAAGATCTGTGCTTGATCATGATTCTAAACTCCTAGTGCGAGTACAACCTTAATGTTTCATTCATTTTGGAATGTTTAACTTGTCATGTTTCGTCTGTGCTCAGGGTTCTTCTTATTGTGGGCTGCAAGAAAGCACTCACACACGTGCACCTGTGTAATTTTTCACGTTCACAAGCTGAAATATTTGCTCACAGATGTGAGTAAAATGGGCACTAGAGCTGTGGTTTACGTGTGTGTGTTGTTTGTCTCAGGTGGGTCAGGAGCTGGAGGTGCGTCCGGGCATCGTGTCCAAAGACCAGGACGGTAAACTCATGTGTAAACCCATCTTCTCCAAAATCGTGTCTCTGTTCGCCGAACACAACGACCTGCAGTACGCTGCCCCCGGAGGACTCATCGGTAACTACAACAACACTCCACAGAATACAATACTACAAATACTCACATAAACTCATACTCACACATGTCCTGCTTTAGTCCTGCTTTAGAGTTGTGTCAGTGTCATCAGATAGTTTTAATATTAGCATTTATCTGTGCTGACTGGAGGCACTGCTGTGTCTGACTGAGACTTTAATCTGAGTTAGAATTAGACACTGTTGAATATTCCACTGTAGACATGATCAAAGTGCATAGAGTCTTGGTGTTTTGAAATGCCTGACCTCTGACCCTCGACCGTCTCTCAGGCGTGGGCACAAAGATCGACCCGACGCTGTGCCGCGCCGACAGGATGGTGGGGCAGGTGCTCGGGGCGGTGGGCGCTCTGCCCGAGATCTTCACCGAACTCGAGATCTCGTACTTCCTGTTACGACGACTGCTCGGAGTGCGCACGGAGGGAGACAAGAAGGCCGCCAAGGTGAGAGGGCGTCTGACACGAAAGGAGGGCATCTGTGTGACCTTTGTGTGACCTCTGACCGACCCTCTGACCTCTGCCCTCCGCCCCTCAGGTCCAGAAGCTGTCGAAGAACGAGGTCCTGATGGTGAACATCGGCTCTCTGTCCACCGGGGGCAGGGTGAGCGCGGTCAAGGCCGATTTGGCGAAGATCGTCCTCACAAACCCGGTGTGCACGGAGGTGGGAGAGAAGATCGCCCTGAGCCGCAGAGTCGAGAAGCACTGGCGGTACGTAGACCGGGTTTAGACCTGGTTTAGACCTGGTTTAGACCTGGTTTAGACCTGGTTTAGACCTGGTTTAGACCTGGTTTAGACCTGGTTTAGACCTTGCTTTACGCCTGGTTTAGTCTTGTTTTACTCTTGTTTTACTCCTGTTTTACTCCTGGTTTTAGTCCTTGTTTTTGTCTTTATCTTTTCTGGGTTTAGACCCTGTTTAGTCCTGCTTTAGACCTGCTTGAATCTTTGTTTTGTCCTGGTCTTTGTCCTGGTCTTTGTCCTGGTCTTTGTCCTGGTCTTTGTCCTGGTCTTTGTTCTGGTCTTTGTTCTGGTCTTTGTCCTGGTCTTTGTCCTGGTATTAGACCTGCTGTAATCCTGCTTTAGACCTTTTTGAATCTTTGTTTAGTCCTAGTTTTAGTCCTGGTTTTAGTCCTGGTTTTAGTCCTGCTTTAGACCTAGTTTTAAACCTGCATTAGACCATCTTTAGACATGCTTTAGTCCTGTTTCAGTCCTGATTTTAGACCTGCTTTTAGACATTCTTTAGTCCTGATTTAGTTCTGATTTAGACCTGCTTTAGACCTACTTCAGTCCTGCTCGAATATTTGTTAAGTCCTGGTTTTAGACCTGGTTTTAGTTCTAATTTTAGTCCTGGTTCACACCCGCTTTAGTCCTGCTTGAATCCTTTTTTAGTCATAGTTTTAGTTCTGGTTTTAGACCTGCTTTAGACCTTTTGGATCTTTGTTTAGTCCTGGTTTTAGACCTTCTTTAGACCTGATTTAGTCCTGGTTTTAGACCTTCTTTAGACCTTCTTTTGACCTGGTTTTAGTCTTGCTTTAATGAAAATCTTCCTTTACTTTCCTCTGTGACTCGTCCTGTCTCTGTGTCTGTTTTTTTCTCTTCAGTCTGATCGGTTGTGGTTCGTTTTTAACCTCATGTCTGTTTTTTTCTCTTCAGTCTGATCGGTTGTGGTTCGTTTTTAACCTCATGTCTGTTTTTTTCTCTTCAGTCTGATCGGTTGGGGGCAGATCCGCAGAGGAGTGACCATCACCCCGACCGTGGACGACGACTGAAGCTGCGCCGCCGCCTCCTGCTTTATTTTATTTAGTTTTTTTATTATTTCGCTTCAACAGTTTCCTCCTTTTGTCCAAAGACACGAGGTCGAGACTGAATCTTCTCCAACATCTCCAGAAGAACACACACATCTGTCTGTCAATAAACTCATTTGGACGAAACACGATTTTATTTCTCCTTTTTCAAAACTCCATTTCACTTTTCTACAAATTAAAAAACAAATTTACTTTAATTCCACGATTTTATGCAGGTTTAGTCTCACTTATTAGTATTTTGTATCATAATTCTCATTTTGTATCTTTAGTTTTTATTCTTTAAAGGTGCACTGGAGCGTAGAGATGTTTTTTGCCTGAAATGTTCCACAGTAGGGCATTAAACATCTGCCTTGGATTCCAGGTGTTTTCTAGCTCAAAAAAACCTTTAAAAACACGACTTCTTACCACGTGCGGGCTCGCTTCTCCGTAGATCTGACCGTTTACTTGTTATAAGTTTATTTCCAGACTGAAACCATCGAGGCAAAGCTGTAACATCTCCATGGAGACGAGCAGAAAAGTGACGTAGTGTGGCTTTAGCCTCATACAGCGTGTCCCAAAACATTTGAGATCATTTCGCAGGTCGATCATTTTGGCAATTCTCGTTGAAATAACCTCAAATTTTCCCAGAATGTTTAGAAACAGATGAAGATTTTAGATTTAATGTTTTTTGTTTTTGTTCTGTTTTCAGCTTGAGACGTTCAAAGAGGAACAGACGTCATTTTGAGTCTTGGAGAAATTGACCAGACGCCCCTGTTTTCCCCGGGACAGTCCCAGTTCTGAGTCTCTGCAGATTTATCCCAAAGCCACTGATTTGTCTCAGTTTCATACAAAAAATGTCCCAGGTGTTTATATTTTTGACCAGTTTGATCTCTGACAACAGTAAAGAGAGACAGAAACTGACATTTGTTTAGATAAAATACAGAAAAGCTGCTGAAAAACAAAGAAAATGTGACTATACTGACTCACATTAGTGACGAGTGTGTAACAGTTTTCCTTAATAACACTCGTTTTTACAATTTTATTATTACCAGCCTAAACCAGGGTCGTCCCAGTTTTTATTTTGAAAATCTGGTCAAGACTCTGCTGACTTCAATGCAAAATTTGGAAAAACTTCAACAAACAACAAATTTAGACTTGGTACCAAAAATGTAAAGAGGAAGGATCTACGGAAGCCGAGAGGGTCACAACAAACGCAAACGCTGCAACAAATACAAATGCGACAACACAACAAAAAAAGCCACAACACAACAAAAAAAGCCACAACACACCAAAAAAAAAGCCACAACACACCAAAAAAAAAGCACAACACACAAAAAAAAAGCCACAACAACACCAAAAAAGCCACAAAGGAAATGACCGCGGGACTCTGTATTTGTAATGCAAACGTTTGCAACAAATAAAACACAACACAAACGCAAATGCCACAACACATTAAAAAGCCACAACACACCAAAAAGCCACAACGGAAGTGACGGCGGGACTCTATTTTCCGACAGACCGATCAAGCGGCAAGTGAAGAAGAAGAACTACAACGTGAAACGAATAATGATAAAACAATAAATTACTTTTACTTACGTTTCCAACTTCTCCGTTCCTTTACTTTTCACGTTGTAGTTCTTCTTCGCTTGATCGGTCCGTTGGAAAATAGAGTCCCACGGTCACTTCCGTTGTGGCTTTTTGATGTGTTGTGGCTTTTTAATGTGTTGTGGCATTTGCGTTTGTGCTGTGGCGTTTGTATTTGTTGCGGCGTTTGCATTAAAATAAAGTCCCGCGGTCATTTCCGTTGTGGCTTTTTTTGGTGTGTTGTGGCTTTTTTTTGTGTTGTTGCATTTGTATTTGTTGCGGCGTTTGCGTTTGTTGTGACTTCTCTCGGGTTCCGTAAGGATCTGGTACCAACGTGAACATCAGAAGAAAAAGTCGAGCAAGTTCATGAAAAACTCTCGCTGTAAGGAGAATGATGTTTTGATGTAACATTTGGAAAAAACTTCAACTGGTAAACAGATTTATGTTGCGTGACAAGACAGAATTCTTGATATTTTCTCTTGTCATCTTCATTTAAAGTCTGAACGAGCTGCAGACGGTTTCATTTCCAATCGTTTCCTCGGGATTCGTCAAACTGTCATTCGAGGAATCTGGGTTTCCAAACTCGTTTCTCTTTACAGCGAGAGTTTTTCATGAACTTGCTTGAACTTCTCCTCTGATGTTGATGTTGGTACCAGATCCTTCCTCTTTACATTTTTGGTACCAAGTTTTTCCAAATTTTGCCCTGAAGCCTGCACAGTCTTGGGTGAAATTTGTTGTCGAAATTTGTTTGTTAGTTTGTGAAGTTTTTCCAAGCTGCACAGTCTTGGGTGACCAGATTTTCAAAATAAAAAACTGAGACATCCCTGGTTTAAGTTGATAATAATAAAATTGTGAAACGGGTGTTAAATTAAGGAAAACCGTTCCACTCTCTGATCTAACGTGAGTCGATTTAGTCACGTTTTCGTTGTGTTTTGGTCAGTTTTAAGCAGCTTTTCTGTATTTTACCCAAACAAATGTCAGTTTGTGTCTCTCTTTACTGTTGGCAGGGATCAAATTGGTCAAAAATAGAGACACTTGGGACGTTTCTTGCATAAAACTAGGACAAATCTGCTGGGACTCAGAACTGGGACTGTCCCGGGTAAATGGGGACGTCTGGTCACTCTGTCCAAGACTCAAAATGACTGACTTCTGTTTTGGGAGTGAAGGACACGACTCGACCTGAAAACAGAACAAAAACAAAACATTAAATATAAACTCTTGATCTGTTTCTGTACATTTCTGTGAACATTTGAGGTTATTTCAACACGTATTGCCTAAATTTCTGTTCTGTGAAGTGATGTGAGTTTTCTGGGACGCGCTGTATTTGTCAACAGAACAATGCCGCGTGTTTCGCAATCGTCCTGTAGTTCTGCGCGCCGCTCTGTTTACAAAGTCACCGCCTACATTTCCCACAATCCCCGGCCTTACGCAAGCGCCGCAAGACAATCCTTCACAATAAGACGCTGACCGACATTTGCCCGTTTAAATGTCCGTGTGAATCTGCGTCGGAGCTTTTATTTTGAAGGTGAGTTGTGTCTTGACTTCGCCTCTGGGCTGGGACCGGCCGAGCACGGGGAGGAGGAGGCCGGTCTGAACCTGGACTAAACCTGGTCCAGTCCCGGAGCTGGAGGACGGTCTCCGCGTGGACAGGCGCGGGTTTGACCGGGGACATGAGGCTGAGCGTGTCCGCCGCGGTGCTCCTCTCCGCCGCCGCGTACTACGTGTATCTGCCGCTGCCCCCGGGAGTCTGCGAGCCCTGGAAGCTCATGCTGCTGGACGCGCTCTTCAGGAGCTTCATGAGCGCGGTGAGACGCACCGGGGACACGGGAGAGGGGACAGAGACGAGGACAGGACTGGGACAGACGCACGGACACCGGGGACAAGGGAGAGGGGACAGAGACGAGGACAGGACCGAGAGAGACGCACGGACACCGGGGACACGACTGGGGACAGGAGACAGGGACAGAGACAGGACCGGGAGAAACGCCTGTACATCGAGGCCAGAACTGGGGACAGGAGCTAGAGAGCAGAGACGCACGGACACCGGGGACAAGAGACACACAGGGACAGGAGCGAGAGAAGGGAGGACTTGGCCCGGGGGAGAGACGCACTGACACTCGGCACAGAACTGCGGGAGAGGACAACGGGGACAAAAGACAGAGACGCACGGACACTGGGGACAGGAGCGAGGGAGAGGAGAGGACTTGACCCGGGGAGAGACAGAGAGACAGAGAGAGACAGGAGCCGGGCTCTGACACCGGGGACAAGGGTCAAAGAGAGGACGGATACCGGGGACAGGGCCAGGGGACAAGAGCCTGACAGAGGGACAGGACCGAGAGAGGGGAGGACTTGGCCCGGAGAAAGACGCACTGATACCAGGGAGAGAGAGAGAGAGACAGGTGCCGGGGTTTGGGCTCTGACACCAGGGACAAGAGCCAGAGACAGGAACAGGACCGAGAGAGGAGGGAGAGAGAGGGGAGGACTTGGCCCAGGGAGAGCGAGACAGAGAGAGGGAGAGAGACAGGAGCCGAGGACATCAGGGACAAGAGCCAGAGACGAGGACAGGACCCAGAGAGGGAAGGAACTGACCCGAAAAGAGACGCACAGACACCAGGGACAGAAGCGAGGGACAAGGGCCAGAAAGAGGGACAAAACCAAGAGACAGAACCGAGAGAGGGGAGGATTTGGCCCGGGGAAAGACGCACTGACACCAGGGACAGAACAGGAGGACAAGAGCCAGAGAGAGGGACAGGGACAGGACAGAGAGAGGGGAGGACTTTATTTGAACCGGGGAGAGACGCACTGACACCGGGGACAGGACCGGAGAAAGAGAGTGGACCTGGACCCGGAGGGGGACAGGAGCGGGGACAAACGGGGACAAACGGGGACATGAGTTCTGAATGTGTCTCACTGAAGCTGCAGTTCTGACCTGGTTTATTTTGAATCTCTGTGTAATAACCGAGTCTGTATTTAGTGTTTTTTTTTCTTCAGTATCAGGTCATTTTCTTTCCTTAAACTCCTTCACTCCCCGTGGACTTGTCTCCTTGTCTCCTTGTCTCCTTGTCTCCTTGTCTCTTGTCTCGAGTTTGTGGAATGTCTGAATCCAACATGAAAAAAAATGCAGATAATTTAATAAAGAGCTCAGCACGAGACTCGCTCTGAAACAATACGAGGACTTTACTTGAGAATAATACGCTCTCCTTAAAGCTTTACTGTGCAACTTTTCTGCCGGAGAGTCTCGTTTCCACGGCGACGTCAAACACTTCCCCACAGTTTCGATTCAAAACCAAAAAACCCACCCGACCAAACCTGCATTTTTACTCGTATCGCGGTCGCCTCTCCACAGATCTGACCTCTAACTTGACCCGGTGGTGTTTCTTGCTTGTTTCCATGGAGATTTTGAGTTAATGCCGGACTGTGGGACATTCCGGACAAGGCAGTAACATCTCGTACGGTGTAATCTGCACATTTGGGCCACGTTGATGAGTTTTTAATGTTGTTTTTACGGAGACAAAGCTGATATTTTCTTGCAGACGCGTTTGTGGAGATTTTCACAGATTTCACCGACCACCACCGATTTTTTTAAGCGTCTATAAGTTTTTAAAAGCGTCTGTAACTGTTCTTTAGTGATGACAAAACCCCAGACCGGTGTAGTTTTGCGTTCAGAGGAGAGGAGAGAGGAGAGAGCAGGAGGGTGAACTGGATTTTCTCGTCCCCACGCCCCTCGGCTCCTGAAGCTCTGCGCTCGGGCGGAGCTCAGCCGAGAACAGAACGTGATTTTCAACATTATTTTCTGTTCTGTTCCCACGTGGCCTCGTGTCTGTGGAATCCCTCAGTGGTCCAGGTCTAAACCAGGTCTAAACCAGGTCTAAACCAGGTCTAAACCAGGTCTAAACCAGGTCTAAACCAGGTCCAAAGGTGAGTGAGTTTTATCTGAGCAGAACAAAAGTGCCGAGATATGGAACTGGGCTCAAGTTTAAGGGTCTGTCCATCATAAGTGTTTCTGTGTGTTTCTGTGTGTGTTTCTGTGTGTGTTTCTGTGTGTGTGTGTGTGTGTGTGTGTGTGTATAGGATCAGACAGTGAGGTCAGGTTGTGTGTGTAAACTGCACTGGGCGTTGTGCAGCTCCGGGGCCACATTCGTCCCTTTACTCGACTATGATTGGCTCGTTTATGCTCATTTGGAATCACAAAATAAATACAAATATTTTATGATTTGACCTCATGCGTCGTCTCCGGGGGGTGGAGAGTCTCTGCCTCGAGTGGAGGAGTTCAAGTCTGTCGGGGTTTTGTTCTCGAGTGAGGGGAGGATGGAGCGTGAGATTGACAGGTGACAGCGTGAGATTGACAGGTGCAGGTGCAGCGTGAGATTGACAGGTGGACAGGTGCAGCGTGTGCAGCGTGAGATTGACAGGTGGACAGGTGCAGCGTCGGCAGTGATGCGGTCGCTGTATCAGACTGTTGTGGTGAAGAGGAGCTGAGTCTCTGTTCCTCCCCTCACCTCTGGTCATGACCTGAAGGACCAGATCCACGATACAAACGACACAAATGAGTTTCCTCCGCAGGGCGTCCGGGCGTCTCCCTCAGAGACAGAGTGAGGAGCTCGGAGTAGAGCCGCTGCTCCTCCACGTGGAGAGGAGCGTCTGAGGGGAGGACGTCTGTTCTGACGTCTCCTGGACGTGTCCCTCAGGAGGTGTTCATGTCCCAGCGGGAGGAGGAGGAAGACCCAGGACACACTGGAGGGACTCTGTCTCTGGACTGGACTGGGAACACCTCAGGTCCCCCCAGAGGAGCTGGAGGAAGTGTCTGGGGTGAAGGAAGAAAATGGATGGATGGAGCTCGTGCCTGGACTAAAGCTGCATTGGTTTTATTTCAGAAATGTTTTTTTTAAAGCAGTGTCACTTTTTCGTTGCTGCGTCAAACATAAACTCAGTCTGAGCCGCTCGTCAGAACAATGAGATTTACTGATTTTTATCAAGAAATACAATTAATATTCTGTAGAATTGAGTTCAGCATTTTGGCCTCCACAATTTTTTTCTGTTCCTCATGTGGTTCCATGAAAAAAATAATAAAATAATTTCCCTCCTCTGACACATGATCCTTTGCTCAGGGCAGAGAAGAACATTAGAAACAAAAAACTCTGTAATGTCATGGTACGATCGTTATAGTTAAGATTTTGATTAAAAACAAAAAAACAGAACATTATCCAGTTTTTTTATTTTGTTGAAATCATGTTTAAAGTCTCAGAAAAATGTGCTGCTTGTGTAAATTTTGCTGAAGGTTCTGGATTCAGTCCCCGGGTCGTCCTGGTCTGTCTGTGTCTGGGCGGGTTTCCTCCAGTTTCCCTCATCAGAACTAAAAAAAAACCTGCACCAGAGACGACAGGTCGACCTGAGCTCTACGACCTGAGCTCTACGACCTGAGCTCTACGACCTGAGCTCTACGACCTGAGCTCTACGACCTGCACAAAACATCTGAGACCAAATCAATCAATAAGAAATAAATCAACTTTTTAACACAAAAATGTGACGTCATCAGTTTGGGAAATGACTGTTGTCTCCTGTCTCACCTGTCTCACCTGTCTCCTCTCACCTGTCTCACCTGTCTCCTCACCTGTCTCCTCCTCTCACCTGTCTCCTCTCCCTGTCTCACCTGTCTCCTCCTCTCACCTGTCTCCTCCTCTCACCTGTCTCACCTGTCTCCTCCTCTCACCTGCTCCTCCTCTCACCTGTCTCTCACCTGTCTCTCTCCTCTCCCTGTCTCACCTGTCTCACCTGTCTCCTCCTCTCACCTGTCTCCTGTCTCACTCCTCCTCTCCTCTCCCTGTCTCCTCCTCTCACCTGTCTCCTCTGTCTCACCTGTCTCCTCTGTCTCACCTGTCTCCTCTCACCTGTCTCTCTCTCACCTGTCTCACCTGTCTCACCTGTCTCCTCCTCTCATCACCTGTCTCCTCCTCTCACCTGTCTCCTCTCCTCTCCCCTGTCTCACCTGTCTCCTCCTCTCACCTGTCTCACCTGTCTCCTCTCTCCTCTCACCTGTCTCCTCCTGTCTCACCTGTCTCCTCCTCTCACCTGTCTCACCTGTCTCACCTGTCTCTCACCTGTCTCCCCTGTCTCCTCCTCTCACCTGTCTCACCTGTCTCCTCTCCTCTCACCTGTCTCCTCCTCTCACCTGTCTCCTCCTCTCTCCTGTCTCCCCTGTCTCCTCCTCTCACCTGTCTCACCTGTCTCCTCCTCTCACCTGTCTCACCTGTCTCCTCCTCTCACCTGTCCTCTCTCTCACCTGTCTCACCTGTCTCCTCACCTGTCTCACCTGTCTCCCCTGTCTCACCTGTCTCCTCCTCTCACCTGTCTCACCTGTCTCCTCCTCTCACCTGTCTCTCCTCTCACCTGTCTCCCCTGTCTCCCCTGTCTCACCTGTCTGTGTGACAGGGTGAGCTCCTGCACGGCCTGGGCGTCCTTCACAGGGTGCACCTGTTGAATCGTCTGGTGTCTCTGGTGGAGGAGGTGCCGCCGCGCTCCAGCCCCGCCCTCCTGGTCACTGACTCCGCCCTCTCCGGCGTCCCCGCCCGCGTGTTCCGGCCGCGGGGGGGGCGGGCGCTCAAGAGGGGCGTGCTCTACTTCCACGGAGGCGGCTGGGCTCTGGGCAGTGCACGTGAGGCTCACACGTGCACGCTCCTACACTGACACTGTTCACACGTCACAGGGACGACACGCCGGGGGGTTCTGCGTGTGTGTCTATGGGGGAATGTTCAGCAGTTACCGCGGTGACACACTGCACACATTAACACATTAACAAACACAGACAAAACAGTTTAAGAGTTTAACAGATTCTAAATGGACCAGACAGATTGTGTTAAAATAAAACTCCGATTAAAATTCTAATTTGAGTAACAGAGCTTCAGACAGAGCAGTGCCTCCAGTTAGCGTCACATCCCAGGGAGCTGCTGTAGGTCTGACAACTGAATATCCTAGTGTGACCAAACGTCTGTTTTTTCCCTGGACATGTCTGTTTTTTGTGTTCTGTCCTGGGCGTCCGGGTTTTTTTTTTTTTTTAATTGATGGAAATGTCCAGGTTTTCATTACTGACTAATGACTAATGACTTGGACAAGAAATTCTCCGTTTTCTGTCCTGGTTGGGACAAGTGGGAGGCCATGTGCACCCCCCCCCGGTAAAGTGTCCGGGTTTTCACAAACGGAAATATGGTCACTCTAGAATATCCAGTCTGCAAAAGTCAAATCCACAACATGTTTTTTTCCCCCCGATCATTTCGATCAGTAAGAAACTCCATCTGACACACAACACGTCTGGGAGGGCATCTGACACACAAGGACAGGAGGACGGGAGGGCATCTGACACACAAGGACAGGAGGACGGGAGGGCATCTGACACACAAGGACAGGAGGACGGGAGGGCATCTGGGTTAATCGTGTGTTTCTTTCAGGGATGCGTTCGTACGACCTTCTGTGTCGCAAAATGGCAGAAGATCTCGACGCTGTGATCCTGTCAGTGGAGTGAGTGTCCTCCTCTTCCTCTTCCTCCTCCTCCTCCTCCTCCTCTTCCTCCTCTTCCTCCTCTCTCTCCTTCCTCTTCCTCTTCCTCCTCTTCCTCCTCCTCCTCTTTCCTCTTTCCTCCTCTTCCTCCTCTTCTTCCTCTTCCTTCCTCTTCACCTCCTCTTCTCCTCTTCTTCTTCTGTTCCTCTTCCTCTTCCTTCTACTTCTTACACACTTTCTTCTCCTCTCTCTTCTCTCTTTGACATGTTGATTTCTTTCTTCTTTCTTCTTTCGTTGTCAAACTGGAGGAAATTCAATTTGTCGATTGCGACAAAATTTTGTTGTGCGAACTGCGAGGAAACGACAGTTTGAAAAAGCCTCTAAGAACCGCTGCATAAACCACATAATCCCCAAGCGCCGGCGAGTCACTTACACTAGGGAATTTGATTGACAACCTGACAGCCAATAGAAAATGAGGGAGTCTCATTTTCTATTGGCTGATGTTTATCTGGCCTCAACACGTCCACAGTTGATGAATTTTCATTCTTTTTTTTTTTTTTGATCATCATAATTACAAAGCTGCTGCGTCTCTGTAATGGTATTTTAAACTTTCATTGACAATTTGAAACAAACAAACAAAAACAAAAAAAATCCTAGATACAACCTTTAACTCTCCTCTCTCCTTTCATTTCTCTGGCTCAGATCTGTACTTCACTGTCCTCAAAGGAGCGACCCGAGGCTTTTAGGTGGAGATGTACAGCAGACTGAGGTCCTGTGTTGCTCTCTCGTCTGTGTTGGTTCTTGTGAAGTGTCTGTTTTGTTTCTCCAGTGTCACTGCAGAATGGAGTAGAGCACGTTGCTTCGTTTGGTGCTCTGTGTTTTGTCCTTTTAGGATTTCACCCACCGCAGCACAAACTTGGAGTTACTCAGACATTAGGACACAGGACCCGAGTGGTTCTTACGAGCACAGAGGGAAAGAAGAAAGAACAACATGTGCAGAAAGCTCAGCGAAGTGAAGACTGCAGTGACACTGGAGAAACAAAACAGACACTTCACAAGATGATGAACCAACACAGACGAGAGAACAACACAGGACCTCAGTCTAATGTTCATCTCCACCTAAAAGCCTCGGGTCGTTCCTTTGAGGACAGTGAGGTACAGATCTGAGCCAGAGAAAAAGGGTTTGAGAGTTAAAGAAACTATTTTTGTTAAGAAAGACAATCCTTAAGCCAAAGATGTTCATTTTGTCTTCTTATGTACTTTAACTTCTTGAGGTTTTTTCTAAAGACAATACCGTAAAGTGTATTTGCCTTGTTGACATGTTTCTGCTGCTGCTGCATCTTCAGAACCGTCCCTGGTGTTGGTGGTGAAGTGTCGTGTATCAGATGTCGTTACTTTCTGTGGCCGCGGTCAGTCTGATGGACCTGAAAAAAAGAACCCAAGAAGTTAAAGAGAATCCTTCCTTAAACTGAAAAATCATCATCAGTCTCCATCTACAACTCCACCTTCAAAGGATTCTGCTGATATGTCCCTCACTCAGATACAGACGAACAGACTGAGCTACAAACAGAAACTATAAACAAGTGTGTGTGTTAGTTCCATAGTAGTTTCAGTGTAGTTAGCTCCTCCGTTCAAGCAGATATAAGGAAGTGTCACCAGCGTCTGAACACAACTGAAGAAGCAGCTTGGATGAACTGAGAAACATTTTCGACCTAAACAAACTTTTGTCCAGTCGACAAATTGAGTTTCTCCTTTGACTTGGACGACTGAGGGATTTTTCACACTTCTCTCTCTCGTCTTCAGTTACGGTCTTGCTCCGGAGTCGGTGTTCCCGGCGCAGTACGTTGACGCTCTGTCGGCGTCACGTTCTTTTCTTTCCTCGGAGACGTGGAGCAGATTCGGTTTGGACCCGGACAGACTCTGTATCTCCGGGGACAGCGCCGGAGCAAACCTGGCCGCCGCCGTCACCCAGACCGTGAGGAAATATTACAACAATAATGTGTCACTTTTTGGTTTGGAGTCTGTCACCTGCTCGTTTCCATGGAGACGTCACTGCTCTGTCTGGAATGTTCCACAGTGTGAATTTAAACAGCTCCACTTTACATTTATTGAATCACAGGTGCAGGATTTATAACTCAAAGAAAAACAAAGTGAGCGGGGTCGCCTCTCCACAGATCTGACCTGTAACTTGGTCTAGTTTGGTCTCCTTGAAGATAGAAAGGTTTAATGCCACACTGTGGAACATTCCAGACAAAGTAATAAACCAGGAAAAAAACGGGAATAAACCAGGACTAAACTAAACCAGGACTAAACAAGGACTAAACCTCAAAAATAGCTAGAAAAACAGACATAGACAAAGATAAAAAGGTTTAAAGTCATACTGTGGAACATTACAGACACAACAATAACATCTCCATGGAGAAAAAAAAAAAACATTTGACGAACGCTCCACCAGAAAAGTTCCACAGTGCAGCTTTAAATGTTCTCTATTTTGTGTAGGACAGGATTTAACTCTGGTTTTTATGTCATGAAATGTCCCACAGTGGGGCTTTAAACATAGACTGTGTACACGAGTGGACTCAGGGAGGGCCCACGTTGGCGAGCTTCATTTCTAAATTCAGTCTGTGGGTTTATCTCTGTTCTGTTGTGCTGAAATGTTCCGCAGTGGAGCTTTAACCTGTCCCCTCCCGTGTCTGTTTGTCGTTTGCAGTTGTGCTCGGACCCGTCGCTCCGGTCGTGCCCGCGCCTCCAGGCCCTCGTGTACCCGGTGCTGCAGGCGCTGGACTTCCAGACGTCGTCGTACCAGCAGAACCGGGCCGTGCCGATCCTGTACCCGCCCGTCATGGCCCGGTTCTGGCTGCAGTACCTGGACGCCGACCCGCTCCTGGAGCCGTCGATGCTCCAGAACCAGCACAGCGCCGCCCTCGACCCCGACACGCGCGCCAAGATCAACTGGACCGCCCTCCTGCCCGCCCATGTACGGAAACACTACCTGCCCGTGGGCGTGGCCGGCGG
Organism: Boleophthalmus pectinirostris; assembly: GCF_026225935.1. Lineage (NCBI taxonomy): Eukaryota > Metazoa > Chordata > Actinopteri > Gobiiformes > Gobiidae > Boleophthalmus > Boleophthalmus pectinirostris. The sequence goes on from NW_026571070.1 coordinate 1,794,846, forward strand.
CGGCGACTCGGGGGCGGGGCTCGCTCCTGTGTTCCTGGACGTGCGGGCGGCGCCGTTGTTGGCGGACGAGGCGGTTTTGAGCCGGACTCCTCGGGCGTACATCCTGACGTGTGAGTTCGACGTCCTGCGTGACGACGGGCTGATGTACGCTCGCCGGCTCCTCGACGCCGGCGTCACCGTCACCAGCGATCACTACCACGACGGTTTCCACGGCTGCATGGTGTTCGCCCACCTCCCCATGATGTCATCGGTGGGGAGGCGGAGTCTGGACGGGTTCATACGATGGCTGGACCAGAACTTATGACCTGAAGTGAAAACAAAAAAGAGTTTAATTTAAAACAACAGAATTACGGGTTTTATGTGAAAGAAGCAGGACCACGACAGAAAAAATACAACTTCATCGTTCTACATGTGTGTTTGTGGTAGAATGTTCAGCGGTTACCATGGAGACACAAAGCACACACTAAGTTTTAAGTTTTAAGAATGTACAAAAGTGATTTAAAGAGCACATTTTATTGATTTTTATTGAGCACATGTTTGATTTTAGTGTTTTGTGAAGATCTGTGAAATATTTAAAGAGACGTTTATTATGAAACAGGTTGAAATGTTCCGTATTGTTCTTTTTCTGATTTTGTGATCTGTTCTAGTGTCGTTTCCTCCTCACAAACCGACCCGGAGCTCTGTTTTGTTTCACTAGAATCATTTTTGTCGTTTTAGCCTCATTTAAACTGCTTCACTCCTCAGCGCACCGACAGAAACTCGAGACTTTCTGTTGACAACTGAACTAAATTAAAACGTGATGAAGGAGCAGCGTTAGAACACGAGAGGAGGCTCCAAAAGACTCGACTTTACAGAACACTCCGTCTTTAAAATGAACAAGTCCAGCTCTGTTTGTGACGAGGAAACAGTGGAGCTTTAAAACGGTTCTAAAATATTTTATCACTGGATTTAAAGAATGATTTTATTTCAAACTGTCTGGGCTTGTTTTATTTTATTCTATTTTTTCAAATTCTATTCTATTTCAATCTATTTTATTCTATTCTGTTTTATTTTTTTCTATTTTATTTTATTTGATCTATTTTAGTTTATTTTTATTTATTTTTATTTTACTCTACTTTTATTTTATTCTATTCTACTTTATTTTATTTTTATCTATTTAATTCTGTGTTTTTATTTTATTCTATTCTACTTTATTTTATTTTTATCTATTTAATTCTTTTTTTTTATTTTATTCTATTTTATTTTATTTTTAGCTGTTTAATTCTGTTTTTTATTTTATTCTATTTTATTTTATTTTTAGCTGTTCTGTTTTTTTTTATTTTTATCTATTTTATTCAGTTTTTATTTTATTCTATTCTAATCTATTTAATTCTGTTTTATTCTATTCTATTTAATTTTATTCTGTTCTAATCTATTTTATTTGATTTTGTAATTGAATTGAAACAAACCACTAAAAAAAAAATAAAAATGTGGAAGAAATGAGTGGAAGTCCGGCGGCGAGTCTCGGTCTGGGTCTGAGGCTCTTAAAGGTGCATTGTGTAACTTTTCCGCTCGTTACCATGGTGATGTGATTATTAAAAAAAAAAAAAATCTCAACCCTCCAGTGAGTTTGATTTTGTGTTAAAAAAAAAAAAAAAAAAAAAAAAAGCTTCAGTTCAGGTTTGTTGTTGTTGTTGTTGTTGTTGTTGTTGAACAGCAGAGGGCGCCACACTCCACCTGTCTGTTTGGTTTAGGCTCAAATCCTTCTTTCACTCTCTTTACCTCTCTCTCTCTCTCTCTCTCTCTCTCCTCTCTCTCTCTCTTCCCTCCTTCTCTCTCCCTCCCTCTCCTCCTCTATTTCTCTCTCCTCTCTCTCTCTTTCCTCTCTTCTCTCCTCTCTTCTCTTCTCTCTTTTCTCTCGCTCTTCTCTCCTCCCCCCCCCTTCTCTCCTCTCTCTCTTCTCTTCGCTTCTCTTCTCTCCTCTCGCTCTTCTCTCTCTCTTCTCTTCTCTCTCTTCTCTTCTCTCTCTTCTCTTCTCTCCTCTCGGTCTACTCTTCTCTCGCTCATCTCTCTCCCCCCCTCTCTCTCCTCTCTTCTCTCTCTTCTCTCTCTCTCTTCTCTCTCTCTCTTCTCTTCTCTCCTCTCGGTCTACTCTTCTCTCGCTCATCTCTCTCTCCCCCCCTCTTCTCTCCTCTCGCTCTTTCCTTCTCTCTCTTCTCTTCTCTCTCTTCTCTTCTCTCTCTCTCTCTCTCCTCTCGCTCTTTTCTTCTCTCTCTCTCTTCTCTCGCTCTTCTCTTCTCTCTCCCCCCCTCTTCTCTCCTCTCGCTCTTTTCTTCTCTCTCCCCCCTCTTCTCTCCTCTCTCTCTTCTCTTCGCTTCTCTTCTCTCCTCTCTCGCTCTTCTCTCACTCTCTCTCCTCTCCTCCCTCTCTCTATCCCTTTTCTCCTCTCTCTCTTCTCTCTTCCCTGTCTCTTCCCTCTTTCCTGTCCTTCCTCTCCCTCCCTCTCTTCCCTCCTTCTCTCTCACTCTCTCCCTCCCTCTCCCCTCTTCTCCTCCATTTTTCTCTCCTCCGCTCTCTCTTCCCTTCCCTCTTTCCTTCTCTCTCCTCTCCTCTCCTCTCTCTTTTTCTCTCTCTTCTTTCTCTCTCTTTTCTCTCTCTTTTCTCTCTGTCTCTTTTTTCT